>NC_053390.1:383751851-384351851 GCF_905171765.1 Bufo bufo
CCACATTTAAACCCTGTGGCCTTAAGGTGCCAAGTGTGTAGATCCAGTAAAGCTCACGTTTTTTCAATAATTTTATTCGATCCCCACCTCGCCTTGAGGGGGATATTTGCTCCAGGATTCTAAAACGTAAATCATCTTGTGTGTGTTTAACTTCAGTAAAGTGTTTGGACACAGGGAGATCCATTTTTTGTTTTCTGATCGAATACCGGTGTTGGTTGAGACGGGTTTTAACGTCCCATTTGGTCTCACCAATGTATAGGAGACCACAGGGGCACACCAACAAATAGATAACATAGGACGAATCACATGTTAAATATTGCCTGATCTTAACCCTCTGTCCCGAAGTAGGGTGCACAAAAGAGTCACCTCTCAGCATTAATTTACAATTAATACAATTGTAACAAGGATAACAACCTTTGCGTGTAGAACCAAAATAGCTCTCACACGTCTACCTTGTAGAACCAATGTCTGACTTCACTAATCTGTCACCTAGGTTGGGGCTGCGTCGATAAGAACATAGGGGTGGCAATTTAAACTCCTGCACTTTCTCAAAGTTACTAGTAAGAATTCATATGACAAGGCAATGTTTCAGCTCAGTGTGAGCCTTTCTCAAGCCTTTCTCAGCTCACACTGAGCTAAAACGTTGCCTTGTCACATGGGTGAATAAATTCTTGAATATTTTTCACCTTTACCTTGGAGTGCTGCCTGCTTTTTGGATTTTTCATATTGGGTAATCTGTATCTCGTTTGGGCTGTGCACCCATTTATTTCCTTTTTTGGTTTATTTTCCCGATGCTGCTAGACTTTATAAAATTATGATTTATTATAAATTATTTCAGGCCCCAGAATAAATTCAAGCACAAGATCAGACCCCTAAATTAATTCAGACCTCAGACCAGTCCCTAATTGCTACAGGCCTAGAACAGACCATTAGACCTCTAAACTAATTCAGACCCCAGATTAGATGCCTGAATAAATACAGACCCCATTGTGAACCACAAAATAAATTGAAACATTAGAAATTGAATCCATAAAAATGTATCCATCAAAGCAGACCCCAAAATGAATTCAGAGTGACCCCAACATTAATTTTAGAACTCATATCAGACTCCTAAGACAGTGGCATAAATAAATGTGAGAAAAAGGGAAAAGATGTCCAGCACTGAGATAAAAATAAAATCTTCAATCTTTATTTGGCTTCATATAAAAATACATCTCCACAACAAAAGCAGTAACGCCACCAATGTGTTTCGATCTAACAGATCTTAGTCATGATACCATATTCCATATGGAGATGTATTTTTACAGGAAGACAAATAAAAATTGAAGATTTTATTTTTATATCAGTGCTGGACATCTTTTCCCTTTATCTCCTGGATCGTTTGCTGACTGGACCAGGTCCTTGCATGAGAGATTATACGGGTAGTGCTGGCTTGACTCCTGATTTACACGTCATAGCTCTTGTAGTAAAATAGGTAATGGATACTCAATATACAAATCCAACAGATATGAACATAGCCTGAATCCACTTCTGAAAATGTGAACATGGTGGCCCCTGGTGTTCTTTATATTCTCTCTCAGCACATCTTGCTAATGAATCCACAAGCAATCAATCTCTCCGCCCGACTATCTAGATCTTTAGATTTGTTCATCTGATTCAATTAGGGTCAAATTTCTGTTGGGCCCAAATCGAATTGGATGGCCAAATCAGATCAGATTTGAACTTTAAGAAATGAGCTCATCTCTTCTATCGACCTAATAAACAGTTAGAATTTTTTTGCATGGAGATGCGGCTTTGTTTAGGAATGTATTACTTTTAAGAAACTTAGGGAGAGATTTATCAAATTGGTGTTAAGTAGAACTGGCTTAGATGCCCATAGCAACCAATCAGATTCCACCTTTCATTTTCTAAAGGAGCTCTGAAAAATGGAAGGTGAAATGTGATTGGTTGCTATGGGCAACTAAACCAGTTCTACTTTACAGCAGTATGATACATTCCCCCCTTAGTATATGGTACTAAGACATTTAGGCATGCAGTTCTTATATTTACTGTAGAGATGCATGTGATTGTATTTTTTTTCACAGCTAATCTTTTAGATAACATTTTTAGATAAAACATAGAAACAAGTTTGCTGCAAATCTCTGAAAAGGCATGGAGGAAGAAGCAAATGTTATGCATCTGTTATTGTGCTTTCCCAAACTTGAAAGATACTGGGTAGGATTATACAAGTAATAATATATTTGGCATTACAATGTATGAAAAACCATCAGAATGCATTTTGGGACTCTTTCCAAATCTCAGTAGCTATAAAATGGAAAAAAAATTATATCCTAAAAATTTTTATTAGTTGTGAAATATGTTATTGCTAAATGCTGTATGCCTTATAAATCTCTGTTAGTAATGCAATGGAATGCAATGCAATTTTACACCATTATGGCTCACAATATGAGCTTTCAGCCACACCACACACATGTATTAGCCATGATTCTCTCGAAAGTGTTTTTTTAAAGTCCAATTTCAAACAGCATTATGACACACTTCCAAATGATTGAATTTAAATGGTTCTGTTTTGCAACAAGCACAAAAACACACACAATGTAGTCATCATTGACATACATTGTTAGTAGTAGGGGTCATATTGAAAAGCTCATTGACTTTAACATGACATAGTCATAGGATGCTACCTTTGCCACAAGTCAAAGTCTACATTTCTGATCTGCTGGCTCTGCCCTGTTTAACTGTAAAGATGTGGAAGCTTCTAGGAGTGATCTTAGCTCAGCCAAAAAGCAGCGGACCTTGTAAATTTACAGACTGGTGAGTCTGGGGAAAAAATCACGTACCCTCTATGCTATCGCTCACTAAAGAGTGCCAAAAGTTTCATTAGTATACAAACTGTGTTAAAAGCTTTATTAAATAGGTTTTTCAGATCACCATGTGCAATGCCAAAGGTTATCTTGAGTGCCACAAAAATTCTGACAATGGGTTTTTAAAGGGGTTGTCCTACAAAAATATCCTACATTTATCAAATTAGCACCTGGATCTGAATACTTTTGTAATTGCTTATGATTAGGGATGAGCGAACCCGAACTGTAAAGTTCGGGTTCGTACCGAATTTTGGGGTGTCCGTGACACGGACCCGAACCTGAACATTTTCGTAAAAGTCCGGGTTCGGGTTCGGTGTTCGGCGCTTTCTTGGCGCTTTTTGAAAGGCTGCAAAGCAGCCAATCAACAAGCATCATACTACTTGCCCCAAGAGGCCATCACAGCCATGCCTACTATTGGCATGGCTGTGATTGGCCAGTGCAGCATGTGACCCAGCCTCTATATAAGCTTGGGTCACGTAGCGCTGCACGTCACTCTGCTTATACAAGCGTAGGGAGAGGTTGCAGCTGCGACGTTAGGGCGAGATTAGGCAGATTAACTCCTCCAAAAGACTTCATTCTGTGATCGATCTGCAGCTGTGGATCATTGAAGTGCTAATATTGAATTGCTCACTTTTTTAGGCTGCCCAGAGCGTTTTTATATCACTTTTTTCTGGGGTGATCGGCAACCATTTTGTGGCTTGTGGTGCGCCAGCACAAGCTACCACCAAGTACATTTAACCATCAATAGTGTGGTTATTTTTTGCTATATCCTACATCAGGGTCAAGCTTTCATCAAGTGCATTTAACCATCAATAGTGTGGTTATTTTTTGCCATATACTACATCAGGGGCAAGCTGAGCTTGTGTCACCCAAGTGCATTTAACCATCAATAGTGTGGTTATTTTTTGCTATATCCTACATCAGGGTCAAGCTTTCATCAAGTGCATTTAACCATCAATAGTGTGGTTATTTTTTGGCCATATACTACATCAGGGGCAAGCTGAGCTTGTGTCACCCAAGTGCATTTAACCATCAATAGTGTGGTTATTTTTTGCTATATCCTACATCAGGGTCAAGCTTTTATCAAGTGCATTTAACCATCAATAGTGTGGTTATTTTTTGGCCATATACTACATCAGGGGCAAGCTGAGCTTGTGTCACCCAAGTGCATTTAACCATCAATAGGGTGGTTATTTTTTGCTATATCCTACATCAGTGTCAAGCTTTCATCAAGTGCATTTAACCATCAATAGTGTGGTTATTTTTTGGACATATACTACATCAGGGGCAAGTTGAGCCTTTCACCCAGCGCCTAAAAAATAGGCCTCACATTTATATTCAACCAAATCTGTACTGTTTTAGCTGGTCAAGTTATTGTTTGTGACCGTGAAAGCATAGTTTTTGTTCTGGGTTGAAAAACAATTCCCAAATTTGCAATTCTCAAAATTAGTGGTTTCTGCTGTATCAGGCCTAGTTTAAATCTATCCCTAAAAGGGTATATTAGATTCAAGGTGCTGATAGGGTCATTCTGAAAAACTTAACACACACGCTACAGTGCAGATCCAAGTCTAATTCTGTGATTAAACGTATACCTGTCACCCAGCGCCTAAAAAATAGGCCTCACATTTATATTAAACCAAATCTGTACTGTTTTAGCTGGTCAAGTTATTGTTTGTGACCGTCAATGCACAGTTTTTGTTCTGGGTTGAAAAACAATTCCCAAATTTGCAATTCTCAAAATTAGTGGTTTCTGCTGTATCAGGCCTACTTTAAATCTATCCCTAAAAGGGTATATTAGATTCAAGGTGCTGATAGGGTCATTCTGAAAAACTTAACACACACGCTACAGTGCAGATCCAAGTCTAATTCTGTGATTAAACGTATACCTGTCACCCAGCGCCTAAAAAATAGGCCTCACATTTATATTCAGCTAAATCTGTCATTACTGGTGTGCCTGTATTAGTGTAATACGGTACCTAAATAGATAGCCAGATAGTGTTAGGTGTTGTAACGGACCGTTTCCGCAGACAAGGGGTTAAAATCCGTTTAGACGATAAGCCCCTTTCTGAGAGACCGGCACAGCTACTGCAGGATACACCAAACTCCCGAACTGGATACAAAGTAGCACTCCAAACTGGAACCTCACGAATAGCTGCTAGCAGACGAACAGGAAAAGCATACAATCCTGGCAATCGGTCTTCTAACAGCATACAGTGAATCCCCCCAATAACGAGACAAGGCTCCGTGTTGAGGGTCAAGCAGTGGTCTGACTGTACTTGAAGTACAGCCTCTTTTATTCACAAAAAACAACCATAGTACTGCCCACAGGGGTTTGAAATACAACCAATCAGTAATTAACAACACATACAATGTAACTACAGCAACCAATCGTTCACGCCCCCAGAGGACCAGAATGAAGACTGGGACATAGGACAACATATCCCCACAATGCATCATGGTTTCCTCCTCTCTGTCCAGACAACCTGAAGAGCAATCCAATTATCTCTGAGGACAAAGGGAGATCGCCAATACACATGTGAGGACAACAGAACAGACATCACCATTTAAACACACAATGGGACAATAGAAACACACCCAGCATATTCCCTCCCCTTATCCTGAGAGGAGACTCAATTATACATACAGTTAAACATACTTTCTACCCAACTTTCATAACTCTAAAACCATACATCACATTCACATAAATATTCGCAATCAATCCATTCAGGGGAACAACATATTAAAAAATGGCATGAATCAGACCAGGGGTTCAAAAGTTAGTAAAATATCTTTTGGGCCCTGGCTGGCACATGGCTATCTGGCTCAAACCAGTTTTACAGAGCCCTCTTTCCTGGAGACCATGGGAAATAATCAAATTATATCCAGGGATAGAGGCAGACTCCATTGAGCACATGGTTGCAAAAAGACATAAAATACAATAAAATACACAAGGTTACATTTACTACATAAAATAAAGACATGCAACATATCCCCAGATAGCTTAGGTCTGAGCGCATATTATTGAATGGCGCTCAGACCACACACATACAGTTCAATTGCCATGGAGCTTAAGTTTTGCATGGGCTGATCATAGGGCCCATAATCCTGGGGCAAGAGGCCAGCAGCCAGTCCTCTCCAAAGCCCAGTGGCGAGGTTGGTTTCGCCACACATCTCCCCCCCCCAGGGAAGACTAACCAGATACCTGACCTCACGCCGGTCGGTACCTGAGTTAGTCTGGCAGCCCACCCACAACCAAATACTGGACCTGTTGACTTTAGTAGCCTGTCTCTGTCCAGTGAGTCCACCAAGGTTGTGTTGGAAGCTGGTACTCTCGGTCTCTGTGTTGCTCCCTGGCTTGGAGTGGAGGTTGCTTTGTGGGCAGGTATCAGCGGTACTCTGCCCTGGTGCCAGCTCTACCACGGAAGAAGCCTGGTTGGAGCCTGGTTGTTGGAGGGGGAGACCGACTGTCTCTACCCCCTGTGCTGTAAGTGCAGAGACCACGGTCCCATCTGCACTGTTGTGGGGCTTACTTTGTCCCCCTGGTGCGTTAAGCTGCCGCTGGGGAGAGGGGGTAATGAGCTCCTCTCCCATACATACTTCCAGCCGCTGGGGAGGGCGACCGACCGTCTCCGCTCCCAATACAGTGTCCTGCTGCTGGGGAAAGGAGACTGGGCTCTCTATTCCCTGCTGGACACTCTGCCGCTGGGGGACAGGACCGACTGTCTCTGCCCCCTGGAACTCCGCCTGCCGCTGGGGAATGGAGACTGGGCTCCCAATTCCCAAAAAATCATGCTGCTGCTGGGGGGCAGGAACAACTACCTCTGCCCCCTGTAACTCCGCCTGCCGCTGAGGAGGGAGGACGCTGCTCTCCTCTCCCTGCACTTCACACTGCCGCTGGGGAATGGAGACTGGGCTCCCAATTCCCAAAAAATCATGCTGCTGCTGGGGGGCAGGAACAACTACCTCTGCCCCCTGTAACTCCGCCTGCCGCTGAGGAGGGAGGACGCTGCTCTCCTCTCCCTGCACTTCACACTGCCGCTGGGGAATGGAGACTGGGCTCCCAATTCCCTGCAGGACCGGTGGAGAGACCTCGGTCCCATCTCTACCGGCCACCTGGGGTCCTTCCCAGTAACATTCTACAATATCTGCCCAGCTGAATGGGTCTGGATCTGGGTCTGTCACCTTACCGTCCTGCTGAGCCTTCTCAATGGAGTGGAAGAGATCTCGGTAGTCCTGCTCCAGTTCCCACTCCAGGGTTGCTAGGTGAGCCAGGTCTTGCTCTACCTCATGGGGGTCATCCCACTCATGCCTAGCCTCCCTCTCATAGAAAATGTCCTGAAGTCTGGACTGTGCAGGGCTCCCGAAGTCAGGCTCTGCAAAGGACTCCCATAACAAGCCAGGACCATAAAACTCCTCTCCCTCTGGCTTGTCATGTTCGGCTGTCCAGGGTATATACTGTGCCCTATACCACCAAAGCGCCTGGTAGGCATCCTCCAGCCATAGCTCCTGCCATACCCGGTGCTCTAGTTCCTTCACCCATTCCTCCAGAGGCTGCTCTCCCAGGAAGGGCATCCGCAGGGCCACTTGCTTCTGCAACCGCTGCTCTTCACTGGGGAGACTCTCACCCCGCTGGTATTGTAGATTATCCAGGGCCTGGTACCAGATGCCTTTCCTTAATGCATCCCGGCCATCCAGGTCCTCCTCCTCGTATAACACTGCTGGTTCCATCCTGGTGCTTTTAGGGTCGCTGTACTGAGACATGCGTTGTCCTTAAATTGTAGAATCCACAGAAATGGTGTCTCCTGTAGCTGTCCTTCTGGATGTAGGAACGATCCCGCTGATTGCCACCAATGTAACAGACCGTTTCCGCAGACAAGGGGTTAAAATCCGTTTAGACGATAAGCCCCTTTCTGAGAGACCGGCACAGCTACTGCAGGATACACCAAACTCCCGAACTGGATACAAAGTAGCACTCCAAACTGGAACCTCACGAATAGCTGCTAGCAGACGAACAGGAAAAGCATACAATCCTGGCAATCGGTCTTCTAACAGCATACAGTGAATCCCCCCAATAACGAGACAAGGCTCCGTGTTGAGGGTCAAGCAGTGGTCTGACTGTACTTGAAGTACAGCCTCTTTTATTCACAAAAAACAACCATAGTACTGCCCACAGGGGTTTGAAATACAACCAATCAGTAATTAACAACACATACAATGTAACTACAGCAACCAATCGTTCACGCCCCCAGAGGACCAGAATGAAGACTGGGACATAGGACAACATATCCCCACAATGCATCATGGTTTCCTCCTCTCTGTCCAGACAACCTGAAGAGCAATCCAATTATCTCTGAGGACAAAGGGAGATCGCCAATACACATGTGAGGACAACAGAACAGACATCACCATTTAAACACACAATGGGACAATAGAAACACACCCAGCATATTCCCTCCCCTTATCCTGAGAGGAGACTCAATTATACATACAGTTTAAACATACTTTCTACCCAACTTTCATAACTCTAAAACCATACATCACATTCACATAAATATTCGCAATCAATCCATTCAGGGGAACAACATATTAAAAAATGGCATGAATCAGACCAGGGGTTCAAAAGTTAGTAAAATATCTTTTGGGCCCTGGCTGGCACATGGCTATCTGGCTCAAACCAGTTTTACAGAGCCCTCTTTCCTGGAGACCATGGGAAATAATCAAATTATATCCAGGGATAGAGGCAGACTCCATTGAGCACATGGTTGCAAAAAGACATAAAATACAATAAAATACACAAGGTTACATTTACTACATAAAATAAAGACATGCAACATATCCCCAGATAGCTTAGGTCTGAGCGCATATTATTGAATGGCGCTCAGACCACACACATACAGTTCAATTGCCATGGAGCTTAAGTTTTGCATGGGCTGATGATAGGGCCCATAATCCTGGGGCAAGAGGCCAGCAGCCAGTCCTCTCCAAAGCCCAGTGGCGAGGTTGGTTTCGCCACAGGAGTCTGTAAAAAAAGGCCTGAATTGGAATTCAATACATTGGCCCGAATAATATTTTTCTTATTGTGGTGAACGGTAACAATGAGGAAAACATCTAGTAAGGGACGCGGACGTGGACATGGTCGTGGTGGTGTTAGTGGACCCTCTGGTGCTGGGAGAGGACGTGGCCGTTCTGCCACAGCCACACGTCCTAGTGTACCAACTACCTCAGGTCCCAGTAGCCGCCAGAATTTACAGCCATATTTGGTGGGGCCCAATGCCGTTCTAATGATGGTAAGTCCTGAGCAGGTACAGGCATTAGTCAATTGGGTGGCCGACAGTGGATCCAGCACGTTCACATTATCTCCCACCCAGTCTTCTGCAGAAAGCGCACAGATGGCAATTGAAAACCAAGCCCATCAGTCTGTCACATCACCCCCATGCATATCAGGGAAACTGTCTGAGCCTCAAGTTATGCAGCAGTCTCTTATGCTGTTTGAAGACTCTGCTGGCAGGGTTTCCCAAGGGCATCCACCTAGCCCTTCCCCAGGGGTGGAAGAGATAGAATGCACTAACGCACAACCACTTATGTTTCCTGATGATGATGATGACATGGGAATACCACCTCAGCACGTCTCTGATGATGACGAAACACAGGTGCCAACTGCTGCGTCTTTCTGCAGTGTGCAGACTGAACAGGAGGTCAGGGATCAAGACTGGGTGATAGACGATGCAGGGGACGATGAGGTCCTAGACCCCACATGGAATGAAGGTTGTGCCACTGACTTTCACAGTTCAGAGGAAGAGGCAGTGGTGAGACCGAGCCAACAGCATAGCAAAAGAGGGAGCAGTGGGCAAAATCAGAACACCAGCCGCCAAGAGACTCCGCCTGCTACTGACCGCCGCCATCTGGGACCGAGCACCCCAAAGGCAGCTTCAAGGAGTTCCCTGGCATGGCACTTCTTCAAACAATGTGCTGACGACAAGACCCGAGTGGTTTGCACGCTGTGCCATGAGAGCCTGAAGCGAGGCATTAACGTTCTGAACCTTAGCACAACCTGCATGACCAGGCACCTGCATGCAAAGCATGAACTGCAGTGGAGTAAACACCTTAAAAACAAGGAAGTCACTCAGGCTCCCCCTGCTACCTCTTCTGCTGCTGCTGCCTCGGCCTCTTCTGCTGCTGCCGCCGCCTCGGCCTCTTCCTCCGCCTCTGGAGGGACGTTGGCACTTGCCGCCCAGCAAACATGGGATGTGCCACCAACACCACCACCTGCGTCACCAAGCATCTCAACCATGTCACACGGCAGCGTTCAGCTCTCCATCTCACAAACATTTGAGAGAAAGCGTAAATTCCCACCTAGCCACCCTTGATCCCTGGCCCTGAATGCCAGCATTTCTAAACTACTGGCCTATGAAATGCTGTCATTTAGGCTGGTGGACACAGACAGCTTCAAACAGCTCATGTCGCTTGCTGTCCCACAGTATGTTGTTCCCAGCCGGCACTACTTCTCCAAGAGAGCCGTGCCTTCCCTGCACAACCAAGTATCCGATAAAATCAAGTGTGCACTGCGCAACGCCATCTGTGGCAAGGTCCACCTAACCACAGATACGTGGACCAGTAAGCACGGCCAGGGACGCTATATCTCCCTAACTGCACACTGGGTAAATGTAGTGGCGGCTGGGCCCCAGGCGGAGAGCTGTTTGGCGCACGTCCTTCCGCCGCCAAGGATCGCAGGGCAACATTCTTTGCCTCCTGTCTCCTCCTCCTCCTACTCAGCTTCCTCCTCCTCTTCTTCCACCTGCTCATCCAGTCAGCCACACACCTTCACCACCAACTTCAGCACAGCCCGGGGTAAACGTCAGCAGGACGTTCTGAAAATCATATGTTTGGGGGACAGGCCCACACCGCACAGGAGTTGTGGCGGGGTATAGAACAACAGACCGACGAGTGGTTGCTGCCGGTGAGCCTCAAGCCTGGCCTGGTGGTGTGCGATAATGGGCGAAATCTCGTTGCAGCTCTGGGACTAGCCGGTTTGACGCACATCCCTTGCCTGGCGCATGTGCTGAATTTGGTGGTGCAGAAGTTCATTCACAACTACCCCGACATGTCAGAGCTGCTGCATAAAGTGCGGGTCGTCTGTTTGCACTTCCGGCGTTTCACACCCTGCCGCTGCTCGCCTGTCTGCGCTACAGCGTAACTTCGGCCTGCCCACTCACCGCCTCATATGCGACGTGCCCACCAGGTGGAACTCCACCTTGCACATGCTGGACAGACTGTGCGAGCAGCAGCAGGCCATAGTGGAGTTTCAGCTGCAGCACGCACGGGTCAGTCGCACTGCGGAACAGCACCACTTCACCACCAATGACTGGGCCTCCATGCGAGACCTGTGCGCCCTGTTGCGCTGTTTCGAGTACTCCACCAACATGGCCAGTGGCGATGACGCCGTTATCAGCGTAACAATACCACTTCTATGTCTCCTTGAAAAAACACTTAGGGCGATGATGGAAGAGGAGGTGGCCCAGGAGGAAGAGGAGGAAGAGGGGTCATTTTTAGCACTTTCAGGCCAGTCTCTTCGAAGTGACTCAGAGGGAGGTTTTTTGCAACAGCAGAGGCCAGGTACAAATGTGGCCAGACAGGGCCCACTACTGGAGGACGAGGAGGACGAGGATGAGGAGGAGGTGGAGGAGGATGAGGATGAAGCATGTTCACAGCGGGGTGGCACCCAAAGCAGCTCGGGCCCATAACTGGTGCGTGGCTGGGGGGAAACACAGGACGATGACGATACGCCTCCCACAGAGGACAGCTTGTCCTTACCTCTGGGCAGCCTGGCACACATGAGCGACTACATGCTGCAGTGCCTGCGCAAGGACAGCAGAGTTGCCCACATTTTAACGTGTGCGGACTACTGGGCTGACACCCTGCTGGATCCCCGGTACAAAGACAATGTGCCCACCTTACTTCCTACACTGGAGCGTGATAGGAAGATGCGCGAGTACAAGCGCACGTTGGTAGACGCGCTACTGAGAGCATTCCCAAATGTCACAGGGGAACCAGTGGAAGCCTAAGGCGAAGGCAGAGGAGGAGCAAGAGGTCGCCAACGCAGCTGTGTCACGGCCAGCTCCTCTGAGGGCAGGGTTAGCATGGCAGAGATGTGGAAAATATTTGTCACCACGCCACAGCTAACTGCACCACCACCTGATACAGAACGTGTTAGCAGGAGGCAACATTTCATTAACATGGTGGAGCAGTACCTGTGCACACCCCTCCACGTACTGACTGATGGTTCGGCCCCATTCAACTTCTGGGTCTCCAAATTGTCCACGTGGCCAGAGCTAGCCTTTTATGCCTTGGAGGTGCTGGCCTGCCCGGCGGCCAGCGTTTTGTCTGAACGCGTATTCAGCACGGCAGGGGGCGTCATTACAGACAAACGCAGCCGCCTGTCTACAGCCAATGTGGACAAGCTGACGTTCATAAAAATGAACCAGGCATGGATCCCACAGGACCTGTCAATCCCTTGTGCAGATTAGACATTAACTACCTCCCCTTAACAATATATTATTGTACTCCAGGGCACTTCCTCATTCAATCCTTTTTTATTTTCATTTTACCATTATATTGCGGGGCAACCCAAAGTTGAATGAACCTCTCCTATGTCTGGGTGCCTGGGCCTAAATATGTGACAGTGGCCTGTTCCAGTGGTGGGTGACGTGAAGCCTGATTCTCTGCTATGACATGAAGACTGATTCTGTGCTGACATGAAGCCAGATTCAGTTACGGGACCTCTCTCCTCTGTCTGGGTGCCGGGGCCTAAATATGTGACAGTGGCCTGTTCCAGTGGTGGGTGACGTGAAGCCTGATTCTATGCTATGACATGAAGACTGATTCTGTGCTGACATGAAGCCAGATTCTCTGTTACGGGACATCTCTCCTCTGTCTGGGTGCCGGGGCCTAAATATGTGACAGTGGCCTGTTCCTGTGGTGGGTGACGTGAAGCCTGATTCTCTGCTATGACATGAAGACTGATTCTGTGCTGACATGAAACCAGATTCTCTGTTACGGGACCTCTCTTCTCTGTCTGGGTGCCGGGGCCTAAATATGTGACAGTGGCCTGTTCCAGTGGTGGGCGACGTGAAGCCTGATTCTCTGCTATGACATGAAGACTGATTCTGTGCTGACATGAAGCCAGATTCTCTGTTACGGGACCTCTCTCCTCTGCCTGGGTGCCTGGGCCTAAATATGTGACAGTGGCCTGTTCCAGTGGTGGGTGACGTGAAGCCTGATTCTCTGCTATGACATGAAGACTGATTCTGTGCTGACATGAAGCCAGATTCTCTTTTACGGGACCTCTCTCCTCTGTCTGGGTGCCGGGGCCTAAATATGTGACAGTGGCCTGTTCCAGTGGTGGGTGACGTGAAGCCTGATTCTCTGCTATGACATTAAGACTGATTCTGTGCTGACATGAAGCCAGATTCTCTGTTACGGGACCTCTCTCCTCTGTCTGGGTGCCGGGGCCTAAATATGTGACAGTGGCCTGTTCCAGTGGTGGGTGACGTGAAGCCTGATTCTCTGCTATGACATGACGACTGATTCTGTGCTGACATGAAGCCAGATTCTCTGTTACGGGACCTCTCTCCTCTGCCTGGGTGCCGGGGCCTAAATATGTGACAGTGGCCTGTTCCAGTGGTGGGTGACGTGAAGCCTGATTCTCTGCTATGACATGAAGACTGATTCTGTGATGACATGAAGCCAGATTCTCTGTTACGGGACCTCTCTCCTCTGTCTGGGTGCTGGGGCCTAAATATGTGACAGTGGCCTGTTCCAGTGGTGGATGACGTGAAGCCTGATTCTCTACTATGACATGAAGACTGATTCTGTGCTGACATGAAGCCAGATTCTCTGTTACCGGACCTCTCTCCTCTGCCTGGGTGCCTGGGCCTAAATATGTGACAGTGGCCTGTTCCAGTGGTGGGTGACGTGAAGCCTGATTCTCTGCTATGACATGAAGACTGATTCTGTGCTGACATGAAACCAGATTCTCTGTTACGGGACCTCTCTCCTCTGTCTGGGTGCCGGGGCCTAAATATGTGACAGTGGCCTGTTCCAGTGGTGGGTGACGTGAAGCCTGATTCTCTGCTATGACATGAAGACTGAGTCTGTGCTGACATGAAGCCAGATTCTCTGTTACGGGACCTCTCTCCTCTGCCTGGGTGCCTGGGCCTAAATATGTGACAGTGGCCTGTTCCAGTGGTGGGTGACGTGAAGCCTGATTCTCTGCTATGACATGAAGACTGATTCTCTGCTGACATGAAGCCAGATTCTCTGTTACGGGACCTCTCTCCTCTGCCTGGGTGCCTGGGCCTAAATATATGACAGTGGCCTGTTCCAGTGGTGGGTGACGTGAAGCCTGATTCTCTGCCATGACATGAAGACTGTTTCTCTGCTGACATGAAGCCAGATTCTCTGCTATGGCATGAAGAGACTGATTCTCTGCTGACGTGAAGCCAGATTCTCTGCTATGGGACCTCTGTCCAATTGATATTGGTTAATTTTATTTTATTTTTTTTTAATTTTAATTCATTTCCCTATCCACATTTGTTTGCAGGGGATTTACCTACATGTTGCTGCCTTTTGCAGCCCTCTAGCTCTTTCCTGGGCTGTTTTACAGCCTTTTTAGTGCCGAAAAGTTCGGGTCCCCATTGACTTCAATGGGGTTCGGGTACGGGACGAAGTTCGGGTCGGGTTCGGATCCCGAACCCGAACATTTCCGGGAAGTTCGGCCGAACTTCTCGAACCTGAACATCCAGGTGTTCGCTCAACTCTACTTATGATTGAAAATTTTGTATAGCCACTGAGTTATTGAACAGAATATATGTGTAGTTTGGTGCCTGTTTGTTCTTTTCTTCATCTCTCTGTCCATTTTGCTGAAGTGGATGCACATGCTCCCTACCATCTTTCAATTTCCACCAGCCATATCTTCTGCTAGACACTGTGACAGTTACAGGGAAAGAGCTACAGCAGAAAGAAAACACACCCTGAGAAACTAAACTCTGTAAACTGCCAGCTTAAAATTAACCTAGCATAGCAATCAAAGTAATCAATTCAGGAGAGCTCTGGATCCATGTGAGGTACATGGACAGTTTTAATATTGTTAGAGAGAAGTTTTCATGTACTGCATGATGTCTGACTTTAAATTTTTATATTAATAACTAGCAGAAGGACCCAGCTTTGCACGGGTATATTTCATCTATTTCATTTAATGTTTGTGTGTCATTAAAATATATCGACAGTATCCACAATAACAGTGACATCTACAGTACCCTGCCCCTTTAACAGTGACCTCCACAGCTTCCTGCTCCTTTAACAGTAACATCCACAGCGCCCACCCCTTTAACAGTGACTTCTAAAGCGGCCGCCCGTTTATTAGTGACCTCCAATGTAGCCCATCTTGTTAACAGTGATTTACACAATAACCCGCCCCCTTAACAGTGATCTCTACAGAGCTCTATTTGCTTAAAATGTGACCTCCACAACACCCCGCCCCCTTAACAGTAACCTCTACAGCACCTTGCCCCTTAACATTGTCCTACATAGCAGACCACTCCCTTAACTGTAACCTCCACAGTCCCCTGTCCCTTAAACAGAGACCTCCATTGTGCCCACCCCTTTAACAGTGACCTTCGCAGCATCCCGCCCCTTATCAGTGACCTCCACAGCAGCCTGCCCCCTTAACAGTGACCTCCACAGCAGCCTACCCCTTTAACAGTGACCTCCACAACAACCACCCCTTTATTAGTGACCTCCACAGTACCTCCTTTTCTTAACAGTGATTTCCACAACACCCCATCCCCTTAACAATGGCCTCTACAGCAATCTGCCACTTAACACTAACCTCCATAGTGGACTGTCCCCGTAACTATGACCTCCATAGCAGCCTGCCCCTAGGGTGGCCAGAGGTCCAGTTTTAGGTAGGACAGTCCAGCTTTCAGACTCCCTGTCCTCCGTCCGGCGCAGGACCTGGACGGACACAGGGATGTTCTTTTGAACAGCTCACTCTCAGACTGCAGCACTGTGCTGTGTGAGCATGAGCTGCAGGGAGAAAGTCACCATCCCTTCCACCCCTGCAGCTGACAGAAGTTGATTTTCCCCTTAATTTGTTCAATCCCAGTCGGCTGCGGAGTGGGAGGGGCATGTCTTAACGGGACCTAGGGGTGGGGTTTTTAAGTCCGTCTTTTGAGGGTGGCCACCCTACCTGCCCCTGAACTGAGACCTCCACAGCACTCGGCTCCCTTAAAAGTGTAATCTACAGCACCCTCGCCTTCAAAGCTGACCTGCAGCAGTGAAGAAAAATGGCTGGGTTGTTATGGAAACCTGGTGTAAAACTGTGTGTATGTGGAGACTAAGGGCCTGCGAGCTTCTATTGGCTGATAAGGGTCATGTGACCAGGCTTCTATTGCCTAATGCATTTTTTGGGATTATCCCACCACAGGGATGTCTCTTTGAACAGCTCACTCTCAGACAGCAGCACTGTGCTGTGTGAGCGTGAGCTGCAGGGAGAAAGTCACCCTCCCTTTCACCCCTGCAGCTGACAGAAGTTGACTTTTGCCTTCATTTTTTCAATCCCTGTTGGCTGTGGAGTGGGAGGGGCATGGCCTAACCAGATCAGGGGCGTGGCTTGGTGGGACCTGGGGCGAAGTTTTAAGTTCATCTTTTCAGGGTGGCCTGAATAGCCACCCTACCTGACCCCTGAACTGTGACCTGTACAGCACTCCACTCCCTTAACAGTGTCATCCATAGCGCCCTGCCCCTTTAAATCTGACCTGCAGCAGTGAAGAAAAATGGCTGGGTTGTTATGGAAACCTGGAGTAAAACTGTGTGTATGTGGAGACTAAGGGCCTGCGAGCTTCTATTGGCTGATAAGGGACATGTGACCGTGTACGGCAGTTGGGATATGAAGAGAGAGACTTGCAGTGTTGTTTTGACTAGTGATGAGCGAGCACCAAAGTATTCGGGTGTTCGGCCCGAACACATTGCTATATTCATGTGCTCAGCCGAGCACCCGAGTATAATGGAAGTCAATGGGAGACAACCAGGCACCCCCTGCTCGGAAGAGAAAGGGTGTCTGGTTCATAAAACGAAATTGATGGAAACCCCATCAAAATGGTTTGGAAACAGCATTAAGAGGATAGCTGGATGCGTCTAAGACTCCTATTATGTACGAAATACAATAGACAACCACACAAAGTCTGTATGCCAAAAGCCAGGTATGTGCAAGCCATCAATCTATCCATGCGACAGATGACAGGCTTAGTCAGCATACCTTACAATGGCAGCCTTGTGCACTATGAGATATTCCAAACCACCTCTCATCTGACTAAGAACCAGTAAACCTCAAAGTTATTTTGCATCTGTTGGATGGCTTGGGTGGACCTGCACCCCTAGATCAATATCATTAGGGCGACAAAAAGTTTTCCGATTGTCCTAACTTAATATTCAATAACCTTTCTATACAGTTTTGTCATGTAAAAACTAATTTACATAAACATGGGCATATGGGAAAGACCGCAAATGAGCAGAATCTGCCTTGTTTTTCAGCTGTCATAAGACTATGAAAACCAATAGTAACATAGTAACATGGTACATAAGGCCGAAAAAAGACATTTGTCCATCCAGTTCGGCCTGTCATCCTGCAAGTTGATCCAGAGGAAGGCAAAAAAAAAAACCCTGTGCGGTAGAAGCCAATTTTCCTCACTTTAGGGGAATAAAAAATTCCTTCCCTACTCCAATCAGGCAATCAGAATATCTCCCTGGATCAACGACCCCTCTCTAGTAGCTATATCCTGTAATATTATTACACTCCAGAAATACATCCAGGCCCCTCTTGAATTCCTTTATTGTACTCACCATCACCACCTCCTCAGGCAGAGAGTTCCATAGTCTCACTGCTCTTACCGTAAAGAATCCTTTTCTATGTTTGTGTACAAACCTTCTTTCCTCCAAACGCAGAGGATGTCCCCTTGTCACAGTCACAGTCCTGGGGATAAATAGATAATGGGATAGATCTCTATACTGACCCCTGATATATTTATACATAGTAATTAGATCTCCCCTCAGTCGTCTTTTTTCTAACGTGAATAACCCTAATTTTGAATAATCTTTCAGGGTACTATAGTTGCCCCATTCCAGTTATTACTTTAGTTGCCCTCCTCTGGACCCTCTCCAGCTCTGCTATGTCTGCCTTGTTCACTGGAGCCCAGAACTGTACACAGTACTCCATGTGTGGTCTGACTAATGATTTGTAAAGTAGTAGGAATATGTTCTCATCACGGGCTATAGATGGTGCTATTGTGTTATGATTTTGAACAGCGCCCTCAATTGGTTTCACAGTCTTATGACAAGACAAATATTCTTGAAACCAATAGAGGGTTCTATTCATAACTCAATAGCGCCCTCTATTGGTTTCATAGTCTTCAGACAAGAATATTAGACTGAGTCTTATGACAAACTTATTAGTGTAGCCTTTTGCATGGAAAATTCGCGATTTGAATATTCGCAATCTACATCCGATAATATCGGACACTGGGAAAGTTGGGTAATAACTTGCGATCTACACTGAGTTATTACCCAGCTTTTCCAGTGTCAGATATTATCACTGACTTACTACATAAGTATTACATAATATTCGCTATATTGCTTTATATTTGTTTTTTTTGAATATTACGAATATTCTAAAAAACAAATATATAGCAATATAGCGAATATTATGTAATAAATATGTAGTAAGTCAGTGATAATATCTGACACTGGAAAAGCTGGGTAATAACTCAGTGTAGATCGGGGGTCCGATTGACTTCCATTGTATTAAATTGTATTCGAGCACTCAAATTATTCAGCCGAGCACTCGGATCTGCCGAGCATAGTGATACTCGAGCCGAACAGCAGTTCAGCCAAGCATGCTCGCTCATCACTAGTATTGACTAATGCAGATAATTTTTTGGGAATATATCAGGAACGGTATGTCCTAGAGAGCTGTGAACCCCACAAGATTTCTTTCTAGGTAGCAAGGGATGTGTATACCAAGTTTCGTTGAAATCGATGGTTGCGTTTTTGAGTGATCGCGGAACATACATACACGCATACATACATACACACATACATACATATATACGTCCTTCTTTTTATATATATATATATATATATATATATATATATATATATATAGATAGGATAAACTTTTTAAGCACTGGAAACATGTTTTTGGCACTCTGACAAATATTCGTTTAGCATTTGCTTGAAGAATACTACCTACCAAAATGCCTTGTGCCTACTGCAGAAAAACAGCTCTGTGTTTTTTAAGGTTTGTTCTGTAGCCTTATCTCCAGTGAAGGGCAATGTTAATGCTTCAGCGTACCATGACACTTAAGACAATTGCATGCTTCCACCTTCATGGCAACAGTTTCTGGAAGGCCCTTTCCTGTTCTAGTTTGGCTCTACCACTGTGAACAAGGTCCATATACAGTACAGACCAAAAGTTTGGAGACACCTTCTCATTCAAAGAGTTTTCTTTATTTTCATGACTATGAAGGCATCAAAACTATGAATTAACACATGTGGAATTATATACATAACAAACAAGTGTGAAACAACTGAAAATATGTCATATTCTAGGTTCTTCAAAGTAGCCACCTTTTGCTTTGATTACTGCTTTGCACACTCTTGGCATTCTCTTGATGAGCTTCAAGAGGTAGTCCCCTGAAGTGGTCTTCCAACAGTCTTGAAGGAGTTCCCAGAGATGCTTAGCACTTGTTGGCCCTTTTGCCTTCACTCTGCGGTCCCGCTCACCCCAAACCATCTTGATTGGGTTCAGGTCTGGTGACTGTGGAGGCCAGGTCATCTGGTGCAGCACCCCATCACTCTCCTTCATGGTCAAATAGCCCTTACTTTCAAAGTTTTCCCAATTTTTTGGCTGACTGACTGACCTTCATTTCTTAAAGTAATGATGGCCACTCGTTTTTCTTAACTTAGCTGCTTTTTTCTTGCTATAATACAAATTCTAACAGTCTATTCAGTAGGACTATCAGCTGTGTATCCACCTGACTTCTCCTCAACGCAACTGATGGTCCCAACCCCCTTTATAAGGCAAGAAATCCCACTTATTAAACCTGACAGGGCACACCTGTGAAGTGAAAACCATTTCGGGGGACTACCTCTTGAAGCTCATCAAGAGAATGCCAAGAGTGTGCAAAGCAGTAATCAAAGCAAAAGGTGGCTACTTTGAAGAACCTAGAATATGACATATTTTCAGTTGTTTCATACTTGTTTGTTATGTATATAATTCCACATGTGTTAATTCATAGTTTTGATGCCTTCAGTGTGAATCTACAATTTTCATAGTCATGAAAATAAAGAAAACTCTTTGAATGAGAAGGTGTGTCCAAACTTTTGGTCTGTACTGTATGTGTGATTTGATATGTTTGTTGTAGATTAACTTGACTGGTCTTCACATAAGTAGCTCTCTCTGACCACAAACACATTGTACATCTTTAAGATGAACATGACTGCTTATTAAGCCAGATCCGTCTCCGTACAGCATTCAAATGTATAGGCTCCGGCGACTTCAAAGTTATTCACCAAAGACTTGCGATATCTCCGTATAGCATTCAAACGCAGTTATAGACTTTGGATCTATGAACCAAAGGTAGCTTCGCTCCACCCTACTCATGATGTTTAAAGCTGGTCATACACATATGATAACTGTTTGCCGAACTTGCTTGTTTGACAGTTTTTGTTCCCATCTCCAGCATAAACACTCAGCCAAGCGTGTATATTTATTTTAATGTGGTTAAAATAACTTCACTGGCAGTGGCTTATCTCTAAATATAGTTTATGATTTTCAGAGTCCACTGTACAACCAAACTGTTTATAAAAAAAATTGATCTGTTGTTAAATTTTTAATTTTCATAAATCTACCTTAAAGGGGTTTTACCATCACATACAATGGGGGCATATCGCTATTATATTCCCCCATTGTCTCATAGGTGTGGGTCCCACCTCTGGGACCCGCACCTAAAACAAGAATGGAGCGGGGAAATCAATGGAGGGCGCACTGCGCACTCCAGCCACAGCTCTCCCTGCTCCGTTCTCCTTGTAGGTGCGGGTCCCAGAGGTGAACATACACCTGTGAGACAATAGGGGCATATCCTAGCGATATGCCCCCATTGTATGTTATGGGAATACCCTTTTAATTATCTCTTTTCATTTTTACCCCTTATTCCTCATCTGTTCATGTATTTATAATTATTACTAATAGGTTATACTGTATTTATTGGTAAGAACATTTTGCAGATTTAGAGGTGACAACAGAAATAGCTTGGAGCTCATTAGTCGCCAGATATATGAGCATGTATAACCACGTTTTATTATATCCAACAGTGTTTTATCTGATTTTATAATCAGATGAAAAAGAGCTTTTTTACAATATGTAACAAAAAATGAATACTAATTGTAACATATATAAGCCGTAGCTTCATAAAGTGGACCTAGAAAAGCATATCTATTTCATATGAAAATCGGAAGAGTCACCATTTATTTTTTTCTTAATGACATTTTCAGAGCTGACATTCTGTGACATTTTCCTTTTAATATTGCTAATGCTTCAGCTTAGGAATTAAAAGAACATTCAGAGAATGATTTGGATGAAAACAAAGACACAAGGAACACATATACTCTCTTTTCTTAGTTAATCCTTCACTTATGTGAAACACCTCACAGAAAATTGGTTATTATTTTAAATAGATATACTAAGTAAAAAAAAATTACTGGTTTAGTTGGGGTTCCAGTGTTTTTGATTAATAACTATTCTTGCCAAAATTTCAATTAGAACTTTGATGGAAACCTGACAAACATTAACTAAAACATTTTTACTTATTTTTAGACTTGAATATTTTTATAGGATTTTTTTTTTTCTGTTTTGCTGCATTTCAATCTGATATTTAAATGGATTTTAAGTTAGATTTTAGATTTTATGTAAGGGACCTGACAAAATAATCCAAATTGTTACAGTGGAATGTAAAATACCTTGTTTAAAAAGCAAATAAAAGCTGAAGACTTTCGAGTCTATATATATTAACTTCCTTTGCTATGATACACTGAAATAAGGTCTGGTCCAATCAAGTAACAGAATTAGCGCAAAGTGTCACATGGTCTCACGTGATTTGATAAAAAATACAAAAAAGCCTCTGCAGAACAACTAAACAAGCAACAGACCAAGGAGCTCTCCAAACTGGTCAGAGACAAAGTTGCGGAGAGGTATAGGGTTGGTTATAAACTAATATTCAAAACATTAAACATCCTATAGACAACATTAAATTTATTCTAACAAAAAAGAAAGAATACAGCACAAGTACTAACTGAGAAGACTGCCTACCAAAACTCACAGACCTAGCAAGCAGGGCATTAAGAGATTCAACAAAGACACTAGGGATGAGCAAAGTTTTCAAAAATTCGGTTTGGACGCTTCACAGAATTTTTCAAAAAATTGGATTTGATCCAAAAAAAATTGTGACAAAGCGTGTTATAAATCAGCTATTTCTTAGCTGCAGGGAACATGTATCTCAGTGTACATCACTGTGCATTACAGAAACATGCATAGCTAGTCTTCTGTGGTAGTGAAACAGTTAATGTGTGTCAGTATGACAGGCAGGTGACAGGCATCGCTCTTAGAATCAGTTCAAACTTCACTTATTTGGTCAGTTACGGGTCACCAGGCATAATGTACTTAACCGTGCAGTGGCCCACTATAGAGTTAAAAAGCACTCTCATTTTACACCATCAGCTGATTCCACATAGATTTCTATAGAACCTGTTCTGTTACATGCAGATGCAAGTAGTATCCCCCTGACAGAGTGGAGAGGGTGTCAGCAGTAAGTTTGTGTTGATGTCACTGTTTATTTTTCCCTTCTTCTGATCCATCACAAGAACAACCCAAAAAAAAACTGATCCTGTCTATTGAGCATCCGCCTTCACACGGTCAGCATTTGGTCATTAATTGATCAATATTGTAAAAAACAATGTGGACACCCCAAAATTAGTAGTATCAGACGGCAATTTCACCTCAATTACAGAATCAAGGATTAATGGAATTTCTTATGTGATAATGTGAACACCCCAAAATCAGTAGTATCAGACCGCTATTTCAAGTCAATTACAGAATCGAGGATTAATGGAATTACTTATGTGATAATGTGAACACCCCAAAATCAGTAGTATCAGACCGCTATTTCACCCCAATTAAAGAATCAAGGATTAATGGAATTACTTATGTGAACACCCCAAAATCGATAGTATCAGGATGCTTTTGTAACCTCAATTAGTGCAGCAAGGTGTAATAGAATGGCTTATGTATTAGCCATGCGTTACACTGTTCTGTTGGCCCCTGCACTTTCCCTATAGTGTGGATAAAGTCTTCCTGATATATCCCTATTCTCAGTGCTGTCCCTGAACTGTTCAAAAATAATATTTTGTAAATAGTCTTTCCTAGCACTGTCCCTAGCGCCTGTCATGTCTCTCCCTGCACTAAGCATACAGTAAAATAGAGGAGACTAGGCAGGATGAGGCTTTTTATAGTACTGTGACATCAAAGGGGATGGCCATCTGCTGATCGGATTGCTGAATGGCATTATGGGCGATACCTCATTCCCGGGCTTTTTTTTTAAACATTACGTTTTTATTAAAAGTTTTGGTAAATACAAATTTGCAATAACCTATACAAAGACAGGTGCAGTCTGCGGTCTTACTAAACCCTCATACTGATGTAAAATTGAAAGTTTAGCCAACATATCCTACTGTGGAGGACATGTCTCAGCCAGAGCACCGTGCCAAGGCTTCTCAGGTAGCTTGGGACTAGGGTTGAGCGAACCCGAACTGTAATGTTCGGGTTAGTACCGAACTTTAGGATTTTTGGACCCTGGACCCGAACACAAACTTTTCAGTAAAAGTTCGGGTTTGGTGTTTGGCGAGTTAATGGCACTTTTTGAAAGGCTGCAGAGCAGCCAATCAACAAGCGTTTAACTCGTTTGCCCTTAGAAGCCATCACAGCCATGCCTACTAATGGCATGGCTGTGATTAGCCAGTGCAGCATATGATCCAGACTCTATATCAGCTGGAGTCACGTAGCGCTGCACGTCACTCTGCTGTGCTTAGTGTAGGGATAGGATGCTGCTGCTGTGAGGGAGAGAATAGGAAAGAAACTTTAATCAGAACTGCAATTGAACTCAGCGATCTACATAGATTTTGTTGTGTGGCTGCAGTGCACAATCTTTTTACCCTGCTCTGAGCCCAGGGATAGAGAAAAATGACTTTTTTCCGTCTGTTAGTTAGCTGGGCGGCAGCGGCCATTTTATGCAAGCTCAGTGCACCAGCACTGCATATGTGCTTTTGTGACATTGAAATCCAAGCTTGAACTACTGCAATAATAATCTGGGTTTAAAAAAACAAAATTTTTTGCCAATATTCTTCATCTGGTGCCTTTGCAGCATTAGTCAGTGTGCAATTTAAGCTAGAAATACAGCTATAATTTTCTTGGTTTTAAAAAACACCCCTTTTGGGCAAAATACTAAATTTTACAGCCCTTGCTGCATCTGTACGTGTGAAATTCAAGCGTTATATATTGGTAATGAAAAGCAGGAAGTGCTCAACCCCATATTACAGGAGTGCAAGGTTGAACACTTCCTGCTTTTCATTACCACACCAATTTGTAGCTTATGTATAGAATTGTTTGGAGGTTTAAAAACTCCTAGTCTGAATGTGCCTATATTTCCATCTACAGGCAAAATTCTGGTGCACATGTGTCTGCAGAATGCTCCTCCCTGTCTGTATCTCGGCAAAGTTGGAGCGCATGCGGGACATCAAAATGGAAGTGACACGTGTGTTCTACGAGATTGAAAGTGGAGGCACGGCGTGTGCTCCATATGCCGGCAGCGCCATCATCTCCGCTGTGGCATGTACAGGGATGCCGCTATTTAAACTTCCATAGCACTAACATGCCTCACTGCTGCATCGATGACTTGGCAGGAGGCAGTCTGCTGCATCAATGACTTGGAAGGGGGCACATCACTTGTAAGTTTATAACTTTGAAAGATATGTTTCCACCTTGCATAGGTATTTATATAGTAGACGTAGATATATCTATTTGTCTTCTATTTGTAGGTGGCATTTCTTCCCTATAACAGTGGGGAATCTGTGATGTAATCGGCTCCTTTTGGTGTACTCCGCTTCTATCATAAGGTCTGACTTTTTTGTATTGTTTTTTATGGAATGTTATCAGCCATTATCCCTGGATGAAGTATGTTACCGTTATGATTTATATGGACTTAGCTACTATCTTTATATGTACTTAGCTACAATGTACTATCAACCCCCTGAGGAACCCAGTAAGGGGGAAATGCGTTGGGGTGTGATTATCAACTAATTATTATCAAGGGACATTTTGTCACTATATTTTCTATATACCCTCTTTTGAGGTGAACTCTTTGTTTTGGGCCTCCTAGGGTCAGTTAGGGCAGGTACGAGGACAGGGAAATCCCACCATCAGGGATTGTCTCTGGGCAGAGGCATAGTTAGGGCTTGTACAGGAAGAGTTTTTCCTCTTTTTCTCCCCTGCACTAATATTATTGGCCCAGGCCTCTCATTTCTGTCGCTGGTATCTCCCTAGGTATTGCCCTTATCTAAGCTACTCACACATTCCATTACTGGAACTATCCCGTGGATGTCACATGCTCAGTGGTAGTTATACCATATCTTTGCCTTTGTTTATTTAATTTCATCCGCCTTGGTATATAGGGCATTTTCTTCTTACTTTCACTTTGTCCGATCTGGACTGTGGTCACATGACCATGTCCATTCAGCTCTTTTTTATTTCCTGTGATGTTATGTCCATATGTGTGTCAAGGCAGCAATAGGGGTAATGATAGGGGAGTGTTTATCTATGAAACTAGCTGGGTAGGAGGACCTATAGACTTGTTTGACGTTGTTAGGCTGAGTTCACATCACCATTTAGCTTTCCGTTCTCCTGATCCGTCAGAAGAAGAAAGAGAAGAAAAAAAAACAGCATCCTATAAAAAACAGATCCCGTTTTATAGTTGTCATCCATTTGAGCCATTTCCATCTAAGCATGCAGTACTTTTTTAAATAAAAAAAAAATGATCTCAGACAAAAATGGCTTTTTTTACAGGATCCTGTTTTTTCCTCTCTCTTTCTCTGACGATTAGAAAAACGGAAAGCTAAACGGTGATGTGAACTTAGCATCAGGGATGTGCATCAGCAATAGGAAGTTAAACACACAGGACAGAAACAAACCAGAGTAATTTCTTACATGGTCATATAAGCAACTACATGAGCATTTAAAAAACTATAGTAATCATGGAAAAGCCCTTTAACTGTTCTTTAACATTTTCATCTTTTTACCCCCTGCGTTCCCAGAGCCATATATTTTTCATTTTTACATTGATATAGATCTATGAGACCTTGATTTTGTGCAGGACAAGTTAAGTTGCACTTTCTAATGTTACCCTTTAATATTGCATAAAATGTAAAGAGATGCTGGAAAATAAATTCCAAGTGGGGTGGAATTGGAAAATAAACCACAGTTTTATGGCTTTCATTTGTATGATGTTCCCCATATGGTAAAACTGACTGGTTCCCTTCATTCTCTGGGTCAGTATGATTACAGCAATACCACATTTATAAGTATATTGTTTTTCTTTAATACTGATAAAAAAACAACTTTTTAGAAAATGTTTTTGCAGCGGCCGGGTGTAGGGTGGCCCGGACACCGTTGAGGTGTCACCATGTGTTGCTGCTCTTCAAAAGGATGGCAAGGCCTGGTGCATTCCAATGGGAAAAAAGTCCAGAGAGTCAGGGTCTGCAGTAAACCAGAGTGCTTATTTACTGGAGGAATTCAGGTACAAAACAATAAAGGCGAATCATTGGGCTGGCTTCTCCAGTCTCCACCCTGGCAGAAGAAGGGTTTGATGCTGAGGAAAGGCCTGAGCTAGCTGTCCATCTTTATCTTCAGAAACCTGGTACCCTGGTCCAAGGCTGGTGATCCAGGGTCTGTGGCAGCGTATCCCCGTATCCCCGTATCCGAGTCTTCTTCTAGTCACTCAGTTTTCTGGCAGAGTCTCCTCTTCCAAGCACTGTTCCCTAACTGCAGCACATTAGGGGCTCTGACTGCTCTTCTCATATACAGTTTAAGATAGACTAGAACCTACTAGTGGGAGGGGTGGAGTGGAGAAACTCAGCACAAACAGATACATTTTTTCAGCTCCTGTCTGGTATAGACTTACATTAGAGCTTCAATGGCATAGCAGGTTTTCCAGACAAAAATAAGTTCCCAGACATAACAACAGAGCTAAAACCAGAAATTTAAAAGGACAGGCTGTATGATTTTTTGTTGTAAACAAGCCTGAGTTTTTCCCTCCAAAACATGGTGATAAACAAATCTGGGTTTTTTCCTCCAAAATATGGTGGAAAACAAGTCTGGGTTTTTCCCTCCAAAACATGGTCTTCTTTAAACCCTATGGCAGCTGTGGAAAATTCCCAGCTTCTCAATCAAAGCCCTAACAGTCTCTCAGTAGTCATTAATAGAGTTGAGCGGACACCTGGATGTTTGGGTTTGACAGGTTCGGCCAAACTTCACAAAAAAGTTAGAGTTCGGGACCCAAACTTGACCCCGAACCCCATTGAAGTCAATGGGGACCCGAACTTTGGAGCACTAAAATGGCTCTAAGAAAGTCATGGAAAGGGCTAGAGGGCCGCAAAAGGCAGCAACATGTGGTTAAGAGCATGGCAAGTGCTCTGCAAACAAATGTGGATAGGGAAATAACTTCAAATAACATAAAATACGTAGAAATAAAAAATAATAATCTTGATCTAGGAGAAGGAGGTCCATATGGAGATGGAGGTTGAGGCGGCGGTGGATGTGGCGGTGTAGGTTGAAGCGGCGGTGGAGGAGGAGGAGTTAGCCAACACTGGTTTTTGTTTTTTATTTTTATATTTTTGTTTAAATTTGGGTAGACCCCAAAACATTGGGAAATATAAAAAAATAAAACAAAGAGAATGTGCTCTGGAGTACAACAATGGCTGGGTGAGGCCGGTATACATGTCTATTCTGCACAAGGTACGGACAAGTCCTGTGGGATCCTTGCCTGGTTCATTTTAATGAATGTGAGCTTGTCCACATTGGCTGTGAAAAGGCGGCTGCGCTTGTCTGTGATAACATCCTCCTGCCATGCTGAACAAACGTTCAGACAATACACTGGCTGCAGGGCAAGCCAGCACCCCCAAGGCGTAAAGGGTAAGCTCAAGCCATGTGCCCAATTTGGAGACCCAGAAGTTGAAGGGGGCAGACCCATCAGTCAGTACGTGTAGGTGTGTGCACACATTCTGCTCCACCATGTCGCAAGTCCCCGTGACATCCACGATTCAATTGGATATCTTCTCTATTAACTTTCGATGTTCTTTTACGCGCCTACCATGGTGATCACGGGTAACGGGGAATCAGGTTTCCATGCCGGAGAGGGAGCGTGAGAAAAGGCTACCACATCCAAGGGAGGTCAATGGCTGAAATGTGATCGGGTGGAAATGTGGGACAAGTTATTGAAGCAGAAGCATCCAAGAAAAGGAGGGGGCGCGCGGCAATTACCCACTCCCGACTTGGGGAGGTAGTGACAAATAAAAATACAGGACTCTTAAGATGCCCTGTTATTGGAATGAGTAATACAAAATTAAAGGGAATGCCACTGCGGTATTTTGGATTAGGAAATGTTATACAGGAGAGGCCTTGCTGCCGCTTTGTTGACTAGATAACTCCTGCCTGATGGCACTTCACCGCGACGTGCACGATTCAATTGGATATATTCTCTATCAACTTTCGATGTTCTTTTATGCGCCTACCATGGTGATCACGGGTAACGGGGAATCAGGTTTCCATGCCGGAGAGGGAGCATGAGAAAGGGATACCACATCCAAGGTAGGTCAATGGCTGAAATGTGATCGGGCGGAAATGTGGGACAAGTTATTAAAGCGGAAGAATCGAATGAAAGGAGGGGGCGCATGTTAATTAAAGATTAATTTTAGAAATTTAAGTCCCTGTCACCTATGCAGAGCAGGGTTTTTTTTAAAAATGGGTTAATTTCACCCACCAATGGAACAGACGATTTTTAAAAATTTCTGTCCCTGTCAACTATGCAGAGCAGGGGTTTATTCATGGCAAATCTGGGTTCATGTCACCCACCAATTCAACAGACGATTTTACAAAAATTAGGTCCCTGTCACCTATGCAGAGCAGGGGTTTATTCACGGCAAAAATGATAAAATGTCACCTGAGAATGTAACAGACACTTTTGCACCCTGCTCCCTCTTTTGCTGTGCTGGTGCCTCTGTGCGACCACTGCCTCTTCCTCCAAACTGCACACGTCACTCGCATGACCTTGATTCCATGTGGGGTCTAGTACCTCATCATCCTCCACATTATCTTCCACTCAATCTTTACCCCTGCCCTCCTTGTCGGTCTGCAGACTGCAGAAAGCTGCAGCAGTTGGCACCTATGTTTCGTCATCATCAGAGATGTGCTGCGGTGGTCTTCCCATGTCCTCATCCTGAAACATAAGTAGTTGGGCATTAGTGCACTCAATCTCTTCCACTTCTGGGGCAGGGCTCAATCTCCTCCTCCTCATCCTCCACCTCGTCATCCTCCAGAACTGTGACCTAGCTGGACAATTGTGTACCTTGCGTATGTTGGTGCGGGAACCCACCCTCAGAGCCACTTGTGAATGACTGGCCTGAAACCCTTGTAAATGATCCCTCTTCCTCCTCCTCCTGTGCCATATCCTCTTCCATCATGGCCCAAAGCGTTTTTTCAAGGAGGCATAGAAGTGGGATAGTAATGCTGAGAATGGCATCATCGGCACTGGTCATGTTGGTGGAGTACTTGAAACAGTGCAACAAAGCACACAGGTCTCGCATGGAGGCCCAGTCATTGGTGGTGAAGTAGTGTTGTTTCGCAGAGCTACTGAAACGTGCGTGCTGAAGCTGAAACTCCACTATCGCCTGCTGCTACTCGCACAGTCTGGCCAGCATATGCAAGGTGGAGTTCCACCTTGTGGGCACGTCACATAGGAGGCGGTGAGTGGGAAGGCCGAAGTTACGCTGCAGTGCTGACAGGCGAGCAGCAGCAGGATGAGAACGCCGAAAGCGCGCACAGACGGCCTGCACTTTATGCACCAGCTCAGACATATTTGGGTAATTTTTAAGGAATTTATGCACCACCAAATTCAGCACATGCGCCAGGCAAGGGATGTGCGCCAAACCGGCTAGGCCCAGAGCTGCTACGAGCTTTTTTTCCATTTTCGCCGGGCTTGAGGCTAAATGGCACCAACCACTCATCGGTCTGTTGTTCCATGCCTGGTCACAGCTCTTGCGCGGTGTGTGGTTTGTCCCCCAAACAGATACGTTTTAAAACTACCTGCTCTCGTTTACCCCTGGCTGTGCTGAAGTTGGTGGTGAAGGTGTTACGGTGACCGGATGAGGAGGCGGTAGAGGATGAGGAAGCGGAGTAGGAGGAGGAAGCAACAGGAGGCAAAGAGAAACGCTCTGCAATCCACGATGGTGGAAGGACACGCGCCAAACTGCTGTCCGCCTCAGGTCCAGCCGCCACTGCATTTACCCAGTGTGCAGTTAGAGAGATATAACATCCCTGACCATGCTTACTGGTCCACGTATCTGTAGTTAGGTGGACCTTGCCACAGATGGCGTTGCGCAGTGCACTCCTGATTTTGATTCGCCCACTTGGTTGTACAGGGAAGGGATGGCTCGCCTGAAAAAGTAGTGGCGGCTGGGAACGACGTACTGTGGGATAGCCACCGCCATAAGGCTTTTAAAACTCTCCGTCTCCACCAGATGGAATGACAGCATTTCAAAGGCCAGGAATTTTGAAATGCTGGCATTCAGGGCCAGGGATCATGGGTGGGTACTTCCTCTTTCGCTCCGTTGTTGGGGAGATAGACAGCTGAACGCTTCCATGGGACATTGTGGAGATGTTGGTGACCCAGGTGGTGGTGTTGCTGGCACATCCTCTGTTTGCGGGGTGGCAGGTGCCACTGTCACTTCATAGGGGAATGAAAAGGCTGAGACTGCAGCAGAACAGGAAGCAAAAGGAGCCAGACACCTTTCTTGGTTTTTGAGGTGTCTACTCCACTGCAGCTCGTGCTTTGCACTTAGATGCCTGGTCATGCAGGTTGTGCTCAGGTTTAGAATGTTTATGCCTCGATTCAGGCTCTGATTGCACAGCGTGCAAACCACTCGTGTCTTGTCATCAGCACATTGTCTGAAGAACTGCCACGCCAGGGAACTCCTTGGAGCTGGCTTTGGTGTGCTCGGTCCCTTGGTGCGGTGGGCAGTAGCAGGCGTACTGTCTAGGGGACGACCGCTCCACTTTTGCACCCTGCTCCCTCTTCTGCTGTGATGGTGGCTCTGTGTGACCACCGCCTCTTCCTCCGAACTAGACAGGTCACTCGCATGACCTTGATTCCATGTGGGGTCGAGGACCTCATCGTCCTCCACATCATCCTTTACCCAGTCTTCACCCTTGCCCTCCTTGTCGGTCTGCACACTGCAGAAAGCCACAGCAGTTGGCACCTGTGTTTCGTCATCATCCGAGACGTGCTGCGGTGGTCCTCCCATGTACTCATCCTGAAACATAAGTGGTTGGGCATCGGTGCACTCAATCTCTTCCACTTCTGGGGCAGGGCTATGTGGATGGCCCTGGGAAACCCTGCTAGCAGAGTCATCAAAAAGCAGAAGAGACTGCTGCATGACTTGGGGCTCAGACTGCTTGGCTGATTTGCAAGGAGGTTAAAGACTGATGGACATCGGCTACAGGTGTCAACTCTGATCTTTCAGCAGGAGACAGGGTGGGAGACAATGTGAAGGAACTGGAGGCACTGTGAGCCACCCAATCTACTATCGCATGTACTTGTTCTGGCCTCACCATTCGTAGAGCCGCATTAGGCCGGACCAAATAATGCTGAAAGTTCTGTCGCCTACTCGCACCTGAGGTAGGTGCTTCACTTGTGCGTGTAGCAGGCACAGATCGACCACGTCCTCTCCCTGCAACAGGAGCTCCACCAACACCAGCAGCACCACGACCTGGGCTACGTCCCTTATTTGACGCTCTCCTCATTCTTTGCATTCACCAACCAAACTAACAGATGGTTTATGTCAGGCGACTATTTAAGTTTGCTGTCAGTAAGACAGTGCCGGTATCATAAAGAGGAAAAATTTCTTGAGGTCACACAATAGTGTGACAGGCGAATTTTATACAATTACTTCACGGTCAATTTTTTTTTACATTTTTCAACGAACAATGTAACAGCAGTACTGACTGGTTGTATTGGACTGTCACAAATGCAGCAAAGCCCCAAATGTAGTGTCTTGCACAAAATGGGTGTTTTTTTAAAACCAGAATATAACTGCAGTATTTATTGCTTGTATTGGATTGTCACAAATGCAGCAAAGGCTCCAAATGTATTATCTTGCACAAAATTGGTGTTTTTTCAAACCAGAATATAACTGCAGTATTTAAAGCTGATATTGGACTGTCACAAATGCAGCAAAGGCCCCAAATGTAGTGTCTTGCACAAAATGGGTGTTTTTTTAAAACCATAATATAACTGTAGTATTTAAAGCTTGTATTGGACTGTCACAAATGGAGCATAGGCCCCAAATGTGGTGTCTTGCACAAAATGGGTGTTTTTTTTCAAACCAGAATATAACAGCAGTATTTAACACTTATATTGGACTGTCACAAATGCAGCAAAGGCCCCAAATGTAGTGTCTTGCAAAAAATGTGTGTTTTTTTTAAAACCAGAATATAACTGCAGCATTTAAAGCTTGTATTGGACTGTCACAAATTCAGCAAAGGCCCCAAATGTAGTGTCTTGCACAAAATGGATGTTTTTTTTAAAACCAGAATATAACAGCGGTATTTAACGCTTGTATTGGACTGTCACAAATGCAGTGCAGGGCGCAAATGTACTTTTTAGCAAAAAAAATTAAAATTGTCCCCACAGAATCTAACAGATGGATTTACTTGCATTGTACTTTACAGAAAAAAAATGTGAATAGGTCACCCTCTGGGTCCCTGAACTCACAGACCGATTCCCTATATTATTTAGCCTTCCCCTGGCACATATGCAGTGCAGGTGCACCTAAAAAATGGGTATATGTTGCCCACTGAACTAAAAGAACTAGGTTAAATTATTGTCCCTGGCACATATGCAGTGCTGGTGCACTGAACTTGCACAAAATGGCCGCCGACGCCCACCTAACAAACAGACGGATAAAACTTATTTTTCTGTGTCACTGGGCTCAGGGCAGGGTAGAAAAATGTTGCACTGCACCCACAAAACAAAATCGCTATAGATTGCAGAGTTAACAACAAGCACTTCTGATAACAGATTCTTTCCTATTCTCTCCCTCACAGCAGCAGCATCCTATTCCTACACTAGTGAGAGCAGAGTGATGTGCAGCGCTACATGACTTCAGCTTATATAGAGGCTGGGTCACATGCTGCACTGGCCAATCGCAGCCATGCCATTAGTAGGCATGGCTGTGATGGCTTCTAAGGGCACACAAGTTAAACGCTTGTTGATTTGCTGCTCTGCCGCCTTTCAAAAAGCGCCATTAACTCACTGAACACCAAACTCGAACCCGAACTTTTACTGAAAACTTCGGGTTCCGGTCCATGGTCTAAAAAATCCTAAAGTTCGGTACGAACCCGAACTTTACAGTTCGGGTTCGCTCAACCCTACTCATCTTTAATATCTTTCATCATCTGTTGTGGAGGTTTGTTGTTGTGTATCTGGATGACATACTAATTTATTTTTCAGATATGAAGACTCATCAGGATCACGTCAGACAGGTGTTACAGATCCTAAGAGAGAATAAATTGTATCCTAAGATGGAGAAGTGTGTATATGCAGTTCAGGAAGTGCAATTCCTGGCTTACCTACTCTCATCTTCAAGTTTTCGTATGCATCCAGAGAAAGTCTGTGCTGTGTTGGACTGGGATCGACCCAAAAATCTGAAAGCGCTTATGTGGTTTTTGGCATTCACCAACTACTACTGTAAATTTATTTTGAACTACTCAACTGTGGTTAAACCTTTAACAGACATGACTAGGAATGGTTTGGATGTCTCAGTCTGGTATGATGCAGCATTACAGGCTTTTTCTGCGGTGATGGAATGTTTTGCTTCTGCTTCTATACTGGTGCAACCAGATATGTCACAGCCATTCATTGTGGAAGTTGACGTATCCGAGGTAGGGGTAAGAGCAGTCTTGTCGCAGAGTCCTTCACCTAGTAAATGGCGCCCATGTACATTCTTCTCTAAGAAACTCTCGGCTGCAGAAAGGAATTAGGATGTGGGTAATAGAGAGTTGCTGGCCATTAAGTTGGCTTTTGAGGAGTGGCGTCATTGGTTGGAAGGAGCAATTCATCCTATTACTGTGCTTACTAATCACAAAAATCTGGCCTACCTGGAGTCGGCTAAACAACTGAACCCAAGGCAGACCAGATGGTCGTTGTTTGTTTAAATTTCATTGTCACCTAATGCCCTGGGGTTAAGAACGTCAAGGCTGATGCTTTGTCGCGTAGCTTTCCTGGGGAGGGGGTAATTCAGAAGATCCTGGTCCGATATTGTCTAAAGGAGTAGTTATATCCGCCCTACATCCCGACCTTGAGGTAGAGGTGTTAGAGGCTCAGGAAGATGCACCGGATTCTTGTCCTCCGGGGAAGTTGTTTGTTCCTTCTGAATTACATCACAAGGTGTTCGAGGAACATCACTGTATGGTTTTCACAGGACACCCTGGGAGCAGATCCACTGTTGATCACATCTCTCGTAGATTCTGGTGGCGGGGGTAGCGTAAGTGTGTTAAGTCCGTTACAAGGACTATGTGTCTGCTTGTAGTACTTGTGCCCGTGCTAAGGTGACACATATTCCGCCTTCCGGATCTTTACTTCCATTGCCCATCCCGTCCTGACCTTGGACTCATTTATCCATGGATTTTATCACAGATTTACCTAATTCTTCAGGAAAAACTGATTTTGGTGGTTGTTGATCACTTTAGTAAGATGGCGCATTTTATAGCATTGCCAGGTCTACCTATTGCTAAAACTCTTGCACAAAAGTGTTTGTCAATAACATAGTGAAATTACATGGTATTCCCTCTGATGTGGTGTCTGATAGGGGGACTCAGTTTGTTTACAGATTCTGGAAGGCGTTGTGTACTGATCTGGGGGTACAATTGTCCTTCTCTTTGGCCTTTCATCCTCAGTTTTACGGACAGACTGAACACATTAATCAGAATCTGGAGACTTATTTTAAATGTTTTGTCTCGGAGAACCAAGAGGAGTGGTCTTCATTTTTATCTTTTGCCGAGTTTGCCATAAATAACAGTAAACAGGAGTCCACTTATAAGTCACAGTTTTTTGGGGCATATGGGTTCCCCCTGCAATTTGACAAATTTTCTGGTATGGAGACTTCTGGTATACCTGAAGAGGAATGATTTTCCTTTTCTTTGTCATCTATTTGGCGGAAAATTCAAAATAATCTGAAAACATATGGCTGACAAGAGACGCATGAATGGTCCAGGCCTGAGAGTGGGTGATTCTGTGTGGCTGCTTAGAAGAAACATTAAGTTGAAAGTACCTTCTTGGAAATTGGGTCCATATAAGATCACTGCCATTATTAACCCGGTAGCCTTTTGCCTTGAACTTCCTCAGGCTTTGAAGATTCATAATGTGTTCCATAGGTCGTTGTTGAAGAGATATGTTGAACCTATTGAACCATCCTCCTTGCCTTCCGCTCTTGTCATGGTGGACGGTAATCTGGAATTTCAGATCGCCAGGATCCCGAATTCTCCGTAGATCCCTCCAGTATTTTGTTTACTGGAGGGGTTACGGACCAGAGAAGAGGATGTGGGTTCCAGCATCCGACGTTAATGCTAGTCATCTGGTGAAAGCCTTTCACAGAGCTCATCCAGATAAAGTCAGTCCTGGGTGTCCGGAGGCCACCCCTAGAAGTGGGGGTACTGTCACGGTCTCTCCCCTGACAGGGGTCAGAAGATCTAAAAGACTGGCTTCACATGATGCTGACAGCCTCTTTGGTTTCACTTGTTTCTGTGTTGTTGCTGGGTATGACCACACCTCTTGCCTCAGGTGTAGCTTAAGTGGTCATTACAACTCCTCTATTTAATCTGGTCTCACACATCATGCTATGCGGTTGATAGCTCCTTTTTGGTTGTGGAAGTGATGGTGTTGGTTATCATCTGAGTTCCTTCTCATCCGAGTACTTCGGAGTTAAATGTCTTTTCCTTATTTCTTGTTTTTGGTATTCCCCTATCTCTTGGTATTAGGCCTGAGGGAGTCTCCTGTTCCTTCAGCTGGGAAGAAATAGGACTTCTTTGTCCTGACACTATTTATAGGACCCTTTAGAGTCAGATAAGGCTCTAGGTTCCTGCGTATGAACATTCCTACCATCGAGGTATGTTCATACTGATAGTAGTCAGGCCTCGGTTTAGGGATTCACTAGATGGTGACCTTTCCCCTTTCCCTAGTTTCCAGGCCTAGTACCTTTTCCCTTCCCTCTTGTGTTCAGTGTGGAGTTTCCTACCCACACTGTGCCATGACATGCAGTCATCTAATCAATATTTGTCTGTGGGCGGAAATAGTTTGGTACGGATGATTACATTTCCAAGTGTGTCATCTAATACTGTGAACACCCCTGGGAGAGGTGTGTCATCTCCGCTCACAGTAATATCTCAGCCTATGATTGTTACCGACAGAAAGGGAAGAAAGTCCTTCAGAATTGTGAGTAAAAAAGAGTTTTAAATGTGTAGGATAAACACTGTATAGATGTAGGAAACTGTTCTTTTACTTTTATCTTTTTTATTACACACTTTAGGTTTTCAGTAAAGATATAAAGATCAGGTTGTATGCCACAAGAGTGTATTTAAGATTTTCATTTATTATACGATTTAAAAATGCCTTCTTCTCATTCATCTGGAAGTGATAAGTTTCTGTCAGTTAATTGAATGAAGTAAATTTATCATATACTGGTACAAATTGAAACTCTAAGCCCCAGTACATAGGTTTAGATAATTATAAAGCAATTAAATGCTTGTGTTTTGAGTTCATTGCATTACATTATTTAGACATTATGCCACAGTCTCTAGAACATTGAGCTGAATAATTTCTTTTTATCACTGTGATGAATGCATTTAATTTCTGGAAACGAGAGAATTGTATTAGCACACCTGCTAAGAGATAAATAGTGTCACATTGTTATGAACCTATTGATTCTGCTCTAATTTAATAGGAAGCTTCTGATAAGTTGTAAAATATGAATTTAGAGAAAATAACAAGGATTCTTTTTATGTTCTAAAACCTAAACATAGCAGGAAGAAGACCCTTAAAATGATGTTATTGTTAGGCCTCATTCACAAGTTCACATTAGTTTCAGTTCACAGTTTAGTCCTTAACACCTTCAAGACCCTGCCATTTTCACCTTAAGAACCATACCATTTTTAGCAAATCTGACATGTGTCACTTTATGTGGTGACAACTTTAAAATGCTTTTACTTATCCAGGCCATTCTGAGACTGTTTTCTCATCACATATTGTACTTCATGACAGAGGTAAATTTGAGTCAAAATATTTCATTATTATTATTTTTTTAAATACCAATTTAGATAATTTTGGAAAAATTTGCAACTTGGCAAATTGGCAAATTTCAATTTCTCTTTTCAATAGTAATACCTCCAAAATTGTTATTACTTTACATTCCCCATATGTCTACTTCATCTTTGAATCATTTTGAAAATTACATTTTATTTTTTTGAGACGTTAGAAGGCTTTAAACGGTTAGAAGCAAATCTTAACATTTTTAAGAACATTTTCAAAACCCAATTTTTTAAGGACTAGTTCAGTTATGAAGTCACTTTGTGGGGCTTACATATTAGAAACAACAGATAAATCAACCCATTTTAGAAACTACACCCCTCAAGCTATTCAAAACTGATTTTACAAACTTTGTTAACCCTTTTGGTGCCCCACGAGAATTAAAGAAAAATGGGAATTAAATTTCAAAATTTCACTTTTGTTTTGCAGATTTAAAATTTTAATAAATTTTTTCTGCATCAAGGGCTAACAGCCAATCAAAACTCAAAATCTATTACCCTGAATCTGGAGTTTACAGAAACACCCAATATATGCTCAAAAACTGATGTATGGGCGCACAGCAGGCTTCAGAGTGGAAGGAGCACCATATGGCTTTAGGAGAGCGGATTTAGCTGGAATAGTAATTGGGAGCTATATTGCATATGAAGACACCCTGAGGTGGCCCTACAGTGGAAACCCCCAAAAAGTGACCCCATTTTGGAAACTACACCCCTCAAAAAATATTTCATGGTGTGTAGTGAGCACTTTGACCTCAAAGGTGTTTCCTAAAATTAGTAAACACTTGGCAGTGAAAATGAAAAATTGCATTTTTTTACACAAAAAGGTTGCTTTACACCCACATTTTTCACTTTCCCAAAGGGTAACTGGACAAAATGCACCCACATTTTGTTCCCCATTTCCCCCAGAATACGGCAACACCCCATATATGCTAAAAAAAAAAGATGCATGGCCGCAAACCAGGCTTCAGAGTGGAAGAAGCACCATAAGGCTTTAGGAGAGCGGATTTAGCTGGAATAGGAATTGGGAGCTATGTTGCATATGAAGACACCCTGAGGTGGCCCTACAGTGGAAACCCCCAAAAAGTGACCCCATTTTAGAAACTATACCCCTCAATTAATCTTTCAAGGTGTGTAGTGAGCACCTTGGCCTCAAACGTGTTTCCTCGAATTAGGAAACACTTGGCAGTGAAAATGAAAAATTGCATTTTCTTCACAAAAGTTGCTTTACACCCACATTTTTCACTTTCCCAAAGGGTAACTGGACAAAATGCACCCCACATTTTGTTCCCCATTTCCCCCTGAATACGCAACACCCCATATGTGCTAAAAAAAATCATGTATGGGCGCACAGCAGGGCTCTAGAGTCAAATAGCAAAATATGGATTTTGCTGACCTGAATTGGCAGACATTGATTTTAGTGCCATGTCGCATTTAAAAGATTCCTGAGGTCCCAAAAATTAAAAACCCCAAGAAGTGACCCCATTTTGGAAAGAACACCACTATTCAGCAAACAGGTGTCTCACAGAAGGCAGAAACACTTGTAAAAGGATTTCAAAGCATACATTTGTGAAAATGAAAAATTACTAGCAGACCCCAATTTTTCACTTTCACAAGGGGTTAAAGGAGAAAATGCATCCCAGTATGTGTTCCCCATTTTCTCCCCAATCATCAAATACCCCATATGTGCTTGCAGCCTGCTGTATGGCGCACAGCTGGCAAACAGCAAAATATGGATTTTGCTGGCAGGCCTGAATTGGCAGACATGGATTTTAGGTGCATGTCACATTTAAAATATTCCTGAGATCCCCAGAAATTAAAAACACAAAGAAGTACCCCATTTTGGAAAGTGCACTCCCATACGCACATTTTAAGGGGTGGAAAGAGCACTTGTGACCTAACAGGTGTTTCACAGAAATGAATATGTAGTGGTTGGTGAAAAGTGGATATGTAAGCTATGCGGACTAAATCAGATATTTCACAGAAATGAATATGTAGTGGTTGGTGAAAAGTGGATATGTAAGCTATGCGGACTAAATCAGATATAAAAGGTGGTAAAACTACAGGGTACATCATGGATGAAATTAAATTAATACTCCATGGATGAGTAGTAGATTTTAAAACACTCCTGCATGCCCAGGACTGTTTTTTCAGGGCAGGTTTCGCAGTGGTAAATGGTGTCTTTCCTTATCCCCCTTTTAGAACACACCTTGCATAGTTTTTGGGTCCTTCCCTCCTTGCTGTCTGGGGGACTTGACTTGGAAAATGTTGCCTTGGTACAACACGGGCATCATGACTTCCTGAAGTACTGGGACCCTCTCCGGCTTGGCTTGAAAAATTAGGGCCTTGATAACCACCTCTTGGAACTGAAGGAAAGTTCCTGTGTGGCCTGCAGATTGAAATAGCACGTACGCATTGCACATTGCAATCTGTACAATGTGTATTGCCAGCTTTTTGTACCACACTTTCGTTTTTCGTGTGGCACTGTAGGGCTTCAGAAGTTGATCTGCAAGATCCACCCTTCCCATGTGCCTGTTGTAGTCCAGGATACAAACTGGTTTGGGGGTAGTGGTTGTAGTACCTCGAACATGAGCAGGGGAGCTGGTGTTAGTGTGAATGGTGGTCAGTACAAGGACGTCCCTCTTGTCCTTGTACTTTACCACCAGCATGTTTTTATGGAGGAGAGCCCTACTTTCACCCATTCTCATTGGTTGCCCTAACAGGGATCGAGGGAGGCATCTCTGATTTTTGCGCATTGTGCCGCAAGCCACAGTACCTATGGCAGTTAGGGACATTTATAGGGGTATGCTGGTATAATACTGTAGTTATCCACATAGAGGTGGTAACCCTTATCCAGCAGTGGGTGCAGTAAGTCCCACATTATCTTCCCACTAACTCCTATGATGGGCATTCTGGGGTTTCTGTCCGTGAATATTTCCCTTCGTAAACGCGGAACTTGTGGGTGTACCCGGAGCTACTCTCACAAAGTTTGTATATTTTTATGCTTTACCTTGCCCGTTTGCTAGGCAGGTACTGGCGGAATCTAATCCTCCCTTTGAAAAGTAATAGGGACTCACCTACACATACATTTTTATCTGGGTTGTACTACACACCTCAGCAAACCTGGTGTTAAAGTGGTCAATGACAGGCCTAACCTTGAACAGACGGTCAAATGTTGGGTCATTTTGGGGTGGGCACTGTGCTTTGCCGTTGTTTTTGTAGGAATTATCGAATTGACTCAAATCATTTCAAGGTCATGGTGTTACTGTAAATTGGAGTCTGGTAGAAAATGTCCAAACTCCAGTATTGTCTAACATTTGGCTTATTTACCATGCCCATATGCAGCACAAGTCGGCAAAACTTCATCATCTCTTCTGAACTTACTGGGGTCCAACCTAGGGGTCCAGTGTATGCCGATGTAGGGTTCTAATCAAGGAATTGTTGGGCATATAAATTGGTTTGAGCCACCATAAAATTTCCAAAATCTTCAGAGAATAAGATTTTGAAAAAATCTAGTTCAGTGAAGCCCGCACAGTCTATCTGTATTCCGGCGGTGCCCTCAAAATTTGGAATTTGGTGCTGACAATCGTCAGGGGGTGGGGTCATATGGGCTCACTCTGGGAGGCTGCTTCAGCTGTTGGGGCACCTTCTAGAGGGTCCCTCATCAGATGATGATGATGATGGGGGGTAGACAAGTAGAGGAAAGTGGCATCCTCTTCTCCCTCAGTGTCAGACTCAGTATCAGAGGCAAGTATGGGACGGACGGGACATGTTTATTTTATTAGGGTGTGACGTGTGAAATGTGTAAACCTTTATTTAGTGTGAGGGGTGTGTATGTTGTGTTTTCACATGTGAAGGGTAATAAATTTTTAATATAGAGAAAGGAGTAGAGAAAAAAAGTAAATAAAAAAATAATTGCAGGATGCACGCACAAAGATGCATGTGTGCAAAAATCTACACTAACACTACCTAACTAAAACTGAATTCTATATACAGTATATGTATATGTAGATATAAACAAAAAAAATAAAATCTGCGCAGTAAAGTGAGCAGACCGATCAGAAAAATTTATGTTTCTGATCAGCGCTCAGCAGGTGCAGAATGCACCCACACAGATATTATGTGCGTGCAAAAATCTACACTAAGACTACCTAACTAAAATGGATTTCTATGTATATGGACTCAAAGATCTGAAACATTTTCTACATACACAAAAGATCCATTGCTCTCAAATATTGTTCACAAATCTGTCTAGATCTGTGCTAGTGAGCACTTCTCCTTTGCCGAGATAATCCATCCCACCTCACAGGTGTGGCATATCAAGGTGCTGATTAGACAGCATGAATATTGCACAGATGTGCTTTAGACTGCCCACAATAATAGAACACTCTGAAATATGCAGTTTTGCCTTACTCGGGGTTCAGAAAACCAGTCAGTATCTGGTGTGGCCACCATTTGCCTCACGCAGTGCAACACATCTCCGTCGCATAGAGTTGATCAGGTTGTGGATTGTGGCCTGTGGAATGTTGGTCCACTCCTCTTCAATAGCTGTGCGAAGTTGCATAATATTGGCAGGAACTGGAACACGCTGTCGTATACGCCAATCCAGAGCATCCCAAACATGCTAAATGGGTGACATGTCTGGTGAGTATGCTAGCCATGCAAGAACTGGGATGTTTTCTGCTTCCAGGAATTGTGTACAGATCCCTGCAATATGGGGCCGTGCATTATCATGCTGCAACATGAGGTGATGGTCGTGGATAAATGGCACAATAATGGGCCTCAGGATCTCGTCACGGAATCTCTGAGTAGACCGATCAGAAAAATGGATGTTTCTGATCGGCGCTTAGCAGGTGCAGGACGCACGCATGCACACAGATATTATGTGATTGCAAAAATCTACACTAACACTACCTAATATTGATTTCTAGAAAAACCACGGCAATGGGTGAGCACTCTACATTTGGTCTTAGTGGTAAAAGAGTTTAATTAAACTTCATAAATTAAAATACTGGTATAGCATAAAATAAAATACGTATATAGCATAAGATGAAATACAATTCACATAAAATTTTTAATATAATCCACATAAATTTAAAATTTCTAAATCGCAGATAGGAATAGTCCCTTGTATCCAACAATGATTCGCTAAAAAGTTCTGTGCTACTACAGAGTGGTAAGAGTGCTTTGTAGTTGTTTGAACACCAATTATAAATATATATATAAGGATGTCCAGTCTGATCTCTGGTTTGCAAGCAACCTTAGATAGTAGGTTTACTCCATATGGTGTTGCGCATATAATTAAGTTCCTTATGTCTCCATAGGAAGACTGTTAGTAGATGATATGGCAGATCATATATTGCGTTTTTTTCCGTCTTGTGCTAGTGATTTACAGGCTTATATAAGTAAGCTCCTCTTACCTTCCTTTTTGTTCTTACGTGCCTCTGTTAAGTTTGGCGAGGGTCGGGCGGCGCGGGACAGAGCCGGCGTCTCTCTGCATACTCCTCGAGCCAACTTGCCCGAAATCTCGCGGGAGTTAAAGCGATGTTTCGAATTTACCTGGATCACGTGACTTTCATCCAGCGTAATGAGAAAAGAGAGTATCTGTCTCGATTCATAATGTTGGTTATGATCGTTGAGGCATTATTTTGTTCAATTATTCAGCATGGCCATGCTTGTTGTTGTTGCGGAGGTGCTTCTTATCAAGTGTGTGATCCAGTCCAGACGCGTTTCAGGAACTCTCCTTCCCTTCATCAGTGGTACCGCACTACCTGTTTGCCTCCGCCTTTTATTACAAAGATCAGCACCAATCTATGGATAACTGGATTTTCTTTATGGATGGAAATTCATATGCATTTTTTGTGCGTCTCTTGTGCGTCTTTTTTTGCATATATGCGTTTTTTGCAGCATATGTTCGTTAAGTCCTTCTGAACCTCTTGTATAGAAAAAAACTCATATTCAAGGTTGCATGTGTAGATTATTGATGTTACAAGTGATGGACATTATAAAAGAGAGAAATCTCATGGTGATGTGTAGTATCTATAATATAGTATATAACTCTGGGCATTACATTATATAGATTACCTGTTTAAAAAGTGCGTAAATACATATATATGTGTAAAAAGTGTTAAAATATAAGATATACAAATTAAAATGAGAATAGGAGCACATGTACTTTTCTTAAGAATGTTCCATTGATAGGGTTTCAGATCGGGGCAATGACCTAAAGAGTGCCACTTCCACTTACAGTCGGTAATCATTTTGATGGTAATGTTTTGAAGCTTCTTGATGGACTTGATCAAGTTGGGATAGGGTGGAGGCCCCAGATCGAGTCCACGCTGCAGTGCGGTAAACGGCCAGACTGCGGCGTGAGAGTCGAATCAGAGGCACCCAGCCTACAGGAACCCAAAGAGCTCCAACTCTGCGTTTTAGTCCAACTTGTAGCATCGATCCAAACTCATAGATGCGACGGGACTCTATCTTAGACATCTGTTTAATATAATTGCCTCCTCGCCAGTGTCTATCTACCCTTTCCAATGCCATAAAAATCAAATTAGATGGGTCTTTGTTGTGCACCTCTCTATAATGTTGGGATAGACAATGTTTGTCATATCCTTTTCTTATATTGGTTATGTGTTCAGCCAGTCTTGTTTTCATTGGGCGTTTGGTTCTACCTATATATTGTCTCGTACATGGACATTGGATCAGGTAGATGACTCCAGCAGTGTTACAAGTTAGGCAGTCCTTGATCTCCCATGTATGGGTATTCTGGGTGGAGGCTATTGACGTAATTTTCCTAGGTGTGGAATTGATCTTACAGGCCATACATTTTCCGCACTTGAAGAAACCCTTCAGGTTCGTCCAAGTGCCCAAAATGGTCTTTTTATTAGTTATTGTTTTAGGTGTTCTAATGGACGGAGCTATTTTTAAACCTAAATTAGGTGCTTTTGTGAATGTTACTGATGGAGTAACTGGTAGGAGGTGGCCTATCTTCTTGTCACTCAAAATGTGGTGCCAATGAGTTCTTATGATTTTTTTAACTCTCTTATAGTTGTCATTAAACGGGAGGATGATTCTAGTGTTTATGACCTCACCTTCTTGTTTTGTCTCCGTTGTTGGTTCCTTTTTTTTAAACCAGGTTTGTCTATCTAGTTTTCTGGTTCTCTCTAATGCTGCTTCCACAATTTTTTCGGGATATTCCCTCTCTAGAAATTGACTCTTCATTTTGACTGCTTCTGTTTCGAAGTCATGATCTTGTGTACAATTTCTTCTTATTCTGCGAAATTGGCTGAATGGAACATTAATCAGCCAACTTGGCAGATGACAACTTGAGAACTGTATAAAACTGTTCTTCGATGTAGATTTAGAGAATGTATTGCATATATATATATTTCCTTGTTTTTTTATCTCTAGATCTAAAAACTCAGTTTCTTCTGTAATGTTTGAAGTGAACATTAGATTCAACTGGTTCTGATTGATTTCCCTAAGAAATAGCTCTAGGTCTTCCCTACTTCGTTTCCAAATAAAAATAATATCATCAATAAATCGTCGCCATAGGGCCAGATCCGCCCCAAGCCTGGGTGCAATGTAGTTGTGTTCCCATTCTGCCAAAAACTAATTTGTGTAGCTTGGGGCGAATCTGATCCCCATGGCGGTCCCGCGTCTCTGCAAATAAAAATCTCCTTCGAAGTAGAAATAATTGTGGGTAAGGATGTAATTGATACCCTCTATAATGAATTCAATATGTGGTTCATCTGATATTCCGCCTCTAATTAGTTGTTCCTTCACTGCTGACATGCCCTGTTGGTGATCGATAACCGTATATAGGGATTGTACATCAAGTATACCCATAATCCACCCTGGTTCAACTTCTAAATTTTCTAGTACTTGGATGATGTGGGTTGTATCTTTGATGTAGGACCCAGTTCTTTTCACAACAGGTTGTATTTGTACATCTATGTATTTGGATAGGTTTGAAGTGATTGACACTATACCCGAAACAATCGGTCGGCCAGGCGGCTTTTCAAGACATTTATGAATCTTGGGGAGATAGTAGAAGACAGGCAGTCTCCTCTGTGTCCCCAAGATAAAATCATGTTCCTGTTTAGAAACTATTGATGATTCTAGGCCTTTCTTACAAAAAGAATTTTAATTCCTGATCAAAGCTTTTCAGTGGATCGTTTTTTAACTTTATATACAGTACAGACCAAAAGTTTGGACACACCTTCTCATTCAAAGAGTTTTCTTTACTTTCATGACTATTATATTATATGCGAGGGCCTGCTGCTTAGCTGACCCTCTAAAACATTAGGGGCGAGGGCCTGCTGCTAAGCTGACCCTCTAAAACATTATTGGCGATGGCCTGCCGCTGAGCTGACCCTCTAAAACATTAGGGGCGAGGGCCTGCTGGTGAGCTGACCCTCTAAAACATTAGTGGCAAGGGTCTGCTGGTGAGCTGACCCTATTAAAAAATGTGAGTTGAGGGCCTGCAGTTGAGCTGACCATATTTAAAAAAATAGAGTGGAGGGAATATAGACAATCTGGATGAGGAGGAGGAGGACGAGAAAACAAGATTCAATCATTTCAACCATATACTCTTTTTTTTGTGGTGGAAAAGGTGCATGGGAATACACTACAGTAGACTGAGTACATTATAAATGATAGATTGAAATTGCCTTTATGTTCATCATCAGCTCAGCTCTCCTCTGGTGTTGAGAAGTCAGGGGCAATCCAGGCCTTGTTCATTTTTATCTGAGTCAACCTGTCAGCATTGCCAGTGGACAAGTGGATACGCTTATCTGTTATAATGCCACCAGCAGCACTAAATACACACTCAGACAAAACGCTGGCGACAGGGCAGGCTAGCCCCTCCAAGGCGAAGAGCGCAAGTTCATGCCACGTGTCCAGCTTGGACACCCAGTAATTGTAAGGCACTAAGGGATCATTTAGGAAGCTGACACGCAATGTCTGCTATGTATTCCTCCACCATCTTCCAAAACTTTTCCCTCCTTGTACCACTAGGCCGCGCTTCAGGGTGAGATTGCTGGCGGTGTGTCATGAAAGTGTCCCATGCCTTGGAGAGTGTTGCCCTGCCTTTGCTGGAACTGCTATGTGTTCCCCTTGTCTCCCTTCCTCGGTTGCCAAAGGAAGTACGGACTCTGCCGCCAGTGTTGTCAGATGGAAAATTCTGTTGCAATTTTCCAACAAGGATCTTCTAGTATTACACCTTTTTGCTTGTCCTCTCCACCAGAGGAATGAGAGATGAGAAGTTCTCTTTGTAGCGGGGGTCGAGAAGGGTGAACACCCAGTAATCTGTGTTATCTAAAATGCGTATAACGCGAGGGTTGCTGGAAAGGCAGCCTAACATGAAGTCAGCCATGTGTGCCAGAGTACCAACAGGCAAGACGTCGATGTCGACATCAGGATGACTCTCCATCTCCTCATCCTCCTCATCCTCCTCCTCTTCTTCTGCCCATCCACGCTGAAAAGATGGAATTAAAGTTTCATGGGTACTACCCTTTGTAGCAGAGGCAACTGTCTCCAGCTCCTCCTCCTCCTCCTCTTCCTCCTCCTTCATAGTCCAATTTGCGCTGAGAAGACGAACTGAGGGTGGGCTGGCTATCACCCTGTGTAATGTCCTCCCCATTTCCTCGTCTGCCACATTCAGAGCGTCGTCTTTAATTGTGAAGAAGCGATCGTTTGAGTAGACACAGCAGTGGGATGGTTACTCTGATACTAGCGTTATCGCCACTAACCATCTGTATGGATCCATCAACGATTTTTAAAACCTCACAGAGGTCTGACATCAATGCCCACTCCTCGCTTGTGAATAGTGGCAGTTGACTCGAAAGGCGACAACCATGTTGCAGCTGGTATTCCACAACTGCCCTCTGCTGCTCACAAAGCCTGGCCAACATGTGGATTGTAGAGTTCCAGCGCGTGCTTATGTCGCACAACAGTCGGTGAGCTGGACGCACTAAGCGCTGCGGCAGTGTTGACAGACCAGCTGAAGCTGTGGACGACTTGCGGAAATGGGCACACACACGGCGCGCCTTCACTAGAAGCTCTGGCAAATTGGGGTAGGTTTTGATAAACTGCTGAACCACTAAGTTTAAGACGTGGGCTAGGCATGGGATGTGTGTCAGGTTGCCGAGCTCCAAAGCCGCCACCAAGTTAAGGCCATTGTCAAACACAACCATGACTGGTTGTAGTTTGAGTTGCGAGAGTCACAGCTCGGTCTGGTCCCTTTTACCCTGCCACAGCTCTGCGGCGGTGTGCAGTTTGTCCCCTAAACAGATCAACTTCAGCACGGCTTGTTGACGCTTACCCACAGCAGTGCTACACTGCTTCCAGCTAGCGACTGATGGCTGACTGCTGCTGGAGGTGGAAGTGGAGGAGGAGGCGGCGGCAGAGGAGAAGTGGGGGTTGGAGCCAATAATATAGCTGCTGGTGGAGACCCTAATGGACGTAGGGCCCGCAATCCGGGGCGTGGGTAGCACCTGTGCCATCCCAGGGTATGACTCACTCCTGGCCTCCACAAGATTCACCGAGTGTGCGGTCAGGGAAATGTAGCGTCCCTGGACAGCAGCACTTGTGCATGTGACCTTGGTTAAGTGGACCTTCCCAGTAACTGTGTAGGTCAGGGCACGGGTGATGTTATGGGACACATGCTGATGTAAGGCGGGCACGACACACAGTGAAAAACTGCGAGGGACCGGCCGCCGACATCAGGCTGCGGAAGCCCTCAGTGTCCACAAGCCTAAATGGCAACATTTGGACGCTGCGCTGGGACAGGGAAGTGGATATTGTTGCTGACGGTTCATGCGAAGGTCGCAGATCCAGATTGTGGACCCAGGCGTTCGGCCCACTTGTTAGGGTGCTTGGATGCCATGTGGCGGATCATGCTGGGGGTGGTGAGGTTGCTAGTGTTCACGCCCCGGCTCATTTTGTTTTGCAGTCCACAGGTTGCAAACTACCACTCTTTTGTCGTCTGCACTTTCCTCAAAAAAAGTGCCATACTGCGGAACACCTACCCCTTGGCAAGGTAGATTTACGCATGGGGGTGCTCGGTGTAATGGTTGCGGGCCTGTTTGGTGTGGGCCAACTTCTCCCTTTTCAACCCCACTGCCTCTTCCAGCCTGTTGCGGTGCTGCGGATCCCTCCCCCTCTGTACTGCAGTCCTCGCTCGGCTTTTCACCTTCCCATGTTGGGTCAGTGACCTCATCGTCAACCACCTCCTCTTCCACTTCCTGACTCTGGTCATCCTACTGACTTAACCTAACCACAACCTCATTGATTGGTAACTCTGTCTCATAATCATCCACCTCGTGAACGAATGATTGCCGTCACCACCGTCATCTTCTTGAGACTGTGAAGTCTCAAGAGGTTGGGAATCAGGGCACAATATCTCAGGTCCCTCTCAAGTGTGCTGGGCGTGAGGGCCAAATGTAATAGTGGCGCTCAATAGAGCTCCTCGGAATATTCAAGTGTGGGATCACTCGTTTGGCAAGCCTCTCCATGGTGGGAGAAAGGATGATCAGAGAGAGGATTCGGTTGACCAGACTCTCGGCTACAGAAACTAGACTTGGTGGAAGAGTTGGTGGTGCTTAACCGACTAAGCATTATCTTCAGCAATCCAACCGATCAACTGTTCGCACTGGTCCGACTAGGACAGTGTTGTTCTGCGCCACCCAGCTAAGTTGGACATGAAGTTGGGTACATATTTTTTATTTATTTTTTCTGGTGCACAGTTTCATTGCGCCCAGGGCCACGGCCTCTGCGTGCACCATCAGCATCACGCCCACTTCCCCGTACCTTAGTGCTCGCCTTCTTTATTTTAATGGTTTTGTCACTAGATGTGGCGCAGATTGTTTTGCAGTTTGCTAAAGACACCGTTTTCTGATGCAGGACAGTATATGCCACAGAAACACACAGAATATGGACACTAGATTAGGCCCAGATTTTTGGAATTTGCCCTAAAGACACAGTTTTCTGATGCAGGACAGTATATGTCACAGAAACACACAGAATATGGATACTAGATTAGGCCCAGATTTTTGGAATTACCCTAAAGACACAGTTTTCTGATGCAGGACAGTATACAGGGAGTGCAGAATTATTAGGCAAGTTGTATTTTTGAGGATTAATTTTATTATTGAACAACAACCATGTTCTCAATGAACCCAAAAAACTCATTAATATCAAAGCTGAATATTTTTGGAAGTAGTTTTTAGTTTGTCTTTAGTTTTAGCTATTTTAGGGGGATATCTGTGTGTGCAGGTGACTATTACTGTGCATAATTATTAGGCAACTTAACAAAAAACAAATATATACCCATTTCAATTATTTATTTTTACCAGTGAAACCAATATAACATCTCAACATTCACAAATATACATTTCTGACATTCAAAAACAAAACAAAAACAAATCAGTGACCAATATAGCCACCTTTCTTTGCAAGGACACTCAAAAGCCTGCCATCCATGGATTCTGTCAGTGTTTTGATCTGTTCACCATCATCTGGCCCTGACAACCACACAATGTATTGAAGTGCAGATCACACAATTCACGGATTGCACATTTGACAGCAAAAATGTGGATAGATTATGGGAGAAAAATTGTTTTCTATATTTAAATTTTTTCCCCTATATCTAGGCCTGACAACCACACAATGTATTGAAGTGCAGATCACACAATTCACGGATTGCACCGTTGACAGCAAAAATGTGGATAGATTATGGGGAAAAAAATAGTGTTTTCTGTATTCTAATTATTTGCCTATATCTGGCCCTGACAACCACACAATGTATTGAAGCGCAGATCACACAATTCACGGATTGCACTGTTGACAGCAAAAATGTGGATAGATTATGGGTAGAGTTGAGCGGACACCTGGATGTTCGGGGTCGACTGGTTTGGCCGAAATATACAAAAAAGTTTCAGTTTGGGACCCGAAAGGTTGATAAAGGGCGGTGGATGTGGCGGTGTAGGTGGAAACGGCGGTGGAGGAGGTAGCCTACACTGGTTTTTGGTTTTTATTTTTATTTTAATTTTTTTTAAATAAGGGTACACCCAAAAACATTGGGAAATATAACCTGTGATTACCCCCTCCAGTCGTGCTAAACACATGTTCTGACAATACACTGGCTGCAGGGCAGGCCAGCACCTCCAAGGCGTAAAGGGCAAGCTCAGGCTATGTGCCCAATTTGGAGACCCAGAAGTTGCAGGGGGCAGACCCATCAGTCAGTTCATGTAGGCGTGTGCACACATACTGCCCCACCATGTCGCACTTCCCTGTGATGTTCACGATCCAATTGGATATCTGCTCTATCAACTTTCGATGTTCTTTTCTGTGCCTATCATATCACGGTTAGCAGCGAATCAGGGTTCCACGCCGGAGAGGGAGCGTGAGAAAGAGAGACCACATCCAAGGGAGATCAATGGATGAAATTTCATTGTGATCGAGCGGAAATGTGGGAAAAGTTATTAAAATGGAAGAATCAAAAGAAAAGGAAGGGGCGGGCGGCAATTACCCACTCCCGTCTTGGGGAGGTAGTGACGATAAATAACAATATAGGACTCTTAAGATGCCCTGTTATTGGGGAATGATTAATAAAAAATTATAGGGAATGTCATAGGGGTATATAGGATTTGGAAACGTTACACAGGAGAGGCCCTGCTTCCGCTTTGTTGACTCTAGATAACTTCTGCCTGATCGCACGTCACCGTGATGTCCACGATCCATTTGGATATCTTCTCTATCAACTTTCGATGTTCTTTTCTCCGCCTACCATGTTGATCACGGTTATCGGTGAATCAGGGTTCCACGCCGGAGAGGGAGCATGAGAAAGAGAGACCACATCCAAGGGAGGTAAATTTTTTAAAATTAAATATGATCGAGCGGAAAAGTGGGACAAATTATTGAAGCGCAAATGTGGGACAAGCCGTTAAAGTTTAAGCATTGAATGAAAGGAGAGGGCAGGCATCAATTAAAGACGATTTTTTGAAATTTATGTCCCTATCACCTGTGCAGAGCAGGGGTTTAATCACGGCAAAAATGGTAAAATGTCACCACAAAAATTTAACAAATTACTGAAATGTTTTTACCTGTCTATTAGGTACAGCTGGGGTATATCACACCCAAAAATTTATGAATTTCACCCGAATACGTAAAAGACAAATTAGTGAAATGTTACCTGTCTACTAGGTAGAGCAGGGGTATATCACACCCAAAAATTGGTGAATTTCACCAGAAAATTTAACCGACAAATTAGTAAAATGTTTTTACCTGTCTTCTAGGTATAGCAGTGGAATATCGCAACCAAAAATTTGTGAATTTCACCCGAAAATGTAACAGACAAATGAAATGACTTAAAATAAGTATAAATAAAAATAAATAAACTTGATTTATGAGGTGGAGGTGGAGGTCTATATGGAGTAGGAGTTTGAGGAGGCGGTGGACGTAGTGGTGTAGGTGGAAGCGGCAATAGAGGATGACGAGGTAGCCAACACTGTTTTTTTGTTTTAATTTAAATTTTATTTTTTAACAACAATGGCTGGTTAAGTATGGCTGGTTAAGGCCGGTATACATGTCTATTCTGCACGAGGTACAGACAAGTCCTGTGGGATCCATGCCTGGTTCATTTTAATGAATGTGAGCTTGTCCACATTGGCTGTAAACAGGCAGCTGCGCTTGTCTGTGATAACGCCCCCTGCCGTGCTAAACCACACGTTCAGACTATACACTGGCTGCAGAGCAGGCCAGCACCTCCAAGGCGTAAAGGGCAAGCTCAGGCCATGTGCCCAATTTGGAGACCCAGAAGTTGAAGGTGGCAGACCCGTCATTCAGTACGTTTAGGCGTGTGCACACATACTTCTCCACCATATTGCTGAAATGCTGCCTCCTGCTAAGACGTTCCATATCAGCTGGTGGTACTGGTTGTTGTGGCGTGCTGACAAAGCTTTTCCACATTTTGTCCATGCTAATCCTGCCTTCTGAGGTGCTGGTGGTGCCCCAGCTGCGTTGGCTACCTCTTCCTCCTCCGCTGCCTTCGCCTTGTGCTTCCACTGTGCCCCCGCTGTCAGGTGGGAATGCCACCAGCAGCACGTCTACCAGCGTGCGTTTGTACTCGCGCATCTTACGATCACGCTCCAGTGACTGAATTAAGGATGGTACGTTGTCCTTGTAACGGAGATCCAGCGGCGTGGCCACCCAGTAATCAGCACAAGTTAGAATGTGAGCAACTCGGCGGTCGTTGCAGAGACACTGCAGCATGTAATCACTCATGTGTGCCAGGCTGCCCAGGGGCAACGAAGAGCTGTCCTCTGTGGGAGGTGTATCGTCTGTGTCCTCTGTATCCCCCCAGCCACGCACCAGTGATGCCCTGCTGTGAACACGGTTCCTCCTCCTCCATCTCCTACTTCTCATCCTCCACCTCGTCATCCCCCAGAACTGTGCCCTGGCTGGACAATTGTGTACATGGCGTTTGTGGGTACACGAACCCACCCTCGGAGCCACTTGTGAATGACTGGCTGGAAACCTTATGAAATTATCCCTCTTCCTCCTCCTCCTCCCGTGCCACATCCTCTTCCATCATCGCCAGCGTTGTTTTTTCAAGGAGGCATAGAAGTGGGATAGTAACGCTGAGAACGGCGTTATCAGCACTCGCCATGTTGGTGGAGTACTCGAAACAGATCAACAAGGAACACAGGTCTCGCATGGAGGCCCAGTCATTGGTGGTGAAGTAATGCTGTTATGAAGGGCGACGCACGCGTGCGTTCTGCAGCTGAAACTCCACTATCACCTGCTGCTGCTTGCGCAGTCTGGCCAGCATGTGCAAGGTGGAGTTCCACCTTGTGGGCACGTCGCATATTAGGCGGTGAGCAAGAAGGCCAAAGTTACTCTGCAGCGCTGACAGGCGAGCAGCAGCATGGTGAGAACGCCGAAAGCGCGCACAGACGGCCCGCACTTTGTGCAGCAGCTCTGACATATCGGGGTCATTTTTAGGGAACCTCTGCACTACCAAATTCAGCACATGCGCCAGGCAAGGGATGTGCGTCAAACCGGCTAGGCCCAGAGCTGCTACGAGATTTCGCCTATTCTTTCACACCACCAGGCCTGGCTTGAGGCTTGGTCTGTTGTTCAAGGCCCGTCCACAGCTCCTGTGCATTGTGGGGTTTGTCCACCAAACACATACGTTTTAAAACTGCCTGGCTGTGCTGAAGTTGGTGGTGAAGGTGTTACGCTGACCGGATAAGAAGCCGCTAGAGGATGAGGAAGCGGAGTAGGAGGAGGAAGCAACAGGAGGCAAACTGAAGCGCCCTGCAATCCTTGGTGGTGGAGGGACATGCACCAAACTGCTATCCGCCTCATGTCCAGCCTCCACTGCATTTACCCAGTGTGCTGTGGAGATATAACGTCCCTGACCGTGCTTACTAGTCCACGTATCCGTAGTTAGGTGGACCTTGCCACAGATGGCGTTGTGCAGTGCACACCTGATTTTGTTCCCCACTCGGTTGTGCAGGGAAGGGGTGGCACGCCTGGAAAATTAGTGGTGGCTGACCACGACGTACTGTGGGACAGCCACCGCCATAAGGCTTTTAAAACTCTGTCTCCACTAGACGGAATGACAGCATTTCAAAGGACAGTAATTTTGAAATGCTGGCATTCAGGACCAGGGATCGCGGGTGGATAGGGGGGTACTTCCTCTTCCGCTTCAGTGTTTGGGAGATGGAGAGCTGAACTCTTCTGTGGGACATTGTGGAGATGCTTGGTGACCCAGATAGCGGTGTTGCTGGCAGATCCTCTGTTTGCAGGGTGGCAGGTGCCACTGTCACTCCAGAGGTGTATGAAGAGGCCGAGACTGCAGCAGAAGAGGAAGCAGGAGGAGCCAGAAACCTTTCTTGGTTTTTGAGGTGTCTACTTCACTGCAGCTCATGTTTTGCACTTAGATACCTGATACGTGCTCAGGTTGAGAACATTTATGCCTCGCTTCCGGCTCTGCTTGCACAGCGTGCAAACCACTCGTGTCTTGTCGTCAGCACATTGTCTGAAGAACTGCCACACCAGGGAACTCCTTGGAGCTGGCTTTGGTGTGCTCGGTCCCTTGCTGCGGTGGGCACTAGCAGGCATACTGTCTAAGGGACGGCCGCTCTGATCACTGACAGCCAGGGACTTTAAATAAATGATTAAAGCCAGGTCCTCCCCAGCAGCTGATAACAGTGCCTGGGCTGTGTGCACTTCTCCCTGTCCCTGCGCTTGGCAGACGCTCCCTCACTCAGCAGAGCTGGAGAAGTAGAGTTGAACCAGCGCAGACCAGGGAAGGGAGATCTGCCATCTGCTCAGTGTATAAATGAAAGCAACATGAGGTAAGAGGACCCCTTTGTGCTGCAGGAGATTAAACCTTTAGGGGGGAGGGCTCTGGTTACTGACACTTTTGGGGGGCTATTGTACTGGCTAGTGAGGGCAGGCGGGATTAGCCTCAGGGTGAGGGCAGTGGCTGCCATCTTAACTGAATGAGGTTGCTGATAAAGCGGGTATCACAGATGTCTATAGTGATGTCTTAATGATACCCAGGGGGCGCCACAGAGTCTCCAGTATTTGCAATAAAATTCTACAGTAATAGTGGAATACACTATGAAAAAGTTACACTTACTTCACCGGGGAGGAGGATATAGGATAAAGCTCAAGACACCTATATCTCAACCTCCCCCGCCGAGGTCGCTTCAAATGATGTAATGATAGCTTCCTGGTCCCCAAAAGGATGACACCGGGGCTCCAATGTGATTAGGAAGTCTTTTATTGGTTAAGCTCTTAACTGAATAGTGAGATTGCAGTTTTATGCAGACTGGTTGCTAAGGGCTGAATCTTATTAAATATGGGGTAAGTCAGTCTAATAGTAACTGATTCTGGAATATCATGTTATTAGTAACTACATATATGAAAATTTAAATTAGGGTCTAAGTGTGACAGTTATCCTTTAACCCTCTCTTCTAACTGAGCAAAACAATAATCAAAAAATAGGTTCTCCCATGGCAAAATATAAATTTTGTTACTAGTGGCCTCGTATGCGTGTTTTAAACTTAAATATATAAACAAATCTAATGGTGAACTATCCGTGAAATTATATTCCGGAAATAACTTGAAGTGTCCCAAAGAAAAAAGGTGACACACGTTAACAATTCCTTTACGGACTCAGTAAGTGAAATTTGTGATTTTAAAGAATTCCACCAGATTCTTATTCTCCCACAGAGGGGTAAAGGCAAAAGTATGGAAAACTTTAAGTATTATCTTGAGCTTATTCCAAACCCTCTGTAGGGTCCAAGGAATCAATAGGGACTTCCTCAAACCCAAATAACCAGATTCCAAACAAGTAAAAATATTATCTATTGGTTTATCCATAACATGTGACAAATATTGTGCGAGTGGACTCTCTTTAAAATTACAACATCGTTGAATTTGTGCACATAAAAAGTATCCTTGTAAAAAAGGGAGTGATAGTCCACCCTCCGATTCCGACAGCCATAGATATCTTTGTTTTATACGCACCCTCTTCCTTCCCCATATTAGATCGTTGATAAGTCTCCAGTCTATGGAAAAATATATCATCAATCCAAATAGGGGAAGCACACATCGGATACATCACAATAGGCAAGATAATCATTTTAACCAGCGCTATTCAATCAGTCTGCTGCCAAGCGCAGATTTTGGATTTAACTTTGTCCAAGACCGGGGCCAAATTAAGGTCATAAAACCTATTTATAGGGACACCAATCTTAACCCCCAAATAGTCCAATGTTTCATTAGGGGAAAGAACCCAGACACCAATACCCTTATCTATGGCCTTGCGGTTCAGCGGGAGAAGCGATGACTTAGCTATTATGTCAAGCCATTGTGAGTTCAATTTAAAAACCCTGCCTGGTCCTGGAGGGTCCACCTCCCTGAACGAAAGCAGGACTGGAGAGTGATCTGATATTCCATGAGGTTCATACTTCATTTTTCCAATTTGGAGACCCAATTCTCGATTTGCAAAGGCCAAGTCAATATGGGACATTGAGCCGTAAGACTGGCTAAAACAAGAAAAAAATATTTTATTGCCATAGAGGTGGCGCCAGACATCCAACAGCGCCAAATCCTGGCAAATGATGCTCAAAGGGGAAACAGTCCGACCTCGTTCAGTGGAGGTGGAGAATAGAGATGTCGCGAACATAAAATCGTAAACAACCGCAAACAGTCCATTTGCACAACCGCAAACTTCCCATTTGCACAAGGTTGGATACCAAGCTAGCCATGTCCCGTTCCTTGTCCTCACTGACGTCATTGAAGGTCTCTTCCTCCACCCAGCCGAGTACAACACCAAGGGTCCCCGAAAGGTGACAACAAGCCCCCTGGGACGCCTGCTGTGGTTGGTCTTCCACCTCCTCAAAGCCACCTTCCTCCTCTGACTCCTCTTCTTCAGACTCCTCTCTCTGCGTTGCCGCAGGTCCAGCAATCGACGACGACAAGGCTGCTTCTGGTGGTGATGGTGACCACAACTCTTCCTCTTCATGCTCATCTACGGCCTGATCCAGCACTCTTCGCAGGGCATGCTCCAGAAAAAACGCATATGGGATGAGGTCGATGATGTTGCCTTGGGTTTGACTGACCAGGTTTGTCACCTCCGCAAAAGGAAGCATGAGCCTACAGCCATTGTGCATGAGCGTTCAGTAACGCGGCCAAAAAATACCCAGCTCCGCAGAGGCTGTCCTTGTGGACCATTTTTAGCCCAAGGCATCTCATCAGGCCTTTTTAGTCAAATGCATCCCCCACTGTCAGTCCCTTCGGGATCCATGCCTCATTCATCTTAATAAAGGTGAGGTAATCTAGATTTTTTCGACCTAGGCGACTTCTCTTCGCAGTGACAATACCTCCTGCTGCGATGAAGGTCCTTTCTGACAGGGCACTTGAAGAGGGGCAGGCCAGAAGTTCTATCGCAAATTGGGATAGCTCAGGCCACAGGTCAAGCCTGCACACCCAGTAGTCAAGGGGTTCATCGATCCTCAGAGTGTCGATATCTGCAGTTAAGGCGAGGTAGTCTGCTACCTGTCGGTCGAGTCGTTCTCTGAGGGTGGACCCCGAAGGGCTGTGGCGATGCATAGGACTTAAAAAGCTCTGCATGTCCTCCATCAACAACATGTCTGTAAAGCGTCCTGTCCTTGCCGGCGTGGTTGTGGTAGGAGGAGGATTACTTTCACCTCTTCCCCTGATAGATTTCCGTTGTGCTGTGACATCCCCCCTATACGCCGTGTAAAGCATACTTTTTAACTTTTTAACGTTTTGGAACTGCTGCATCCTTTCCGACTTCCGGTAATTCGGTAACATTTCAGCCAGTTTCTGCTTATACCGGAGGTCTAGTAGCGTGGCCACCCAGTACAGGTCATTCTCCTTCAGCCTTTTTATACGAGGGTCCCTCAACAGGCATGACAGCATGAAAGACCCCATTTTACAAGGTTGGATGCCGAGCTACTCATGTCCCGTTCCTCGTCCTCACTGATCTCATTGAAAGTCTTCCTCCTCCTCAAAGCCACATTCCTCCTCTGACTCCTCTTCCTCAGACTCCTCTTCCAGCATTGCCGCAGGTCCAGCAAGCGATGATGATAAGGCTGTTTCTGGTGGTGATGGTGACCACAACTCTTCCTCTTCCTCTTCACGCTCATCTACGGCCTGATCCAGCACTCTTCGCAGGGCACGCTCCAGGAAGAAAACAAATGGGGCGATGTCGCTGATGCTGCCTTCGGTGCGACTGACTAGGTTTGTCACCTCCTCAAAAGAACGCATGAGCCTACAGGCATTGCGCATGAGCGTCCAGTAACGTGGCAAAAAAATACCCAGCTCCGCAGAGGCTGTCCTAGCACCCCGGTCATACAAATACTCATTGACGGCTTTTTCTTGTTGGAGCAGGCGGTCGAACATTAGGAATGTTGAATTCCAACGTGTCGGACTGTCGCAAATCAAGCGCCTCACTGGCATGTTGTTTCACCGCTGAATATCTGAAAAGTGCGCCATGGCCGTGTAGGAAAGCCTGAAATGGCCACACACCTTCCTAGCCTGCTTTAGGACATCCTGTAAGCCTGGGTACTTATGCACAAAGCGTTGTACGATCAGATTCAACACATATGCCATGTACGGCACATGTCAACTTGCCCAAATTCAATGCCGCCAACAAATTGCTTCCGTTGTCACACACCACTTTGCCGATCTCCAGTTAGTGCGGGGTCAGCCACTGATCCACCTGTGTGTTCAGGGCAGACAGGAGTGCTGGTCCGGTGTGACTCTCTGCTTTCAGGCAAGTCAACCCCAAGACGGCGTGACACTGTCGTATCCGGGATGTGGAATAGCCCCTAGGGAGCTTGGAGGGTGCAGTTGATGTGGAGCAAGACGCAGCAGCAGAAGAGGACTCAGCCGAGGAGGTTAGCGAAGAGGATGGAGTAGGAGGAGTAGAGGAGGTGGCAGCAGGCCTGCCTGCAAGTCGTGGCGGTGTCACCAACTCCTCTGCAGAGCCACGCATTTCATGCTTGGCAGCCGTCAGCAGGTTTACCCAATGCGCAGTGTAAGTGCTATACCTGCCCTGACCGTGCTTTGCAGACCAGGTATCAGTGGTCAGATGGACCCTTGCCCCAACACTGTGTGCCAGACATGCCATGACTTCATTTTCCACAATAGAGTACAGTTGGGGATTGCATTTTGTGAATAAAAATTTCAGCCGGGTACCTTCCACTGCAGTGTCCCAATAGCTACAAATTTTTTGAAGGCTTTAGACTCCACCAGCTTGTATGGTAAAAGCTGGCGGGCTAAGAGTTCCGACAAGCCAGCTGTCAGACGCTGGGCAAGGGGGTGACTCTGTGACATTGGCTTCTTACGCTCAAACATTTCCTTGACAGACACCTGACTGTGGGCAGATGAGCAGGAACTGCTGAAGGTGAGAGGCGGAGTGGCGGGTGGTTGAGAGGGGGCAAGGAGGACAGCAGTGGTTGACGTGGCTGAAGATGCTGGACTAGGAGGAGGATGGTGGCTTTGAGTTTGTGTGCTACTTGTACTCATCATGTGTTGATCCCATAGGCGTTTGTGATGTGAGATCATGTGCTTTCGCAAAGCAGTTGTACCTAGCTGGGTGTTGGACTTCCCACGACTCAGTTTCTTTTGGCACAGTTTGCAAATGGCATCACTGTTATCAGACGCAGACACACAAAAAAAATGCCACACTGCTGAGCTTTCTGGTGGTGGCAACAGCATGCGTTGATTGGCGTGCTGTCTGGCTGACCCAGGGTGCCGATACATGCTGTCTGACTGTGCCACTAGCTCCTTGTGATGACCTCCCCCTGCTTCCAACTCGTCTCCTCCTCCTCTCTGTCTCCCCATCTGAACTTTCCCCCTGTTCTTCTTCTCTTCGAGCGGGCACCCACGTGACATTCACGGACACATCGTCATCATCAACCGCTTCACTTGTATCTAAGAACTCAGCAAAGGAAGCAGCAGTGGGTACAACATCATCATCATCACACCGTACGTCCATGTGTGTAATGCTGCCTGACTGAGACATATCCCTGTTATCTACATCCTCTGGCAATAATGGTTGCGCATCACTCATTTCTTCCAACTGATGTGTAAATAACTCCTCTGACAGATCAAGTGAAGCGGCTGTGGTGCTAGTGCTAGTGTTGGTGGTGCCCGAAGCTGAGCTGGAGGAGGATGTTGCGTCAAGGTTCCAAGCGGAAGCTGTAGAAGATTGGTGTCCTGTGTAAGCCAGTCAACTACACTGCGTGCAGAATTATTAGGCAAATGAGTATTTTGACCACATCATCCTCTTTATGCATGTTGTCTTACTCCAAGCTGTATAGGCTCGAAAGCCTACTACCAATTAAGCATATTAGGTGATGTGCATCTCTGTAATGAGAAGGGGTGTGGTCTAATGACATCAACACCCTATATTAGGTATTTTGGCAAAATGGGTCAAAAGAAGGACTTGACAGGCTCAGAAAAGTCAAAAATAGTGAGATATCTTGCAGAGGGATGCAGCACTCTTAAAATTGCAAAGCTTCTGAAGCGTGATCATCGAACAATCAAGCGTTTCATTCAAAATAGTCAACAGGGTCGCAAGAAGCGTGTGGAAAAACCAAGGCGCAAAATAACTGCCCATGAACTGAGAAAAGTCAAGCGTGCAGCTGCCAAGATGCCACTTGCCACCAGTTTGGCCATATTTCAGAGCTGCAACATCACTGGAGTGCCCAAAAGCACAAGGTGTGCAATATTCAGAGACATGGCCAAGGTAAGAAAGCCTGAAAGACGACCACCACTGAACAAGACACACAAGCTGAAACGTCAAGACTGGGCCAAGAAATATCTCAAGACTGATTTTTCTAAGGTTTTATGGACTGATGAAATGAGAGTGAGTCTTAATGGGCCAGATAGATGGGCCCGTGGCTGGATTGGTAAAGGGCAGAGAGCTCCAGTCCGACTCAGACGCCAACAAGGTGGAGGTGGAGTACTGGTTTGGGCTGGTATCATCAAAGATGAGCTTGTGGGGCCTTTTCGGGTTGAGGATGGAGTCAAGCTCAACTCCCAGTCCTACTGCCAGTTTCTGGAAGACACCTTCTTCAAGCACAGGAAGGTACAGGAAGAAGTCTGCATCCTTCAAGAAAAACATGATTTTCATGCAGGACAATGCTCCATCACACGCGTCCAAGTACTCCACAGCGTGGCTGGCAAGAAAGGGTATAAAAGAAGAAAATCTAATGACATGGCCTCCTTGTTCACCTGATCTGAACCCCATTGAGAACCTGTGGTCCATCCTCAAATGTGAGATTTACAAGGAGGGAAAACAGTACACCTCTCTGAACAGTGTCTGGGAGGCTGTGGTTGCTGCTGCACGCAATGTTGATGGTGAACAGATCAAAACACTGACAGAATCCATGGATGGCAGGCTTTTGAGTGTCCTTGCAAAGAAAGGTGGCTATATTGGTCACTGATTTGTTTTTGTTTTGTTTTTGAATGTCAGAAATGTATATTTGTGAATGTTGAGATGTTATATTGGTTTCACTGGTAAAAATAAATAATTGAAATGGGTATATATTTGTTTTTTGTTAAGTTGCCTAATAATTATGCACAGTAATAGTCACCTGCACACACAGATATCCCCCTAAAATAGCTAAAACTAAAAACAAACTAAAAACTACTTCCAAAAATATTCAGCTTTGATATTAATGAGTTTTTTGGGTTCATTGGGAACATGGTTGTTGTTCAATAATAAAATTAATCCTCAAAAATACAACTTGCCTAATAATTCTGCACTCTCTGTATGTCCTCAGAATTTTTTGAGTTCAGGGTACGTGGCCTCTGAACACTGGCCATTATTCTAGGGCCAAAGGAAATCACAGCACCACGACCACGACGGCCCCTGCGGGGTGGCCTGCCTCTGCCTGTCATTTTTTTTTAGATTAGTGGTACTATGCGTGCAAGGTGCTGTGCCACCCTATATGAGTGGTGGGCAGTGGGCACAGTACAGTCTGTGGGCCTGACACTCACTGGCAGGCAACTGCAATTATATTACAGAAGAAAAATTAAATGACTTTTTTATCTGCATGGTGCTGTGCCACCCTATATGAGTGGTGGGCAGTTGGCACAGTACAGTCTGTGGGCCTGACACTCACTGGCAGGCAACTGCAATTTTATTACAGAGGAAAAATTTTATGACTTTTTTTTATCTGCAAGGTGCTGTGCCACCCTATATGAGTGGTGGGCAGTGGGCACAGTACAGTCTGTGGGCCTGACACTCACTGGCAGGCAACTGCAGTTATATTATAGAGACAGAATTCAATGACTTTTTTATCTGCAAGATACTGTGCCACCCGATATGAGTGGTGGGCACTGGCAGTGGGCACAGTACAGTCAGTGGGCCTGACACACACTGGCAGGCAACTGAAATCATATTAAAGGGTAAAAATTTAATCACTTTTTTATCTGCAAGGTACTGTGCCACCCGATATGAGTGGTGGGCACTGGCAGAGGGCACAGTACAGTCTGTGGGCCTGACACACACTGGCAGGCAACTGCAATTTTATTAAAGGGTAAAAATTAAATGACTTTTTATCTACAAGGTACTGTGCCACCCGATATGAGTGGTGTGCCCACAGTACAGTCTGTGGGTCTGTGGCCTCTCACACACGGGCAGACAACTGCAATATATATATATAAAAATAAAAATTAAGCAGACTGATGTACCAGCCCTAAAAAGGGCTTTTTGGGGTGCTGTCAGGATGCTGTCCTTACAGCAGATGAGTCTTTGAGGACTGGAGTGGACACAGAACACTGGCCTAGCTAACGATTTCCCTATTAATTCAGCAGCAGCAGCAGCAGCATTCTCCCTGCTCTAACTAACACTGCAGCTTCAGAATGAATCTAAGATGGATGCTGTCCTTGCTTTTTGATAGGAGGTGGGAGGGTCTGGGAGGGAGGGTATGCTGATTGGCTGGAATGTGTCTGCTGACTGTGAGGTACAGGGTCAAAGTTTGCTCAATGATGACGTATAGGGCGCGGACCTAACATCGCATATGTTCGCCCGCCGCCGCCAACGCGAACAAGCGATGTTCGCCGGCGAATAGTTCGGGACATCTCTAGTGGAGAAACGGTCTAACTCAGGATCAGGAACAGAGTTAAAATCTCCGGCTACTAATAATAAGCATTGGTTTTTTGAAGCAATATATTTAGATAAATGCGAAAAGACGGCTGACTTATACGGTGGTGGAATATAAATAAAAGCAAATGTAATCTCCTGCCCATTCCAAAAACCATGCAGGAATACATATCTCCCTTCTTTATCGATGACATTATCAACAGGTTGAAACTCCATACCACAATGAATATATACGCTGACCCCTCTTGCGTAGGAGGAGAAGTAAGCGTGATATTCTAGGGCAGCCCATTTTCATTTCAGTAAATACCGCCTATCTACTGATGCATGGGTTTCTAATAATACCACAATTGCAGGCAAATGCCGGCTATACAATCAAAAACCACCGTCATCTTAACTCTGTCTCCCAACCCTCTAACATTCCAGAACAGAATATTACGTACCATAAGCTATTTTTAGTGAATGGTCCCACTTTCCCATCTCGGAGAGAAACACGCGGACACACAAGAACCGTGACGACAGCCAATCCCTCCCTTATACCCACCCTCATTATCCCCACTACATGGTTGATAAGGTGAAAAAACATTACCCATCAACCTCTTTCAAACCTCCAACCCCCAAAAAGTCATATAATACATTATAAACCCATCGAATCCAGCCATTGAACAGCATCCGCATATGCAGAAAAAAACCGAACAGATTCATTATGCACCACCCTCAGTTTGGCCGGAAATAACATTGAGTACTTAATGTTAGCAGCGGCCAATCTTTTTTTAACATCATGAAAAGATCTTCTTTTAATTTGGGTATCTCGTGGAAAATCTGGATATATAGATATTAAATTCCCATTGAAATGAATATCCGGTACTTCTCGTTTACGCCTAAATACCCAATCCCGGTCCTTCGAACAAACCAATTTCGCGAGGATTGCCCATGGGGGAAGGGCCCTGGAGGAGGTTTTTTAAAGGGGACTCTATGGGCCCTTTCCACACAAAAAGTGGATGCATCATGATCTGGGCCTAAATTTTCAACCAGCCATTTTTAAATAAAATTCTCCCCATTATCCTGTTCTACCTCCTCTGGAAACCCCACCAATCTCAGGTTGTATCTACGGGACCTATCCTCAAGATCTATGACCTTCCTTCTAAGCCAAATACAATCTTGATCTACCTCTCCTAATCGCTTTTTTAATGAGTTGTTCTCTGAGGTAACAGAAGTAACTGCTGACTCCAACTCCTTCACCTTCAATCTAAGTTTTGTCATTTCATCTTTGATTATCGTAACATCTCCTTGTACTACTGAAAGGGAAGAGGCCAGCTCTGCAACTGAGGCGTTTACTACTCCCAGTATATCTGAGAGTTTTTGGTTAATGATATCCAGACCTTCACTCTGGGGCATGATAGCTTTGGATGTGTCCTCTTCAGACCGAGGCACATTGTCATCTTCCAGCTCAACCCGTGAAACTGTTCTCTGCACCCCCCCCCCCTAGTTTTGGGTGGCGGTGATTTCATAAATCTATCTAATCGGGCCCAGGGGTTAACCCCTACACCACCTCCGGATTTACGATACTTAGGGGGCATTTTGAGGTGGCTTAGGAGTACACTCTAACCCTGTAGTTCCCCCCAAAGAAGAGAGCATATATTGGTAGCAAAGCAAATGGAAAATGCTCAAGAAGTTTCCAACACCAAACCCGCTATTCACACAGGATGGTATAGGAAAATTCCAAGATTAATAGTCCCAGCTTTAACTGAAAAAACCTAGCGAACCTATTCCATGCCTAGAATCACATACATGTCCCGATCAGAGATATATCATAGGGTCAAACAGAGGAGAGAGCTGAGTACATAAACATAGTATAAATCTAAGTTGGTTTCATATGGGACAAATAAATGTAAAAAAAATAAAAATAAAAAAGATAGCGTCCCAAAAACCATATTAGGCCGAGTACATGTACAATCCGGCGGCTGTAAGAGTTAAAGGGCAAAAAAATAAACAGACAGCCTATATAAGACCGTATCAAGGGAGGCAGGTACATCTAGCTTTGCAAGAGTTAGATCCCATAAGGCAGTTCACTGTTTCAGCAGAATTGGGATGGGTCCCAAATCGGGGCCACAACTTTGCAGGAGGGATAGCCTGCTTTTTACCCAAGAACAGAGTCTAGGGGGAAAATTGCCCTTTTACCCCATATATCATTGCGGTGACCCAGGCAGGCCGAACAGCCCAATTCACAGGCTCATCTGGCTCATGGACTAGGTGGCCCCAGTTCCCTACAATAGAGATTCCTGGGAGTCAGGAGACGACCTTGAGAACATCCAGCAAACACACGCAAAGCAGGGGACACAGGGCACCTGATAATCAGCCGACCTCCAGGAGTGCTTTCAGCATGAATCCACTGTTGGCCTCGACTCCTCCCGGACACCAAGAACTGGAGACCTGTCACGGATGATGTTGCAGATAGCTGGAAGTTATGGATAAACATCCGACTGGCTTGATCCCAAACTAAGGAGCATAAAGGTGACCCCTATAAAACCCTAAGAGCTCACCCTGACTGCTATGCCCATGCAAAGATATTTATGGTAGAGGATTGCATGCCCCTGTACCTTACTAGGTGACACCTGAAAACCGTATAATAGTGAGGGGACACGACCACCAGCTCCCTGCGCTTAATACGGACGGAGTCAGGGTCACCTACAATCAAGCCAGCAAAGAAACACAAATAAAGGAAACAGACTTATCTGAGGAATCAGGAGAAGCAGCATCCAGCAGTGAACAACTATCCAGGAAAAAGTAATCCGCAATGCGAGGCAGTATGGGAGGGAATATAAAAGGGAGGCAATTAGTGTAAATAGGTGACAGCTGGGAGAAGGAAAAGGAGATGACAAAGTGAAACCAAAACAAAGAACATCATGCAAGAGGTACAGAAGAACATCTGCCAGAGCTTCTCAGAAAGCTGGCGGTGACAGTACCCCTCCCTCTACGAGTGGACTCTGGACACTCAGAGCCCACCTTCTCAGGATGGGACCTATGAAAATCCCTGATGAGACGAGTGGCCTTAATGTCCGCCACTGGGACCCACATCCTCTTCTCAGGACCATAACCCTCCCAATGAACGAGGTGCTGGAGAGAACCACGGATAATGCGAGAATCCACAATCCTAGAGACCTGAAATTCAAGATTATCATCAACAACAATCGGAGGAGGAGGCAAAGAGGAGGGTACAGTGGGATGGACATAAGGTTTTAATAGGGACCTGTGAAAAACCTTATGGATCTTCCAAGTCTGAGGAAGATCAAGACGGAAGGCAACGGGATTGATGACGGACAAGATCTTGTAAGGCCCAATAAACTTAGGACCCAACTTCCAGGAGGGAACCTTCAGTTTGATATTCTTTGTAGACAACCACACCAGATCACTCACATTCAGGTCCGGACCAGGCACACGTCTCTTATCCGCCACACGCTTATATCTCTTACTCATCCTCTTCCGATTACCCTGAATCTTTTGCCAAATAAATGACAAAGACGAGGAAAATCTCTCCTCATCAGGTAAACCAGAAGACCCCTCTCCAGAGAATGTCCCAAACTGCGGATGAAACCCATATGCACCAAAAAATAGTGACTTATCAGAGGACTCCTGGCGACGGTTATTTAAAGCAAACTCAGCAAGGGACAAAAAAGAACACCAATCTTCCTGATTCTCTGCCACAAAACAGCGCAGATATGTCTCCAGATTCTGATTGACGCGTTCGGTCTGACCATTCGACTGCGGGTGAAAAGCAGAAGAGAACGACAACCGAACCCCCAAGCGAGAACAGAAGGCCTTCCAGAATCTGGAAACAAATTGCGTGCCCCTATCAGAAACAATGTCTGAAGGAATGCCATGCAATTTGACAATGTGATCAACAAATGCTTGCACCAGCGTCTTAGCATTGGGTAACCCAGGAAAAGGAATGAAATGCGCCATTTTGCTAAAACGGTCCACTACTACCAGAATCACAGTCTTCCCCGAGGAATGAGGCAGGTCCGTAATGAAGTCCATGGACAGATGCGTCCAAGGACGGGAAGGAATGGGTAACAGGAGGAGAGAACCCAATGGCCGTGAATGAGGGACCTTGGCACGAGCGCAGGTCTCGCAGGCTGCCACAAAACCCTCAACCGTCTTACGAAGAGCCGGCCACCAGAATCTCCGAGCAATGAGATCCACTGTGGCTCTACTCCCCGGGTGCCCAACAAGGACAGTATCCAGAGGCACAAACAACCTCCCAGGAGGACAAAGATCAGGAGCCTCTGCCTGGGCTGCCTGAACCTCTGCCTCCAAATCAGGATAAAGAGCAGAGACGACCACCCCTTCAGCCAAAATGGGACCCGAGTCTTCAAAGTTCCCCCCTCCCGGAAAACAACGTGACAGGGCATAAGCCTTCACATTTTTAACCCCAGGGCGGAACGTGACAACAAAATTAAACCTAGAAAAGAATAAAGACCATCTGGCCTGTCTCGGGTTCAGATGCTTGGCTGATTCCAAGTAGGCCAGATTCTTATGGTCGGTAAACACAGTAATAGGGTGTCTGGCTCCCTCTAGCCAATGGCGCCATTCCTCAAAAGCTAATTTGATGGCCAACAACTCCCTATCTCCCACATCGTAATTTCTCTCTGTGGAGGATAGTTTCCTTGAGAAAAAGGCACACGGTCGCCATTTGGCAGGAGAGGGACCCTGAGATAAGACTGCACACACACACACACCTCAGAAGCGTCCACCTCAATAATAAAAGGTAGAGAGACATCAGGTTGTACCAAAATGGGAGCGGAAGCAAAACTCTCTTTGATACTAGAAAATCTACCCCCTTTTTAGTCATATCAGTGAGTGGCTTAACAACAGAGGAATAATTCAAAATGAACTTTCTGTAATAATTGGCAAAACCCAAAAACCGCATCAGCGCCTTCTGATTCTCAGGAAGCTCCCAATCAAGCACAGCGCGGACCTTCTCAGGGTCCATGCGAAAACCAGAAGCGGAGAGATGGAAACCAAGAAATTGAATCTCCGGAACCGCAAACACACATTTTCCCAGTTTAGCGTACAATTTATTCTCCCGCTGAATGAGCAAGACCTGACGTAGGTGGTCCCTATGAGTTTTGAAATCAGGAGAAAAAATCAAAATGTCGTCTAGATACACCAGTACAAATTTCCCCATTAAAGGATAAAAAATGCTGTTCACAAAATGTTGGAAGACGGCCGGAGCATTCATCAAACCAAAGGGCATAACCAAGTTCTCGAAATGACCCTCAGGGGTATTGAAGTCCATCTTCCATTCGTCCCCTTCCCTGACCCTGACTAGGTTGTATGCGCCTCTTAAATCCAACTTAGCAAAAACTTTAGCCCCAACAATCTGGTTAAACAGGTCAGGGATCAGAGGAAGCGGATATGGGTCACGAATTGTGATACAGTTCAGCTCCCTGAAATCCAGACAAGGTCTTAAAGAACCATCTTTTTTCTTAACAAAAAAAAAAAAACTGCGGCAACAGGTGACTTCGAGGGTCGGATGTGTCCCTTTCTCAGGCTCTCAGAGATATAAGTACGCATAGCGACTCTTTCAGGTTGGGAGAGATTGTATAAACGTGATTTTGGCAGCTTGGTGCCTGGGATGAGATTAATAGGGCAATCGTACTCCCGGTGAGGGGGCAGCTCCTGGACACCACTCTCGGAAAACACATCCGAAAATTCCGAGAGAAAAGATGGTACAGTCTTGGTAGAAACCTCTGAAAGAGACGCCGTGAGGCAATTCTCTCTGCAAAAGTCACTCCAACCATTTATTTGCCTTGCTTGCCAATCAATGGTGGGGTTATGTTTAGTGAGCCAGGGTAGCCCCAACACTAGAGGAGTAGGTAATCCGCTTGGGACAAAACATGACATATCCTCAACATGAGCATCACCCACAGTCAAACGGATATTGTGAACTATGCCCTTTAACGATTTTTGAGAAAGTGGAGCGGAATCGATAGCAAAAACAGGTATATCCTTTTCCAAAGTGCATACCTGAAAACCATGTGTTATAGCAAATTGATTATCAATGAGATTGACAGCTGCTCCACTATCTACAAACATCTCACAAACAATTTTCTTGCTATCTAGCGCCACCCTGGCAGGTAGGACAAAACGGGAACTACAAGAAAACGGCAGACTTTCAGTTTCCGCATCAACCTTGCCAATAGTAGCAAATGGAAAGTTTTTAGAGTTTTTTTTTCTTTTTGTTTCTTTATTACCCTCAGAAAACTCCCTGAATCTCCTAGAGGGGCAAACATTAGCCAGATGATTTATACCCCCACAACAGAAACAAACCCTCCTCTGAGAGCTGAATCCTCTACTATCAGAGGCAAGCCAACCCAGCTACATGGCCTCCTGCTCAGAAGTGATTGAGAGAGACTGAGGCCCCTGCGCACTGAATGAGACCGCCCCACTGTCCTTGGACTGAAAGTGACAGGAAGGAGTAGTCTCTCCTCTCTCTCTAAGACGCCTGTCAATACGAACAGCTAGAGACATGGCAGACTCTAACGAGGCAGGTCTCTCATTAAAAACGCAAATGCATCTTTCAATCCCTCCGAAAGACCATGGCAAAATTGACTTCGGAGTGCAGCATCGTTCCAACCAGTATTAGCTGCCCATCTCCGAAATTCAGAACAATATATCTCTGCGGACTGTTTACCCTGGCATAAAAAACGCAGTTTAGATTCAGCCAGAGCAATACAATCCGGGTCATCATATATCTGCCCCAGGGCTACAAAAAATTCATCCACCGATCGGAGGGGCCGTGCCCCCACTGGCAGCGAAAGGGCCCAAGACTGAGCATTATCCCTGAGCAGCGAGATGATGACCCCCACCCTCTGCTCCTCATCACCAGAGGAATGGGGAAGTAGGCGAAAATGGAGTTTGCAAGCCTCTCTAAAGCGAACAAAATTCTCACTACCCCCGGGGAACGTATCCGGAAGCGAGATCTTAGGCTCGGAACAAACTCCATGAATGCAAGCAGAACCCGTCACCTGAAACTGAGACACAGTTTTACGGAGATCTGCTACCTCCAGTGAAAGACCTTGCATGCGTCAATCAAGGCTGAAACCGGATCCATGCTTAAGACGGTAATGGCGGTTTATAATGTCACGGATGATGTTGCAGATAGCGGGAAGTTATAGATAAACATCCGACTGGCTTGATCCCAAACTAAGGAGCATAAAGGTGACCCCTATAAAACCCTAAGAACTCACCCTGACTGCTATGCCCATGCAAAGATCTTTATGGTAGAGCATTGCATGCCCTCGTACCTTACTATGTGACACCTGAAAACCCTATAATAGTGAGGGGGCACTACCACCGGCTCCCTGCGCTTAATACGGACGGAGTCAGGGTCACCTACAATCAAGCCAGCAAAGAAACACAAATAAAGGAAACAGACTTATCTGAGGAATCAGGAGAAGCAGCATCCAGCAGTGAACAACTATCCAGGAAGAAGTATAAACCGCAAAGTGAGGCAGTATGGGAGGGAATATAAAAGGGAGGCAATTAGTGTAAATAGGTGACAGCTGGAAGAAGGAAAAGGAGATGACAAAGTGAAACCAAAACAAAGAACATCTGCCAGAGCTACATAAGAACGTCTGCCAGAGCTTCTCAGAAATCTGGCGGTGACAGGACCACACAGCAGGAACAGGTCATCCACAGCAAACTGCAGGGGGGACAGAAGACCTCATCCACCTACGACCGCGGCCGGACGGAGCAGTCTCAGGCGGCGCAGCACCAACAGACGCAAGCCACAAGGATCCCTCCTGTCCCTCTTGTCTCCGATCGGAAGTAAGGATCTGCAGGTTACCCTTCGCACAGAGCAGCGAGGGATCGAACTCAGCCCCGGTCCACCACTTCAGCCAATCAGCCAGCCTGGATCCCCTCTACCACCATTTAGTCAGACATGCAGCACCTCCGGACGCCACAGCTGCTCCAAATACTGGCACTATCAGCGGCAGACCTCAGCGTTCCACATGGAAGCAGGGAGGAAGGGGGAAGGAATCGCAGAAGGAGGAGCGCTGCATGCACACCTATGTCATACCGCTACGCAGTATCTAATGCATGTATCTCACACTAACAGATGCAGCAAAGGCTGGAAATTAAGATTTTGGCCCAAAATGGGTGTTTTTTTAATAACAGAATAGAACACCAGTATCTAACGCGTGTATCTCACAATGACAAATGCAGCCAGGGATGTAATATTAAGTACTTTGCCCAAAATGGGTGTTTTTTTTTTTTAAACCTAGAATATTATTGCTGTATTCAAGATTGTATCTCTCACTGACAGATGCAGACAAGGCCGCAAATTAAGTATTTTTCCCAAAAAGGGTGTTTTTTTAATAGAATATGACAGCAGTATATAATGCTTGAATTTCACACGTACAGATGCAGACAAGGCCGCAAATGAAGTATTTTGCCCAAAGTGGGTGTTTTTTTAATACCAGAATAGAACAGCAGTATCTAAAGCGTGTATCTCACACTGACAGATGCAGACAAGGCCGCAAATTAAGTATTTTTCCCAAAAAGGGTGTTTTTTTAATAACAGAATATGACAGCAGTATGTAACGCTTGAATTTCACACATACAGATGCAGCAAGGGCTGTAAAATTGAGTATTTTGCCCAAAAAGTGTGTATTTTAAAACCTAGAAAATTATTGCTGTATTTCTAGCTTAAATTGCACACTGACTAATGCTAAAAAGGCCACAGATGTAGAGTCTTGCAAAAAATTGGTGATTTTTTTTAAACCCAGAATATAATTGCAGTAGTTCAAGCTTCTATTTGACTGTCACAAATGCAGATATGCTGTGCTGTTGCACAGAACTTGCATGAAATAGCCGCCGCCGCGAACCGACCTAACAAACAGACGGATAAAAGTAATTTTTCTGGGTCACTGGGCTCAGGGTAGGGTAAAAAGATTGTGCACTGCACCCACAAAACTAAATCTAGGTAGATTGCTGAGTTAACAAGCACTTCTGATTTAAAGATTCTGTCCTATTCTCTCCCTCACAGCAGTAGCATCCTATCCCTACACTAAGCACAGCAGAGTGATGTGCAGCGCTACGTGACTCTACCTTAAATAGAGGCTGGGTCACATGCTGCACTGGCCAATCACAGCCATGCCATTAGTAGGCATGGCTGTGATGGCTTCTAAGGACACAATGCTCTTCAGCCTTTGAAAAAGCGCCATAAAATAGCCGAACACCGAACCCGAACTTTTACTGAAATGTTCGGGTCCGGGGTCCAAAAATCCTAAAGTTCGGTACGAACCCGAACTTTACAGTTCAGGTTCTCTCTACCCTAATTATGGGAAAAAATTATGTTTTCTGTATTCTAATTTCTTTCCTATATCTGGCCCTGACAACCACACAATGTATTGAAGTGCAGATCACACAATTCACGGATTGCACCATTGACCGCAAAAATGTGGATAGATTAGGGGGAAAAAATAGTGTTTTCTGTATTCTAATTTTTTCCCTATATCTGGCCCTAACAACCACACAATGTATTGAAGCGCAAATCACACAATTCACGGATTGCACCATTGACAGCAAAGATGTGGATAGATTATGGGAAGAAAAATTATTGTTTTGACTAATATTCTTCCTATCTCTGCCCCTGACAAACAGAATGTATTGCACAGATGTCACAAGTCACTGCAGACACCCTCTATACAGAAAAAGAATCACTATTTTGAGTACTATTTTGCTAAAATAAATTGCTGCCAACCACACACAATAGTCCTTTAAATGACTTTTAGGTCTTTGAAACGTTATTCACTTGAATAAAATGCAATCACAAACTCCCTACACTATCTGTCCCTTCCTAAGCGCTGCTCTCTCTGACTCGCAATGAGTCAAACCCACGTCCTTGGGTGCTATATAGCACCCGATGACAAGTTCCGGCCAGCCAATCACTGTAATGCCAGTAGCCAACATGGCTACTGGTATTACAGTGATGGCAGTACTTACCTACACGTTTATTGGCTGCATGGCGCTCGAGCACATGTGGTACTTGGTCGAGTACCGCCATGTTCCGAGCATAGCGATGCTCGAGCCGAACAAGTATTCGGCCGAGCATGCTCGCTCATCACTAGTCACTATGTGTTGTAATATCTTTGGAATGATTTTACTTATCCAAGCCATTTTAAGATTTTTTTCTCATGACACATTGTACTTCATGATGGTGGTAAATTCATAAAAAAAATCCCAAACTTACCAAATTGCAACTTCCCAAATTTAAATTTTCGGCTTTTAAAACAGATAGTGATACCTCATAAAATAGTTATTACTTAAAATTTACCATATGTGTACTTTTGGATCATATTGTAAATGCCATATTTTTTTGGATGTTAAAAGGCTTAGAATTTTAGAATCCATTCTTAAAAGAAAATTTCCAAATCCCACTTTTTCAAGGGCCAGTTAATTTATGAAGTCACTTTTGGGCTTATATAATAAAGCACCCATAAATGGCCCCATTTTTGAAACTACACCCCTCAAGGTATTCAAAACTGACTTTACAAACTTTGTTAACCCTTTAGGTGTTCCACAAGAATTAAAGTAAAATGTAGATGAAATTTCCAGAATTTTACTTTATTGGCAGTTTTTCCATTTGAATCCATTTTTTTCCTATAACACAGCAAGGGTTAACAGCCAGAAGAGAAGGAGCAATATATGGTTTTTAGAGGGCAGATTTCACTGGGATATATTTAAGTTGCCATGTCACATTTGAAGACCCCCTAATGCACCCCTAGGGTAGAAACTCCCAAAAATTCATACGATTATGTACATGAGCCCTAAGCCTGATCAGGCTGCTGCCTCTGACAGGACCTGTCAGGCTCAGATACCATGGCAAGCCAGGATGCCTTTAAAGGCATCAGGTTGCCATAGTACCAACCAGGATGCTGCCAAGCAGCACAACGGCCCGATCGGAGAGGGAGGGAGCTTGGGATGCTGCCACAGTAGGGCAGAAGCTCAAAGGGAGGGAGCTTCCACCCCCTGGTAACCTCTTCCATACAGCGGTTTCTACAGGCTGCGGGGGGATCATACATATATTTTACAAGGTTCTGATCACCACAGTTACAAACTGTGGGGATCAGAACCTTTTGACAGCATTTGAATCCTCTGATTGGCTAGTCTGTACAGACTAGCCAATCAGAGCTATCGCCGGCTCGGTAGCACCCTCATCTGAGATCCCTGGCTGTGTGTAACAGCCTGGGGCTCAACACTGTCACATGTCACTGTACATCATAGTGGCATAAGTGGTTACTAGGTAAGCAATTATATTATGCCTTGATTCTCAAATTGGGGTGAATAAGCTTTCTATTTTTATTGTTATTGGGGTGTCCACCTTGTTTAATAAATAAGCATTTCCATTAGGCCCTGATTCTCAAATTGGGGTAAATAAGCTATTTTACTGTTATTGGGGTGCCAATCTTGTTTCATAGATAAGCAATTCCATTAGGCCTTAATTCTCTAACTGGGGTAAATAAGCTGCTTAATTTTACTGTTATTAGGGTGCCCACCTTGTTTCGCAGATAAGCAATTCAATTAGGCCTTAATTCTCAAATTGGGGTGAATAAGCTGTCTAATACAACTGTTATTGGGATGACTACATTGACACTGAATAACTTATTTTACATTTACAGTACCTTCTACCATACAGTATGTCCAACAGACAGTTGCCAGGGCCCCCAGAAGAACGGGCAGTGGCTAAAATGTTGCTGTACCAAAAAAAAGTAGCAGTAGAAGACAGGGGGTGGAAGCAACAGCCACAGCAACAGGCCACAGAAACCACTGTCATCCAGCAGTCGTGTTTTGACGACCAATCCCACTTGGTCTTCAACATCATTTCAAGTGACATCGGACACCCACAGCCAGGAGTCTTTGGGTTCCTCTGACACCACACTTGGTTGGCATGGCCCAGGAACAAGCTCTGTGCTCTCACCTGTTCTGAACCTGCCTCTTTCCTTTGCTATTCCTTCTGCCAGGCAAGTAATGTATGCCGCCAGCTCTGCTTCACTTTTCAGCGAGGAAGATATTAGTGAGGATAGTCAGCAGCTATTGGTCAGCCCAGATTTGGAGGATATATCTACTGCTTCCTCCTGTAGGCATGCAAGTAGCAACGATTACAGTCGCATGGGTGCAGGTGTTGCCAGTGGTGAGGAAAGCAGAGACTGGTGAGACTGCTGAGGGTGACATAAGTGACGAGAAGACAATAGTGGATGATTATGTAGCTGATCCCATGTGGTAGCTGGGTGAAGAGGGGCTTGATCATCATCATCAGAGGGTGAGGGTGGCAGCTTGCCTGTGAGGAAGGTGGCAATGTGTGGCTGAGCCAGCAGGGTGCAAGCGTGGCCATGAGTCAACAGGGTGATAGCAGTGTGAGATCTGGAGCCAAATGTGCCTGGGGTAGACTGTCTGCTACTCAGGAGCCTACCTGTCTGGAACAACTAGTGGTGCACGGCTTCATAGAGGCAGCAGCAAGCAGTCAGCACAGAGTGGTGGGTGTAAAATGCCATACTCGCCGGTGTGGGAATTTTTCATCAAGTCACTTGAGGACGTCAGCATGGCCGCATGTAGGATCTGTGGTCAGAAGGTGAAACGTGGTCAGGCTGCCAATGTTGGTACCACGGCCCTGCCTTAACACATGGAGCATCACCATAAAGTGGCCTGGTAAAACAGTGGCGCTAATGTAGTGGTACAGCCTGCCACATATCTCAGCGCCCCGCACCGCTTCTCCACCAGTCAGAGTTCTACCACCTCAGGATAAGGGAGTTGTGTTTACTTCACATGGTCAACTGGTCCTGGTGCTCTTTTTTTCTCATTCTACTGCTTGTCATGAGTTTTACCAGCAATCGATCACAGCGATTGCAAAAAGACAACAGTACACGTACACTCATCCAACAGTGCAGAAGCTGAACGTGCCCCTGGCTGAGGCCGAGTTACTGGTTCTACAGACCCACCCTTTCCATGTGGTTTCCATTTCAGAGAACTGATGGCTTGTGTCAAGGCAAGGTGAAGAGTCCCAAGCTGTCATTTCTTCTCTAAAAAAAAAAGCTGTACCAGCCTTTTATACATATGTACAGCAGAAGCCTGGTCGAAGTCTGGTACAGTTCAATACAGCGCCGATGTGTGGAGCTGTAAATGTCCTTCACGGTCCACTGGGTAAATGTGGTTCCTGCCCAGGCACACCAGCAACTTGCCCGCCTCTGCGTTCTCATGCTGTGATTTGTGTGCCAATCTTCTCCTCTGCCTCCTCATCCTCCACTTTGTACTCATCCTCCACTTTAGGCACAGTAATGAGTGGTCCTTCAGCATACCACCTATGCAGAGCATTGAGGTTTCACATTGTTCTCCACCTGGCCAGCCTGGGCGAACAGAGTCACACCGGAGAGGAATTGACCCACGTCATTAACCAAGAAATTGTATCCTGGTTTTCTCCTTGCCAACTGAAGATCAGAACCATTATCATTGATAATGGGAAGGACATTGTGTCGCTGCTGCGTCAAGGAGGGCTGACTCATGTGCCCTGCATGACACACCTCTTTAGTCTGGTTGTTATGTGATTTCTAAAGTCTTTCATCCAACTGCAAAATATATAAAAAATTGCTGGAAAACTGTTCATGCACTTCAGACACTCTTACACTGCAAAAGTGGCCCTCTTATAGCTGCAAAGGCAAAAAAGCATTCCCCAACATAAATTGATTTGCGACGTTTCCACTCATTGGGACTCCACCTTCCACATGTTGGATGTTGGATCAACTATATGAGCAGAGGAAGGCTGATTTCTTGATGCCGGCGGATAGGGGTACTCCCTTGTGTAACTTCGACATTAGCCAGTGGCAGCTCATGTGTGACACCTGCCGTTTGCTCAGGCCCTTTAAGGGAGGCCACTTCATTTCTCAGTTGCCAGGATAATGGGATGAATGATATTATTCCACTCCTTCATGTCCTGAAGCAGATGCTGATAAATCTGGCTGGCGAGAGGACAGGAGACATGGTATACATCTCACAGAGACCTGAGCCCTGTGGAGGATAAACTGGAAGAGGAGGATAAGGATGAGGAGGAGGACATTAATGTCCAGGAACTGTATACAGAAATAAGTGGTTTATCTACCTATGCAACAGGAGAGGAAAAGGAGGAGCATGAGGAGCTGGACGGCGAAGAGGAAGACCAGGCAGACGATCCCAACAAACCGTGGCAGTATGCAGCGGAGATGGAGGCAGAGTCCCTCCGATTCCCTTGCAGAAATGGCCAGATACATGCTGAGTTTCTTGCATAGTGACAACCGTATTATCACCATTTGGCAGAGGGATGACTACTGCCTCTCCACAATGTTAGACCCTCGCTGCTGGGCCAAAATGGTAGCCTTTTATAAACCTGCTGAGAGGGATGATGTGGTGCTTGGTGTAAAATCAGACCGTTCTTTCACACTATAGTAGAATCTTGGGCCACTGCATGGTTAAGCACATTATACCTGATGCTAACATTGACCTGTAAGGCAGGGTTCACAATTCAGTTATTTGGTCTGTTAATTCCAAGAGTCAATTCTACTCTCAGATGATGAATCATGAAAAGATCTGCACCTGTTCTGTGTTTTTGACCAGTAACTGAACAAATAAGTGAAGTGTGAACTGAGCCAAATAGTCACGCCTGTCACCTGCCTGTCATCCTGATGCACAGTAAGTATTTCACTACCAAAATGGACTAGCTATGCTATGCATGTTGACATATTAATTCGGAATTAATATATATTGTAGGAAGGCGCAAGGGTCCGTCATTGACGGAAGGTATGTGTCACCTTGATTCCTGGCCTCGGTGAGGTAAGAAGCGGTAATTTTAAGTGTCAGCGGCAGTTAGTGCTGATTGACACTATTTGTTTATTTAGTATGGCTGTAGAGCCGATCCGGGCCGGCTCTTACTGGGAGCAGCCAAAGTGCAGGGTGGTTGGCTTATCCCCACGCTCCAGGCTGGGTTTTGGCTGGGATATAAAAACCAAGCCAGCAGTCTCAGCTGTGTGGATTATCCTCCATTTCACAGTGAAGCTGTGGAGACGCTGTGGTTTTGGGATCTGCATGAGGTGTGCCGTACTAAAGGGCTGGGAGCTGCTTCACTGCTGGAAACCAGGACCCCTAAAGCCTGCTGTGGATGGCTGATGAAAAACTGCTAACCAGGTGAACGTTTGTGTTCTGTAGACTTTCCATGGTGTGAACATACACCAATACTGCAAACTGTTATTTTGTTTTTCCTTTTGTATGAATAAACACTGAACTATTTAAGTTAGAGACTTTGTGATTGCCTCTATACTGTGCCCGCTAAGCTGCCTACTAGAGCAAATCCCCACAATATATAAAACTTATTCAATTGTAGCAAATCAATTTATCTCATCAGTGAGGCTTCTTCACCAGTGGAAGGTTTTTCTAAAGGTGAAGTGCTCACCTGCCACAAAATTGACAGGGCTGGACATGTAGCCTGTCCCTGACATTTTCCTGCCTACGCAGCTGCTCCTATTAGCAGAGCATAGGCAGGTGCCTTCCTCTACTGGAGCAGTGGCTGCACTTGAACAGTCTCTGCTCCGAAAGTGGGAGCCGCTACTCAGATCTGAGGTGTGGGAATAAGATGGTCAGAATTGGGCAAAATGTCTGGCCCTGTTAATCAAGTGTCAGGTGGACCGCACCTCACATGTGAAGGATTCTTGCTGAGACCAATCGAATCGCTGATATCTACTCTTAATAATTCTGGAGCCTTGTATGACAGTGGGGTTTGTTATGAAGACTTGTGCAGTAAATGTCCGTCTTAATACATCCCCCCTTAGACTAACTTCCATAACAAAAGATGCAGCCTACCCAAATGCCCTTTAGTGCCCTCCTTAGCAATGTGTTCTGCTAGTCACTAAGGTTTTAAAAGATTTGTACAGAATTAGAAAAACATGGCTGCTTTCTTCCAGAGATAGTGGCATATCTGTCTACAGGTTGTGTCTGGTATTGCAGGACTGAGCTGTAGCATCACACAAGTGTGTCATTGTTTTGGGCAGAAAAGGAATCCTCTACAACATGTTTATAGTCCATATACTAGCTGTTCTGTTCTATACCCTAACATTACATGCCATTTCAGGGTGGAATAAAGCAAGATCTATCAGTGTGACTAATAGAGAGATATCAAAAGAGGTTTGCACCGTTAGTTAGATAATATCACTGAAAATGGTGGTGCTAAGCATCATCATTTTCAGTGATACGATCTATAATCAGTGCTACTTACAGTATTTGATAAATATTGTTTTATATTAGTATAGCTTATTGATGTAATCCTTCTGACATTGTCTGAATGTGTTTTAGTTTTCTATAAAAGATGTGCTTCTTAGTTCAAGTTACAGAATAGCCTTAACTTTTGGAAAACAGTGCTCCAGAAAAGCTTATACAGCTTTGTTTCTTGTGTGAGCAGAAATCGTAAGAGACAGTGGAAGGTTCATTTATGAATAAATGATTGCTTCAAGAGTCATGTATTGTCTTAGTGACCCTGATGTAAAAGAATTGGTTTGACTTGTCATGATCCCATTCACATCAGTTACCAGAACACTTTTTAGCTAACAGCCTTCTTTGTTGTAACAAATTGCTGAAGAGTAGGACATTATCAATCCTCATTGACATTACAAATTAATGCAGAAGCAAAGCACATACATTAGCATTTGTGATGGACCAGAAGTCAATTTATTTATGGTCTAAATTTTTTTTTAACAAAACAATAGCTGATCTTAGGGAGACCAGCTACAGAAAACACTGTGGAGCCTCATTTAAGAGTCTCGACACAGCAATCCAAAGTGCAAAGCTCCCTGGGAAACAGTAATATGCAAAATAACCATGGAGCCCCAGTTATGGGTCTTTCAACACAGTGAAAGCCAGATATTTTTTTTAAAAGCTCTGTGCTGAGACAGGTTAATGCTAGAAACATGCAATGTTTAAGATACACAATCTTTGTAAAAATAGATAAACTAGATTATATTAAAAAGAGCATAAAGGAACTTTCTTTGTTACTGATAAATGTATTATACTTTGCTTCTGGCTGTTGCTGAACTGGAACATTACCATCATGATTATGTTTTCGGGATTGTAGAGAAGTTCCTTGGTTTTCCAGAGGTACATCCTATTAATGTGTCCAGCAAAAAGATGCATACACTTATTGTTGTAGAAACCTGAGAGAGTCAAAGTGGCTGCCACCATAAGGACTGTCCAAGCAGTTTCTGTAACTGACAAGATTTTGCCAGAATTGTGTAACCACTAGTGATGAGCAGCAGGGGTCATATTCTAATTTGTGATATTTTGCGAATATTTTGTATATTGAGTATAGTGCTATATATTTGTTTTTTTAGAATATTTGTAATTTTTTTACCATCTGAAGTCATGATTCCTCCCTGCTTAAATTGCTTGTGGGCCAATGAGTCATTGGCCCACAAGCAACTTAAGCAGGGAGGAATCATGTATTCAGATGGAAAAAAAATTACGAATATTCATCATTATGAATATATAGCACTATATTCAAAATATTCGCAAATTCTCGAAGTGCCGATATTCGAGTTTAAAATTCGCTATTCGAATATTCGCGCTCAACACTAGTAACCACCAATACTGTGTCCAAAAATTGTGCAATATTTTATTCTCTGGATATATGACATTTTTGTACTTTTTATATATATATATATATATATATATATATATATATTTTAAAGGCTTTATTTTTCCATTTTCACAGAAAAGTAAACCATACATTGAATAGGGGAACAACCCCCTCAACACAATGTAACCTCAAACATCACATTCAATTGACAGGCAAAATGATAGGATTACATATAGATGATGCATCTTCATGTATAGAGGACGTTAACACAATTCACATCCATCATAAAACAGAGATGTTGTCATAAAGCAGAGTTATCTCATTAGAACCTGTCCCCATTCACACACACATTCATAACAGCAGTGAGCTAGACCTCTTTTAACTCCTCCAGCCCAATTACACTGTAACCGAGTTTGCATTCCACCAAATATCACAGATCTTCTCAAATTTTTCTGGTACACCCCTAGCTTCATAAGTTAGCTTATATACTGAAAGCGTAGCGTTAATAAGCTGAATCCAATGAGACAGTGTTGGTTTTTTAGGGGGCTTCCAATTCAGCAGAATTGACTTCCTCGCATAAAACATTAGTAACCTATAAAGGATTTTAGCATGTTTAGATGGAACAATATCGTTGACAAGACCCAACAGGCTAACCTCAGGTGCCACAACTGCTGGGAGCCCCAGACGAGCATTAAGATACCCATGCACCTCCACCCAGAATTCAGCAATGACCGGACACTCCCATACCATGTGCAGAAAAGTCCCCTTGTCATTATTACATCTTGTACATCTATCTGAAGTAAGTTTATGCATGCGTACCAATCTCACTGGGGTATAGTAGATTCTGTGTAACCATTTAGTCTGAATCAGCTTATCCCGTGCACAAATCACCGTCCCCTTCCAAGAGGCCGACAGCTCTTTCTCATGATAATCTTCCAATGCCAGAATATCAGACTTCCACTTAAGAAAAGCCCTTGCCATCGGCGAGGGTCAGGAGGATAGAAGGAAACCGTATAAAGATGACACCATTTTGGTATGAACTGCAATTTTCTTTACTACACTGTATTCTAGCCTCAAAGGACCTGACCCAAACTGGGATTCGCAAGCATGTCTTAGTTGAAAAAATCTAAAGAGAGACGCTTGTGGTAAGTTGTATTCCGCCTGTAGGGCTGAGAACGTTTTAAAAAACCCTCCCTCATAGACTTGAGTGAGATACTTAATGCCTCTTCGCGGCCAGAACTCAAAGTCAAGCAGAGAATTTAGTTCCGCCAGTTTGGGATTACCCCACAAAGGCATCACTGGGGATAATACATTGCTTTCCCCTCCATCCTCCTTCACCACCGCAAAGGCATTCCATGCATTGATCACCCCTGCCATTAGTGTACTGAGATGCTTCACCGGGTATTTCCCTGCTCTATACACTAAGTTTGTCATAGCCTCACAAGAGCCCATGAGGGCCGCCTCCAATACCACCGCCGGGTTATAAGGGTCTGCCTTAATCCACCGGGCCACATAGTTTAGTTGTGTCGCAACGTAATATAAATACATATCCGGAAGTGCCAGGCCACCTCTCTCATTCGTAGCTTTCAAAGTATCCCTAGCTATGCAGGGAATGGACTTATTCCATAAAAAGGGCGTTAGTAAGCGATCTAGGGTTTGAAAATGCGATTTCAGCAGAGTCAAGGGGGCTGCCCTATATATGTATAGTAACTTAGAAAGAAGGATCATTTTATATACAGTTGCAAGAAAAAGTATGTGAACCCTTTGGAATGATATGGATTTCTGCACAAATTGGTCATAAAATATGATCTGATCTTCATCTAAGTCACAACAATAGACAATCACAGTCTGCTTAAACTAATAACACATAGAGAATTAAATGTTACCATGTTTTTATTGAACACACCATGTAAACATTCACAGTGCAGGTGGAAAAAGTATGTGAACCCTTGAATTTAATAACTGGTTGAACCTCTTTTGGCAGCAATAACTTCAACCAAATGTTTCCTGTAGTTGCAGATCAGACGTGCACAACGGTCAGGAGTAATTCTTGACCATTCCTCTTTACAGAACTGTTTCAGTTCAGCAATATTCTTGGGATGTCTGGTGTGAATCGCTTTCTTGAGGTCATGCCACAGCATCTCAATCGGGTTGAGGTCAGGACTTTGACTGGGCCACTCCAGAAGGCATATTTTCTTCTGTTTAAGCCATTCTGTTGTTGATTTACTTCTATGCTTTGGGTCGTTGTCCTGTTGCAACACCCATCTTCTGTTGAGCTTCAGCTGGTGGACAGATGGCCTTAAGTTCTCCTGCAAAATGTCTTGATAAACTTGGGAATTCATTTTTCCTTCGATGATAGCAATCTGTCCAGGCCCTGACGCAGCAAAGCAGCCCCAAAACATGATGCCCCCATCACCATACTTCACAGTTGGGATGAGGTTTTGATGTCGGTGTGCTGTGCCTCTTTTTCTCCACACATAGTGTTGTGTGTTTCTTCCTAACAACTCCACTTTGGTTTCATCTGTCCACAGAATATTTTGCCAGTACTGCGGTGGAACATCCAGGTGCTCTTGTGCAAACTGTAAATGTGCAGCAATGTTTTTTTTGGACAGCAGTGGCTTCCTCTGTGGTATCCTCCCTTGAAATCCATTCTTGTTTAGTGTTTTACATATTGTAGATTCGATAACAGGGATGTTAGCATATGCCAGAGACTTTTGTAAGTCTTTAGCTGACACTCTAGGATTCTTCTTCACCTCATTGAGCAGTCTGCGTTGTGCTCTTGCAGTCATCTTTACAGGATGGCCACTCCTAAGGAGAGTAGCAGCAGTGCTGAACTTTCTCCATTTATAGACAATTTGTCTTACCGTGGACTGATGAACAGCAAGGCTTTTGGAGATACTTTTATAACCTTTTCAGTCAAGTCAGCAATTCTTAATCATAGGTCTTCTGAGAGCTCTTTTGTGCAAGGCATCATTCACATCAGGCAATGCTTCTTGTGAAAAGCAAACCCAGAACTGGTGTGTGTTTTTTATAGGGCAGGGCAGCTGTAACCAACACCTCCAATCTCATCTCATTGATTGGACTCCAGTTGGCTGACACCTCACTCCAATTAGCTCTTGGAGATTACATTAGTTTTAGGGGTTCACATACTTTTTCCACCTGCACTGTGAATGTTTACATGATGTGTTCAATAAAAACATGGTAACATTTAATTCTTTGTGTGTTATTAGTTTAAGCAGACTGTGATTGTCTATTGTTGTGACTTAAAATGTGATCTGATCTTCATCTATGACCAATTTGTGCAGAAATCCATATCATTCCAAAGGGTTCACATACTTTTTCTTGCAACTGTATTTTGATGCGTCCTATCAGAGATTGCCTTAACGCCTCCCAAGCTTTCAGTTTTTGCGAGATGTATTTAACTACTGGATCTATATTCAGAGCAACAAATTGAGTGACATCTTTATGTACAGTATAACTATCCCCAGGTACGTGAAGTTATTCACCACCTGAAGTAATGACCTGGATGAAACGCTCTGAGGGGGAAGCTCATCAACCAAATATAGTACCGATTTGGCCCAATTGACCCGTAGTCCACGAAAACGTTCCATACAGGTCCACTATGTCTAACAAAGCATCCAGGGAATGGCCTACATCTCCTAAGTATATCAGCATGTCATCTACATAAAACGAAATCTTTTCGGTTATACCTGCAACATCCCACCCTTGTATTCTATTGTTACCTGCAATATACACCGATAGTGGTTCCATCACTAAAGCAAACAGAAGGGGTGACAGCGGACACCCCTGTCTGGTGCCTCTTTTCAGCGCGAACGACTTGGACAAATACCCATTGACTCTTACCCTAGCCGTCGGTTGTAAATATAGAAGATGTAACCACTGGAGGAAGTTTTCAGGAATCCCCATTTTTTTTTTAGGACTTCCCACATAAACCCCCACTCCACCGAATCAAATGCCTTCTCGTTGTCCAACGAGGTGATTGCTCTGTTGCCAGCATTGTCATGCGTGATTTGTAAGTTTGTAAAAAGACGTCTCAGATTTATGTCCGTCGTTTTCCCGGGCATGAAGCCGGGTTGATCCATGCCCACTACAGATGAAATGACGGATGACAATCTGCTAGCTAGCACTTTAGCCAATAACTTAGCGTCTGAATTTATCAACGATATGGGCCTATATGAGCCACACTGATCCGGAGGCCTCCCCGCTTTGTGTATGACCACTATAGTAGCTTCATGAAAGGGTGCAGGCAAGGCCCCTCCTTCCAGAGCATACATAAATAGTTTGCTGAGCCTCTGACTCACTTCCTCAATCTGAAAGTTGTACCACTCCACAGGGAAGCCATCCGGACCAGGAGTCTTTCCTTTTGCTATGGACACTATTGCATGCTGAATCTCTTGTGGGACTATGGGGCCATCTAATAATTGCTTCTCCGAATTTGCTAGCTTAGTCACAGGGATAGCATCCAGAAAAAGCGGCATCTCCTCTGCAGACTTGGTAGCTTTAGAATAATATAAGGAGGAGTAGTAACTAGCGAACTGATCACATATCTCTTCTGGAACAGTGTAAAGTACACCCTGTTCGTCCCTAATGGCTGGTACTACTGTTTGTGGGGCTTCTGTTTTAGCTAGATACGCCAAAGTTCTCCCACTCCTATCCCCCTCAGCAAATATGTTCTGCTTCTGAACCAGGAGACGTTTCTGTGTGAATTCTGTCAAATATAGAGTGTACTGCCTTTGAGCTGCAAGCCAAAGTGATTGATGCTCCGGCGTGGGGTCATCTATATATACTCTTATCGCAAGATCTAACTTTTCCTCAAATTTCACCCGTGAGGAGAGCAGTTCCGTTCTATGTGTTGCTATTGCCTCTATTAGTACACCTTTTAAGACTGCCTTACTTGCGTCCCATACCACCAGTGGATTGGAGGAGCCCTCATTAACTTCCCAATATGCTGAGGTAGCTTCCTTACACGTCACTCCCACAGGAAGAACATCTAACCATTTCGGGTTCAACTGCCAAGTGGAGCGCGGCCTATTGCTTGGTAACGTAAGGATTATCTGCAGTGGGGCATGATCTGAGATACCTCTCGGCAGATACTCAGCAGCTTTCACCCACATAAGCCCTGCCTGATTTGTAAAGGCCAAATCAATACGGGACAATGAGTTGACAGAGGCCAAGTGACACGAGTATTACTCTGTATTAGGGTGCATATCCCTCCATATCTCCATCAACAGATGTGCTTGCGTCCAATGTAATAGTGCGGGATTATGCCTGGGAGAAGGCCTAAGTCTATCAAGAGTACTATCCAGCGTGGCATTAAAATCTCCCAGTATAAACAAGGGAACCGCAGGAAGAACAACCACTCTAGCCATAATTTGGTCAACTACCTGCCTCTCAAATGGCGGGGGCACATAAATACCTACTATTAGGACCTCGCAGCCTCTAATATTGGCCTGCAGGAGTACATATTTCCCTGTCGGATCAATGTGCACGGACATCAGCTGAAACGGAAGAGTCTTACTGTCCAGTATAGATACTCCTCTAGCGTAGTTAGAGTAGGTCACATGATACACATATCCCACCCACGGTCTTCTAACCGCCAGAACCTTTTGGCCCCTAAGATGAGTTTCCTGAAAAATAAGAACATCCGGGTTAAATTTCTTAATGTATTTAAACACTAACGCTCTTTTGACTTTGTCATTCAGCCCCCGGACATTCCAGGAAATTAACTTGCATACAGCCATTGTTGGTCAAGAGATACAACCTTTCCTCCTCCGGCTCCTTCAGCGTCACTGCCCCATTCACACACACACACACACATTCCAACCTGTAATTAGAGTAGAACTTCCCACCCTACACCCACCCTGCCCAGACATCCCCAACTTGTCTAAGCTTCTATATCCCTAACCAACTAATCCTTTTAGTGTAAACTAAGGAAGCTCAGTCTGCCCAATTATACTAGGACATAATACAAGATCTAAGTCCCTCAAAACTATTCAAAATTGAAATACAACTCTGAACTGAGATTATCCCCTGTCAGAAACAATACTTTATAGTTTAACTAACTTATCCTGGTATCGGCATGTAGAGTCATATCTGTCCGGCAGCAACTGCAGTATTCTGCAAGACCAGATAGATATAATCAGAGCCCCACTAGGAGAGTAGGACACTTGCAGCATTCCTCTGCGATTTCATAGTCCTTCTCTTCATCTTGGACGCTGTCGATCAATCTAGTCAGCCGCTTCCTCCGGAGTCTGGAAAAATCTGGCTCTGTCACCCTCTTGGATTCTCAGCTTGGCCGGGTATTTCATTGCGTACTTGATTCCCAGCTCCCGTAAACGGGTCCAGGCATTTGAGAACTGACGCCGTTGTTTCTGGACCTCAGCTGTGAAATCAGGGTAGAAGGATAACTTCGCATTTTCAATTTGAATGTCCTTCTTTTGTCTGGCAGCCGCCAGAATAGCATCCTGATCTCTGTGGTTTAATATCTTCATTATGAAAGGCCTGGGAGCAGCTCCCGATGGTAGTGGTCTCGTTGGAATCCTGTGGGCCCTCTCCACTACAAAACTAGATGACAGTTCAACTGGACATAATATGGTGCGAATCAAATGCTCAGCATATGCCTCTGGAGCGGAACCTTCCACCCTTTCGGGTAATCCCAGGATTCTGACATTATTTCTCCTATTACGGTTTTCCGCATCCTCTACTCTGGCGAGCAAGATCTTCACCTGTTGTTGCAGGTTTCTGGTTGTCTCAGACGTAGTATGTGCAGAGTCCTCCACATCTCCCAGACGGCGTTCCACCTCTTTAGTGCGGTCTCTCATTTTATCCATATCATGGTGTAAACAATTAATGTCACTCTGTAAGTGATCAATCTTAGTTGTCAGAGCCACCTAACATGCAGCAATGGCAGTCATTATCTTGTCAGTTTGAAGCTCAGCACTCGCAGCACCACTCTGGTTCAGATCCATCTCAGTCTGGCTCATGTTGTCTACCACTTCTTTTGCTGGTGTAGAACATGCAGATGCCACAGTTTTGCAGCCCATAAGTGAGGATGATAAGCGACTACTGAGGTTTGCAGTTGCAGGAGAGGGGGTATAGACTGTAACTCTAAAAACTTCAGATGGAGTATTGCAGCATTCACTAGTGATAATCACACCACAGAAGGGGGTATGGGCAGCAATGCAACTCTTTAGCCTTATTTGTGGAGCAATATCAGGTGGCAGAGTTTCCCTTACAGGAGAGTGTCTTCATAGATGGACGACCGTTGTGGCTTCTCAGCCTGTGTCACAGTGCCCAATATGCTGACTGGGCTCTAGGCCCTTTACTGCACCAGCCTCCACTGGCAATTATGTAGAGCCCCCTCGCCCTCGTACCTCCTCAGGGGTTAATTTCTGTCCCCTTCCTTGTATGCTGCCACGTGTTATGCCGCGGTCCAGGGAGAGAGATGTCTTCCCCCACAGGCGACTCTCCTGATCCTCAGCAGAAGCGCCCGCCTCTTTCCACCGCCGAGTATCTCCGGCTCCAGCGCCTGTGATTGAACCCACCGCTGGTAAGATGTCGGCTCTCCGTGTCAGCGCCGATGGCTGCACTTCTCAGGCTGCCCTCTCCCTTCCCAAGATGGCCGCCCTCCGCACAAGCTAAGAGGCAGTCCTCCACCACTCAGGTCACTATACTTCGGGAACACCACCACACGCCCGAATTACCGCACCGGATGGTTCTTCAGTGCCCCACACCACTAATACACCCTTTCAGGGTTTTCTAAAACTAGTTAAACTGCAGGATTCGGTCAGGATGGCAGGGGAGCTCAAGCAGCGTGCGTCTTCACTCCATGCCCGGCAGACCACGCCCCTTCATATATATATATAAGGCAACACAGCCTACGGATAGGTAGGGGTGCACGGCCCACAGGGAAAAGCCAATACCGCAAATACAAGTAGAAAAAAGGGCAGCACTTCAGGATAAAAAATGAAATCACTCTTTATTCACCCTTTGTGGCAATGGCGACGTTTCGGCTCTGCACTTGAGCCTTTTTCAAGCAAAATAACAGGACATAGTGAACAACATATATACACCCACAAATGATTACATCGTATATCATGTGACTAATACATAATCAGTGAATTAACTCTCTAGTGTCCAAATACAAAAGATAAAAACATATCATAATCAAAGAATTGCATGATAATTGTGATAAAATGCTTTTATAGCCATTAAAACATGATCAGTGAAATTACATATATCATATACAAATACATTCCATTCCATTATATAGACTCTAAACCATATATATTTGTATACAAAAGTGCTGAAATGGTTATTAGTGTAAAGTGACATGTGCAATTGGTTAGTGATGCTGAGGAGAGGAAACACGAACGCTGGGAAAACACTGACCCAATTAACCGCGATTCCATGCATGCAACAATGTCAGCATTGGCGTGTATTAGATCTTACTATGCATGCCCCGGTTTGCGTGTAAAGCATATACGTCATTGTGACCAAAAGAGCTCTCCTGGAGTATGCGCAAAGCAGTCTCTCATTTCAAACGGCCATCTTAGAAGAGGTCAATGAACACACGAGTCAAGGCACAGATACCAGGCTATCGCGTAGGTCTAGATCTCTTTAATACAGCCAATTTCATTCATATTTACATTCACACCGGCTATAGACTAGCGGATCAGAGCGAGGAACAATTGTTCACCGTGAAGTGGACATTGTTGTCACAAAACACAGGAAAAGTCGAATGGAGACCTGCATATACCTGCCGTCTCTATTACTATTATCCCTGTGGAACCTTAAAAAGGCCAAGAGGGATCTCCTCCAAACCATGCAAAATTCCATAGAGAGACATACCAAGGAGACACATCCATGTTGTATTTACGCAATCCAGGGACATATAATATGCAACAACATATATCAATCATGTATATTCAAAGGTCGCAGGGACATCAGACCAGTGTGTCACCCAGACGTCTTCATGCCAATCACCCATCAGCACACCTAAACAAAGAAAAAAGAAAAAAAATCTTAATATACAGGTTATAATAAACTCATAATAGTCCAAATAATAACAACCCAACACAAAAATGCATATATAGTCAGACAGTAGCAGAGGGGGCCAAAGTGCAAGCCATGATCCTACATAATCATCCCAACATTATATTCTACATTAAGACCCCTAGGTTTAAGGGAATTAAGTACATAGATCCACTCTAATTTTTTCTTCTTTAATAGAGTGGATCTATTACCTACACTTCTTGGCATAGGTACATGATCAATTATACAACATCTGAGGTCCCTTTCAACATGCTTTACTTCAAAAAAGTGTTTAGAGATCGGCAAGTCAGAGTGTTTTTTCCTAATCGATAATCTATGATTATTAAGGCGTGTTTTTAAATATGTCGAAGTTTCCCCCACGTATAATAATTTACACGGGCAGGTGAGGAGTCGGGACATAAACAACATAACTTAAATTGCAGGTTAAATGAAAAATGTATTGGATATTGTATCCCCGTTTGGGGATGTAGAATTTTTTTTCCTTTTTCTATGTAGCGACAATTTACGCAACAAAGGCATGGTAAGCATCCAAGTCCAGCCAAAGCTAATGTGGTTTGTTTCAAAGTTTTACTTGGACCAACATCGGCTCTTACTAGTTGATCCCGCAAACTTTTGGATCTGCGGTATGACATAATTGGTGGAGACTGAAATTCCGTAACTGATTTATGAAAACCCTTTAATATGTTCCAATGTCTTTTAATGATCTTAGAATTATATATGCTATGTTACGTATATGTAGAGATAAATGGAATTCTCTTCATATTAACACGGGTCTTCTTTTTAGAGGTTAATGCATGTTCCCTATCCCTTTGTTGCTTCAGGAGTCTATATGGATAACCCCGATCCATGAGTCATTGGCCCACAAGCAAGAAGCAGGGAGGAGTCATGTTCAGATGGAAAAAAATAACTAATATTCTTCATTACGAATATATAGCACTATATTGAATATAGTGCTATATATTAGTCTTTTAGAATATTCGTCATCTTTTTCCATCTGAAGTCATGATTCCACCCTGCTTAAGTTGCTTGTGGGCCAATGAGTCATTGGACCACAAGCAGCTTAAGCAGGGACGAATCATGTGTTCAGATGGAAAAAAATTATGAATATTCATCATTACGAATATATAGCACTATAGTCTAAATATTCGCAAATTCTCGAAGTGCCGATATTCGAGTTTAAAATTCGCTATTCGAATATTCGCGCTCAACACTAGTAACCACCAATACTGTGTCCAAATTGTGCAATATTTTATTCTCTGGATATATGAAATTTTTGTAGTTTTCTTCTATATTTTACTACTTTTGCACAATAAACAAATATATTATATATATATATATATATATATATATTATAGAAAACAATTGTGCACTGCCACCAAAGGTCAATTAAATATTTCATATTTATTGGTATACAATAATTATTTAAAATACAGATATATTGAGTCGACACACTATCCACAAATAGAGTTTAGGCTACTTTCACACTAGCGTTCGGAGCGGGTCCGTCTGATGTTTCATCAGACGGATCCGCTCCTATAATGCAGACGTTTGCATCCGTTCAGAACGGATCCGTCTGCATTATAACTTAGAAAAATTTCTAAGTGTGAAAGTAGCCTGAACGGATCCGTCCAGACTTTACATTGAAAGTCAATGGGGGACGGATCCGTTTGAAGATTGAGCCATATAGTGTCATCTTCAAACGGATCCGTCCCCATTGACTTACATTGTAAGTCTGGACGGATCCGCTTGCCTCCGCACGGCCAGGCGGACACTCGAACGCTGCAAGCAGCGTTCAGGTGTCCGCTCGCTGAGCGGAGCGGAGGCTGAACGCTGGCAGACTGATGCATTCTCAGCGGATCCGCGTCCACTGAGAATGCATTAGGGCTGGACGGTTGCATTCGGGGCCGCTTGTGAGCCCCTTCAAACGGAGCTCACGAGCGGATACCCGAACGCAGGTGTGAAAGTAGCCTTAGAAGACGGTTCAGGGAACCTGTCCTTCGAATTGAAGCAGTAAGTGATACAGAAAATGTGACTGGATAGGAAACCATTTCAAGACATTTCCGTAAGACCTCTTGCGCACAAATGTATTTACTTTCTGTGTCCGTTCGGTTTTCTTGTGGACCCTTATGCGGAACCATTCACCTCAATGGGTCTGGAAAAAAATCTGAAGTTACTCTGTGTGCATTCCGTTTCCGTATGTCCGTATTTCCGTTCCGCATAAAAATAGAACATGTCCTATTATTGTACACATTACGGACAAGGATAGTACTGTTCTATGAAGCACCAGCTGTTCCGTTCCGCAAAATGCACATGGAGGTTGATGGGCTATAAGTAACTCCTTTTTGTATTTTCAGCAACGTGTATTACATTTGGTGGGGGCACTTACAAAATCTCCCTTCCCCCTTTTTGGAATGTGAGAAACTTCCTGTGCTGTTCCTACCATATAAGGTCATCTGGCTCAAGTACATGCTGGCCTATGTGTATATACCTGATTGGTCAAATGCTGTTACTATGAGTCATCTATTATGTTAATGCAGAGCTTATGTGTGATCATACCATAGGTCAAAACTAATGCTAACATATGATTGGATGCAAAGGAAGCTCAACCCCCTCTATTATAACTGTTTGCCAACTGTGAAATAAACCAGAATGGATTAGAACTACACACGTGTTCAGTGTTATCTTATTCATTCTCCCGGTACCGGAATAGACTTAATTCAAGCTGATTACCGAAATCATGTGTCAGGGACAAGTTAGGCAAGAGAGTATATTGCCCAACAGTTTTGGGGGCTCGGTTCCGGGATTGGGAGGGTCCTCTTCAGATCTACAATGAAAGACATCAATTCTTGTCCTCCTCTTGGACCTGGAGCAATGACCAAAATCTCAATCAAGTAAGTCGAACCATCTATTTATGATTTCGGTGGATTGTGGTGTCCGGGGCGCGCAAAAGCTCTGGGAGCTTGTTGATTGTAAGAGGCTCAGTAAGTCCGTATCGTTAGATATAGTGCACTATATGAATAATCTGTTCCGGGAACAGAAGGTTACAAGCTTGAATTAACTCTTATGTATATATAGTATAAGTATTTTAGAAGTATTAAGATTATCTGTCTGTGTGAGATGTTGACCGGGTGGTAAGTGTACGGTCACATCCCACTGTGAAATCATTCTGTTTCCATCACTGCCAACATGTAAACTTTATGTTGCACGGTCTAGTCCCACAAATTACTTCCTAGTTAACCCGTGGGTAGACAATTTGGCAGGATGTGAGAATTGACAGTTAAAATGTGAAACAGAATGTTATGTCCGGCTGGCAACAGGGATGAAAAGCTGTAATAATCTGTGAAGTTAGAAGTTTACAGACTGGTTACATCAGAACTCCTGTGATGGTGAATGACAAAACAGAGCAGTGACAGGAAGTTATTTGATGGCAAGAAAAAAGTGCTCCAGTGTCTGCAATCAGAAAGGGCTTGTGTTAAACGTTCAGAAATCAACTGGTTAAGTTTTGTTGCCCTAATGATATGTGTGTGTTTAAATAGGGACGATTTGTAGCCCTAGAATTAGAGATTACAGCACTAAAAGATGGACAGTTAATGCATAAGTGTATTGATAATTGAAAAGAGAAGTTTGCCATGTGGCATCCCTCCCCCCACTACATCTGCTGTAAATTCAAATAGTTCTACAAGAACTTTTCCTGTTCTGTCTGATATGTGTTTTCAGAGAGAACTCTCTCCCATCTCATACCCCCCTCCTCTGCTCAGGAATTCCATATGGGGGTTGGGGGGGAGGGGGGGGCTGGTGATTGGTAATGCATCAGCAGAATGTGAAGATACTAACCTGTGTTATCTATAAGATCTTCCAGACAGGGCTCCAGTATTGGATTAGATCTTTCCAAATTGTATGTTCCGATGGTTTAAAATGTGCCTGCAGTGATGATGCTAATTGGAAGTGTCCACTCCTATCAATCTAAGGTTGCACCCATTCTAAGTCCTTATTCAGATATGAGTAAAAGTTTGAGGAACATGTGGGACAGTTGAACGTCCTGTGATAGATTGCTTTACTTCCCCTGTTTGAACATTCCTGAAATAAGAGACGCAAGGCAAAGGAAATGGGGGAAGGGGTAGTTATATAGAATAAGTGGCAATGTGTGTAACACTAAACCAAAAACCACATGGCTTATAAGATGATTTGAATTTTAACAAAATGACTGTATGATTATAACATGTATATTGTTTTACATTGACAGACCATCAGCAATTCTGGGTGTGGTGTGGCTATCTGTTTCCAGGAAAGCTATGTTTGTCTGTGCTGCAAATTTTGGAATGTAACAAAGAAATTGTGTGATTGGGTGAAAGATACATGATTCAGTGGAATGGAATGTGAATGAATGTGGCTCTGAGTTGTATGTGGAATTGAAAAAGTACGAAGACTGAGATGTACGTAGCAGAGCTGTGAATGCAATTCATATTTTATGTGTAAGGGCGTGGTTATGAGTTGTTAATGAAAATGATTACATGAAAAATGTATATGAATGCGTATGGAGTACGATATTTGTTTTTAAGTATGCACATTGAGAATTTTATTTTATTTTTCTTGGAAGTTTTTGGTTTTTATTGGTACCAACAGCATTGATCAAGCTGTACATTTTTATTTATTGAAGTCAATGAAAAGTTTTTATGGGCCCTTTGTGTGTTCATGTCTGTATTGTCAGATCTGTTTGTTTCAATGTTTGCAGTTACATGTTACATGTTAAGTGTTGTGCTTAACATCAGAGCTCTGTTCTTCTGGACAGCTAGGATACTAATGGCAGAACAGAAGAAGGGCCACAGCATCTGACTAAAAGGGGTGGACTTAGATGACTCAGAGTGGGAGGAAGGAAATGTGAGCCTTCTATGTGAATTAATGGGGTTTTGAGAAAAAAAAAAAAATATTCAAAACTGACTCACTACTAGGGATGAGCGAACCCGAACTGTATAGTTCGGGTTCGTACTGAATTTTGGGGTGTCCGTGACACGGACCCGAACCCGAACATTTTCGTAAAAGTCCGGGTTCGGGTTCGGTGTTCGGCACTTTCTTGGCGCTTTTTGAAAGGCTGCAAAGCAGCCAATCAACAAGCGTCATACTACTTGCCCCAAGAGGCCATCACAGCCTTGCCTACTATTGGCATGGCTGTGATTGGCCAGTGCACCATGTGACCCAGCCTCTATTTAAGCTGGAGTCACGTAGCGCCGCACGTCACTCTGCTATGATCAGTATAGGGAGAGGTTGCAGCTGCGACGTTAGGGCGAGATTAGGCAGATTAACTCCTCCAAAAGACTTCATTCTGTGATCGATCTGCAGCTGTGGATCATTGAAGTGCTATTATTGACTTGCTCACTTTTTTGAGGCTGCCCAGAGCGTTTTTAGATCACTTTTTTTCTGGGGTGATCGGCGGCCATTTTGTGACTTGTGGTGCGCCAGCACGAGCTATCACCAAGTGTATATAACCATCGATAGTGTGGTTATTTTGTGCTATATCCTACATCAGCTGCAGGCTGAGCCTGTGTCACCGAAGTGCATTTAACCATCAACAGTCTGGTTATTTTTTGGCCATATACTACATCAGCTGCAGGCTGAGCCTGTTTCACCCAAGTGCATTTAACCATCAACAGTCTGATTATTTTTTGGCCATATACTACATCAGCTGCAGGCTGAGCCTGTGTCACCGAAGTGCATTTAACCATCAACAATCTGGTTATTTTTTGGCCATATATTACATCAGGGGCAAGTTAAGCCTGTCACCCTAAAAAATAGACATGACATTTCTATTCAACCAAATCTGCACAGTTTTAGCTGGTCAAGTTATTTGTAGTGACCGTCAAAGCAGACTTTTTGTTCTGGGTTGAAAAAGCATTCCCAAATTTGCCATTCTCAAAATAACTAGTTTGTGGTATTTCAGGCCTACTTGAAATCTATCCCAAAAAGAAAATCTTACATTGAAGTTATTGATAGTATCATTCAGAAAAACCTAAGACACACGCTAGCGTGCTGATAGAAGTGTCATTCTGTGATTAAACCTATAACTGTCACACAGCGCAAAAATAAATAGGTCTCACATCTCTATTCAACCAAATCTGCACAGTTTTAGCTGGTCAAGTTATTTGTAGTGACCGTCAAAGCAGACTTTTTGTTCTGGGTTGAAAAAGCATTCCCAAATTTGCCATTCTGAAAATAACTAGTTTGGGGTATTTCAGGCCTACTTGAAATCTATCCCAAAAAGAAAATCTTACATTGAAGTTATTGATAGTATCATTCAGAAAAACCTAAGACACACGCTAGCGTGCTGATAGAAGTGTCATTCTGTGATTAAACCTATAACTGTCACACAGCACAAAAAAAAAACAGGTCTCACATCTCTATTCAACCAAATCTGCACAGTTTTAGCTGGTCAAGTTATTTGTAGTGACCGTCAAAGCAGACTTTTTGTTCTGGGTTGAAAAAGCATTCCCAAATTTGCCATTCTGAAAATAACTAGTTTGGGGTATTTCAGGCCTACTTGAAATCTATCCCAAAAAGAAAATCTTACATTGAAGTTATTGATAGTATCATTCAGAAAAACCTAAGACACACGCTAGCGTGCTGATAGAAGTGTCATTCTGTGATTAAACCTATAACTGTCACACAGCACAAAAAAAAAACAGGTCTCACATCTCTATTCAACCAAATCTGCACAGTTTTAGCTGGTCAAGTTATTTGTAGTGACCGTCAAAGCAGACTTTTTGTTCTGGGTTGAAAAAGCATTCCCAAATTTGCCATTCTGAAAATAACTAGTTTGTGGTATTTCAGGCCTACTTGAAATCTATCCCAAAAAGAAAATCTTACATTGAAGTTATTGATAGTATCATTCAGAAAAACCTAAGACACACGCTAGCGTGCTGATAGAAGTGTCATTCTGTGATTAAACCTATAACTGTCACACAGCGCAAAAAAAAAACAGGTCTCACATCTCTATTCAACCAAATCGGCACAGTTTTAGCTGGTCAAGTTATTTGTAGTGACCGTCAAAGCAGACTTTTTGTTCTGGGTTGAAAAAGCATTCCCAAATTTGCCATTCTGAAAATAACTAGTTTGGGGTATTTCAGGCCTACTTGAAATCTATCCCAAAAAGAAAATCTTACATTGAAGTTATTGATAGTATCATTCATAAAAACCTAAGACACACGCTAGCGTGCTGATAGAAGTGTCATTCTGTGATTAAACCTATAACTGTCACACAGCGCAAAAAAAAAACAGGTCTCACATCTCTATTCAACCAAATCTGCACAGTTTTAGCTGGTCAAGTTATTTGTAGTGACCGTCAAAGCAGACTTTTTGTTCTGGGTTGAAAAAGCATTCCCAAATTTGCCATTCTGAAAATAACTAGTTTGTGGTATTTCAGGCCTACTTGAAATCTATCCCAAAAAGAAAATCTTACATTGAAGTTATTGATAGTATCATTCAGAAAAACCTAAGACACACGCTAGCGTGCTGATAGAAGTGTCATTCTGTGATTAAACCTATAACTGTCACACAGCGCAAAAAAAAAACAGGTCTCACATCTCTATTCAACCAAATCTGCACAGTTTTAGCTGGTCAAGTTATTTGTAGTGACCGTCAAAGCAGACTTTTTGTTCTGGGTTGAAAAAGCATTCCCAAATTTGCCATTCTGAAAATAACTAGTTTGGGGTATTTCAGGCCTACTTGAAATCTATCCCAAAAAGAAAATCTTACATTGAAGTTATTGATAGTATCATTCAGAAAAACCTAAGACACACGCTAGCGTGCTGATAGAAGTCTCATTCTGTGATTAAACCTATAACTGTCACACAGCGCAAAAAAAAAACAGGTCTCACATCTCTATTCAACCAAATCTGCACAGTTTTAGCTGGTCAAGTTATTTGTAGTGACCGTCAAAGCAGACTTTTTGTTCTGGGTTGAAAAAGCATTCCCAAATTTGCCATTCTGAAAATAACTAGTTTGTGGTATTTCAGGCCTACTTGAAATCTATCCCAAAAAGAAAATCTTACATTGAAGTTATTGATAGTATCATTCAGAAAAACCTAAGACACACGCTAGCGTGCTGATAGAAGTGTCATTCTGTGATTAAACCTATAACTGTCACACAGCGCAAATAAAAAAACAGGTCTCACATCTCTATTCAACCAAATCTGCACAGTTTTAGCTGGTCAAGTTATTTGTAGTGACCGTCAAAGCAGACTTTTTGTTCTGGGTTGAAAAAGCATTCCCAAATTTGCCATTCTGAAAATAACTAGTTTGTGGTATTTCAGGCCTACTTGAAATCTATCCCAAAAAGAAAATCTTACATTGAAGTTATTGATCGTATCATTCAGAAAAACCTAAGACACACGCTAGCGTGCTGATAGAAGTGTCATTCTGTGATCAAACCTATAACTGTCACACAGCGAAAAAAAAAAAACAGGTCTCACATCTCTATTCAACCAAATCTGCACAGTTTTAGCTGGTCAAGTTATTTGTAGTGACCGTCAAAGCAGACTTTTTGTTCTGGGTTGAAAAAGCATTCCCAAATTTGCCATTCTGAAAATAACTAGTTTGTGGTATTTCAGGCCTACTTGAAATCTATCCCAAAAAGAAAATCTTACATTGAAGTTATTGATAGTATCATTCAGAAAAACCTAAGACACACGCTAGCGTGCTGATAGAAGTGTCATTCTGTGATTAAACCTATAACTGTCACACAGCGCAAAAAAAAAACAGGTCTCACATCTCTATTCAACCAAATCTGCACAGTTTTAGCTGGTCAAGTTATTTGTAGTGACCGTCAAAGCAGACTTTTTGTTCTGGGTTGAAAAAGCATTCCCAAATTTGCCATTCTGAAAATAACTAGTTTGGGGTATTTCAGGCCTACTTGAAATCTATCCCAAAAAGAAAATCTTACATTGAAGTTATTGATAGTATCATTCAGAAAAACCTAAGACACACGCTAGCGTGCTGATAGAAGTGTCATTCTGTGATTAAACCTATAACTGTCACACAGCGCAAAAAAAAAACAGGTCTCACATCTCTATTCAACCAAATCTGCACAGTTTTAGCTGGTCAAGTTATTTGTAGTGACCGTCAAAGCAGACTTTTTGTTCTGGGTTGAAAAAGCATTCCCAAATTTGCCATTCTGAAAATAACTAGTTTGTGGTATTTCAGGCCTACTTGAAATCTATCCCAAAAAGAAAATCTTACATTGAAGTTATTGATAGTATCATTCAGAAAAACCTAAGACACACGCTAGCGTGCTGATAGAAGTGTCATTCTGTGATTAAACCTATAACTGTCACACAGCGCAAATAAAAAAACAGGTCTCACATCTCTATTCAACCAAATCTGCACAGTTTTAGCTGGTCAAGTTATTTGTAGTGACCGTCAAAGCAGACTTTTTGTTCTGGGTTGAAAAAGCATTCCCAAATTTGCCATTCTGAAAATAACTAGTTTGTGGTATTTCAGGCCTACTTGAAATCTATCCCAAAAAGAAAATCTTACATTGAAGTTATTGATCGTATCATTCAGAAAAACCTAAGACACACGCTAGCGTGCTGATAGAAGTGTCATTCTGTGATCAAACCTATAACTGTCACACAGCGAAAAAAAAAAAACAGGTCTCACATCTCTATTCAACCAAATCTGCACAGTTTTAGCTGGTCAAGTTATTTGTAGTGACCGTCAAAGCAGACTTTTTGTTCTGGGTTGAAAAAGCATTCCCAAATTTGCCATTCTGAAAATAACTAGTTTGTGGTATTTCAGGCCTACTTGAAATCTATCCCAAAAAGAAAATCTTACATTGAAGTTATTGATAGTATCATTCAGAAAAACCTAAGACACACGCTAGCGTGCTGATAGAAGTGTCATTCTGTGATTAAACCTATAACTGTCACACAGCGCAAAAAAAAAAACAGGTCTCACATCTCTATTCAACCAAATCTGCACAGTTTTAGCTGGTCAAGTTATTTGTAGTGACCGTCAAAGCAAACTTTTTGTTCTGGGTTGAAAAAGCATTCCCAAATTTGCCATTCTGAAAATAACTAGTTTGTGGTATTTCAGGCCTACTTGAAATCTATCCCAAAAAGAAAATCTTACATTAAAGTTATTGATAGTATCATTCAGAAAAACCTAAGACACACGCTAGCGTGCTGATAGAAGTGTCATTCTGTGATTAAACCTATAACTGTCACACAGCGCAAAAAAAAAAACAGGTCTCACATCTCTATTCAACCAAATCTGCACAGTTTTAGCTGGTCAAGTTATTTGTAGTGACCGTCAAAGCAGACTTTTTGTTCTGGGTTGAAAAAGCATTCCCAAATTTGCCATTCTGAAAATAACTAGTTTGTGGTATTTCAGGCCTACTTGAAATCTATCCCAAAAAGAAAATCTTACATTGAAGTTATTGATAGTATCATTCAGAAAAACCTAAGACACACGCTAGCGTGCTGATAGAAGTGTCATTCTGTGATTAAACCTATAACTGTCACACAGCGCAAAAAAAAAAACAGGTCTCACATCTCTATTCAACCAAATCTGCACAGTTTTAGCTGGTCAAGTTATTTGTAGTGACCGTCAAAGCAGACCTTTTGTTCTGGGTTTAAAAAGCATTCCCAAATTTGCCATTCTCAAAATTGTGGTGAACGGGAACAATGAGGAAAACATCTAATAAGGGACGCGGACGCGGACTTTGACATGGTCGTGGTGGTGTTAGTGGACCCTCTGGTGCTGGGAGAGGACGTGGCCGTTCTGCCACAGCCACACTTCCTAGTGAACCAACTACCTCAGGTCCCAGTAGCCAGCAGAATTTACAGCGATATTTGGTGGGGCCCAATGCCGTTCTAAGGATGGTAAGGCCTGAGCAGGTACAGGCATTAGTCAATTGGGTGGCCGACAGTGGATCCAGCACGTTCACATTATCTCCCACCCAGTCTTCTGCAGAAAGCGCACAGATGGCGCATGAAAACCAAGCCCATCGGTCTGTCACATCACCCCCATGCATATCAGGGAAACTGTCTGAGCCTCAAGTTATGCAGCAGTCTCTTATGCTGTTTGAAGACTCTGCTGCCAGGGTTTCCCAAGGGCATCCACCTAGCCCTTCCCCAGGGGTGGAAGAGATAGAATGCACTAACGCACAACCACTTATTTTTCCTGATGATGAGGACATGGGAATACCACCTCAGCACGTCTCTGATGATGATGAAACACAGGTGCCAACTGCTGCGTCTTTCTGCAGTGTGCAGACTGAACAGGAGGTCAGGGATCAAGACTGGGTGGAAGACGATGCAGGGGACGATGAGGTCCTAGACCCCACATGGAATGAAGGTCGTGCCACTGACTTTCACAGTTCGGAGGAAGAGGCAGTGGTGAGACCGAGCCAACAGCGTAGCAAAAGAGGGAGCAGTGGGAAAAAGCAGAACACCCGCCGCCTAGAGACTCCGCCTGCTACTGACCGCCGCCATCTGGGACCGAGCACCCCAAAGGCAGCTTCAAGGAGTTCCCTGGCATGGCACTTCTTCAAACAATGTGCTGACGACAAGACCCGAGTGGTTTGCACGCTGTGCCATCAGAGCCTGAAGCGAGGCATTAACGTTCTGAACCTTAGCACAACCTGCATGACCAGGCACCTGCATGCAAAGCATGAACTGCAGTGGAGTAAACACCTTAAAAACAAGGAAGTCACTCAGGCTCCCCCTGCTACATCTTCTGCTGCTGCCGCCTCGGCCTCTTCTGCTGCTGCTGCCGCCGCCTCGGCCTCTTCCTCCGCCTCTGGAGGAACGTTGGCACCTGCCGCCCAGCAAACATGGGATGTACCACCAACACCACCACCTGCGTCACCAAGCATCTCAACCATGTCACACGGCAGCGTTCAGCTCTCCATCTCACAAACATTTGAGAGAAAGCGTAAATTCCCACCTAGCCACCCTCGATCCCTGGCCCTGAATGCCAGCATTTCTAAACTACTGGCCTATGAAATGCTGTCATTTAGGCTGGTGGACACACACAGCTTCAAACAGCTCATGTCACTTGCTGTCCCACAGTATGTTGTTCCCAGCCGCCACTACTTCTCTAAGAGAGCCGTGCCTTCCCTGCACAAACAAGTGTCCGATAAAATCAAGTGTGCACTGCGCAACGCCATCTGTGGCAAGGTCCACCTAACCACAGATACGTGGACCAGTAAGCACGGCCAGGGACGCTATATCTCCCTAACTGCACACTGGGTAAATGTAGTGGCGGCTGGGCCCCAGGCGGAGAGCTGTTTGGCGCACGTCCTTCCGCCGCCATAGATCGCAGGGCAACATTCTTTGCCTCCTGTCTCCTCCGCCTCCTACTCAGCTTCCTCCTCCTCTTCTTCCACCTGCTCATCCAGTCAGCCACACACCTTCACCACCAACTTCAGCACAGCACGGGGTAAACGTCAGCAGGCCATTCTGAAACTCATATGTTTGGGGGACAGGCCCCACACCGCACAGGAGTTGTGGCGGGGTATAGAACAACAGACCGACGAGTGGTTGCTGCCGGTGAGCCTCAAGCCCGGCCTGGTGGTGTGCGATAATGGGCGAAATCTCGTTGCAGCTCTGGGACTAGCCGGTTTGACGCACATCCCTTGCCTGGCGCATGTGCTGAATTTGGTGGTGCAGAAGTTCATTCGCAACTACCCCGACATGTCAGAGCTGCTGCATAAAGTGCGGGCCGTCTGTTCGCGCTTCCGGCGTTCACACCCTGCCGCTGCTCGCCTGTCTGCGCTACAGCGTAACTTCGGCCTTCCCGCTCACCGCCTCATATGCGACGTGCCCACCAGGTGGAACTCCACCTTGCATATGCTGGACAGACTGTGCGAGCAGCAGCAGGCCATAGTGGAGTTTCAGCTGCAGCACGCACGGGTCAGTCGCACTGCGGATCAGACCCACTTAAACACCAATGACTGGGCCTCCATGCGAGACCTGTGTGCCCTGTTGCGCTGTTTCGAGTACTCCACCAACATGGCCAGTGGCGATGACGCCGTTATCTGCGTTACAATACCACTTCTATGTCTCCTTTAGAAAACACTTAGGGCGATGATGGAAGAGGAGGTGGCCCAGGAGGAAGAGGAGGAAGAGGGGTCATTTTTAGCACTTTCAGGCCAGTCTCTTCAAAGTGACTCAGAGGGAGGTTTTTTGCAACACCAGAGGCCAGGTACAAATGTGGCCAGACAGGGCCCACTACTGGAGGACGAGGAGGACGAGGATGAGGAGGAGGTGGAGGAGGATGAGGATGAAGCATGTTCACAGCGGGGTGGCACCCAAAGCAGCTCGGGCCCATCACTGGTGCGTGGCTGGGGGGAAACACAGGACGATGACGATACGCCTCCCACAGAGGACAGCTTGTCCTTACCTCTGGGCAGCCTGGCACACATGAGCGACTACATGCTGCAGTGCCTGCGCAACGACAGCAGAGTTGCCCACATTTTAACGTGTGCAGACTACTGGGTTGCCACCCTGCTGGATCCCCGGTACAAAGACAATGTGCCCACCTTACTTCCTACACTGGAGCGTGATAGGAAGATGCGCGAGTACAAGCGCACGTTGGTAGACGCGCTACTAAGAGCATTCCCAAATGTCACAGGGGAACCAGTGGAAGCCCAAGGCGAAGGCAGAGGAGGAGCAAGAGGTCGCCAACGCAGCTGTGTCACGGCCAGCTCCTCTGAGGGCAGGGTTAGCATGGCAGAGATGTGGAAAAGTTTTGTCACCACGCCACAGCTAACTGCACCACCACCTGATACGGAACGTGTTAGCAGGAGGCAACATTTCACTAACATGGTGGAACAGTACGTGTGCACACCCCTCCACGTACTGACTGATGGTTCGGCCCCATTCAACTTCTGGGTCTCCAAATTGTCCACGTGGCCAGAGCTAGCCTTTTATGCCTTGGAGGTGCTGGCCTGCCCGGCGGCCAGCGTTTTGTCTGAACGTGTATTCAGCACGGCAGGGGGCGTCATTACAGACAAACGCAGCCGCCTGTCTACAGCCAATGTGGACAAGCTGACGTTCATAAAAATGAACCAGGCATGGATCCCACAGGACCTGTCCATCCCTTGTGCAAATTAGATATTAACGACCTCCCCTTAACAATATATTATTCTACTCCAGGGCACTTCCTCATTCAATACTATTTTTAATTTCATTTTACCATTATATTGTGGGGCAACCCAAAGTTGAAAGAACCTCTCCTCTGTCTGGGTGCCGGGGCCTAAATGTGTGACAGTGGCCTGTTCCAGTGGTGGGTGACGTGAAGCCTGATTCTCTGCTATGACATTAAGACAGATTCTGTGCTGACATGAGGCCAGATTCTCTGTTACGGGACCTCTCTCCTCTGCCTGGGTGCCTGGGCCTAAATGTGTGACAGTGGCCTGTTCCAGTGGTGGCTGAGGTGAAGCCTGATTCTCTGCTATGACATGAAGACAGATTCTGCGCTGACATAAGGCCAGATTCTCTGTTACGGGACCGCTCCCCTCTGTCTGGGTGCCTAGGCCTAAATGTGTGACAGTGGCCTGTTCCAGTGGTGGGTGACGTGAAGCCTGATTCTCTGCTATGACATGAATACAGATTCTGCGCTGACATAAGGCCAGATTCTCTGTTACGGGACCGCTCTCCTCTGTCTGGGTGCCGGGGCCTAAATGTGTGACAGTGGCTGGTCCAGTGGTGGGTGACGTGAAGCCTGATTCTCTGCTATGACATGAATACAGATTCTGCGCTGACATAAGGCCAAATTCTCTGTTACGGGACCTCTCTCCTCTGCCTGGGTGCCTGGGCCTAAATGTGTGACAGTGGCCTGTTCCAGTGGTGGGTGACGTGAAGCCTGATTCTCTGCTATGACATGAATACAGATTCTGCGCTGACATAAGGCCAGATTCTCTGTTACGGGACCTCTCTCCTCTGCCTGGGTGCCTGGACCTAAATGTGTGACAGTGGCCTGTTCCAGTGGTGGGTGACGTGAAGCCTGATTCTCTGCTATGACATGAAAACAGATTCTGCGCTGACATAAGGCCAGATTCTCTGTTACGGGACCGCTCTCCTCTGTCTGGGTGCCGGGGCCTAAATGTGTGACAGTGGCCTGTTCCAGTGGTGGGTGACGTGAAGCCTGATTCTCTGCTATGACATGAATACAGATTCTGCGCTGACATAAGGCCAGATTCTCTGTTACGGGACCTCTCTCCTCTGCCTGGGTGCCTGGGCCTAAATGTGTGACAGTGGCCTGTTCCAGTGGTGGGTGACGTGAAGCCTGATTCTCTGCTATGACATTAAGACAGATTCTGTGCTGACATGAGGCCAGATTCTCTGTTACGGGACCTCTCTCCTCTGCCTGGGTGCCTGGGCCTAAATGTGTGACAGTGGCCTGTTCCAGTGGTGGGTGACGTGAAGCCTGATTCTCTGCTATGACATGAATACAGATTCTGCGCTGACATAAGGCCAGATTCTCTGTTACGGGACCTCTCTCCTCTGCCTGGGTGCCTGGGCCTAAATGTGTGACAGTGGCCTGTTCCAGTGGTGGGTGACGTGAAGCCTGATTCTCTGCTATGACATGAATACAGATTCTGCGCTGACATAAGGCCAGATTCTCTGTCACGGGACCTCTCTCCTCTGCCTGGGTGCCTGGGCCTAAATGTGTGACAGTGGCCTGTTCCAGTGGTGGGTGACGTGAAGCCTGATTCTCTGCTATAACATGAATACAGATTCTGCGCTGACATAAGGCCAGATTCTCTGTTACGGGACCTCTCTCCTCTGCCTGGGTGCCGGGGCCTATATGTGTGACAGTGGCCTGTTCCAGTGGTGGGTGACGTGAAGCCTGATTCTCTGCTATGACATTAAGACAGATTCTGTGCTGACATAAGGCCAGATTCTCTGTTACGGGACCTCTCTCCTCTGCCTGGGTGCCTGGGCCTAAATGTGTGACAGTGGCCTGTTCCAGTGGTGGGTGACGTGATGCCTGATTCTCTGCTATGACATGAAGACAGATTCTGTGCTGACATAAGCCCAGATTCTCTGTTACAGGACCTCTCTCCTCTGTCTGGGTGCCGGGGCCTAAATGTGTGACAGTGGCCTGTTCCAGTGGTGGGTGATGTGAAGCTTGATTCTCTGCTATGACGTGAAGACAGATTCTGCGCTGACATAAGGCCAGATTCTCTGTTACGGGACCTCTCTCCTCTGCCTGGGTGCCGGGGCCTAAATGTGTGACAGTGGCCTGTTCCAGTGGTGGGTGACGTGAAGCCTGATTCTCTGCTATTAAGGAAATTGTGGAGACCGCACACCTGAGTATAATGGTGGGTGCTCGCAGAGGACTTCAGTCGCAGAGTATATAGAGATAATCCACGGCACACCAATGTCTTTTGCTTTGCAAATTTATTATTGGTACAAAAAAGTATTCACAGATTTTGTCAATATGACTGGTCGCGCCATCATAATGATATCAGCATAAATCACATATCTTTGTAGGCCATAATGTGTCCCAACGTTTCGGTCCTGTCAAAGACCTTTCTCAAGGGATCTGTAAAGGAGTATAAATATAACGTTTTTATTGGCGTCTAGATGTGCCGACCATAGCATACTGTTGACATATAGTAAGGGAGGAAACAAATAAGAGAATAGGAGGAATTGTACACATACATGTATGAGTGTGTATGTGCGTTTCTGCACACACACACACATACATGCACATTCACATACATATGCATACATACAGGTCTCAGATTATGACATTGATAAAAAAGAGAGTAAAGGGTAGGTAAAGTAAGAGGGATACAGGACAGGTAAGGCAAATGCTGTCTTTGTAAAAGGAGAACCTAGTGATCAGGACTGGGCTGTAGCGTGAACTATTACTGATTGATGGGGCATAAAACTGAATCAAGGATCTGGGTAATGAATAAGTTAGATTGATGTGGTAAGTATCACAAGGATTGTCTGTGCATGAATCGAGCAGCGAATTAAATCTAAGTACCTAGTGCATAAATAGCATGGATATGTAGCATAGATATATGGCATATAGACTCACCATGGCCGGGTAGCAAATGGCTTGATGCAGGCGCTGTGTGTCTCTGCGTCTGTTTGGATTTTATGCTAGAGGACCGGAAGTCATGCGGGCGCTGTGGTCTGTGACCGGGTTCAGTTGGTCACATGATCGCTGGTGACGTCATGTGAGCCGCGTGACCGCGGGCCGCAGTATGCGCAGTATGCGCATGCGCACTAGATCTGAGACTAAAAAGCACATTCATGCCTCCCAGAACCTACCACCCAGCAGAAACCTATATCTCTTTCACATACCAATCCATTCAACAGATCATCAAGGCCCAACAGACTGGTAAATTTAAACACACCAATAATCTCCCCATAGAAGAACAAAGGGCTATCACGGAATTACAAACAAATCAGGACATCATTATCAAACCTGCTGATAAAGGCGGCGCAATAGTAGTCATGGACAAGTCCATGTACATTACTGAAGTGCAAAAACAATTGAGTGACTCTACTACCTACCTGCCATTACCATCCAACCCAACATTCTCGTTAGCCAAAAAAATTCAGTCCACCTTATCGCACTATCAAGAATTAGGCATAATTGATAGCAAAACAACAACTTATTTAACCAAACAACATCCAATAATCCCAGTTTTTTATATCTTGCCCAAAATACACAAGAACCTCGAGAACCCCCCTGGAAGACCAATCGTTGCCTCCACTGAATCTATCCTGTCCCCCCTCTCCATTTACCTAGACCGTATACTTACCCCACTCATCAAGACGTCACGATCATTTTTATTAGATACCAATGATTTCATCTCCAAAATTAAACAGATCCAACCAGAACCAGATACCATTCTTTTGACTATGGATGTCAACAGCCTTTATACGTCCATTGAACATGATAAAGGCATCAAAGCCACAGCACACTTACTTGCTACTGCCTCTACTTTATCCCCCACACAACAGGAATTCTGCCTATCTTTGCTCACCTTAGTGTTGCAGGAAAACTACTTCCTCTTTGGGGATCAATACTATGTTCAAAAATGGGGTACCGCGATGGGGGCTAACGTAGCCCCGCCCTATGCAAACGCTTTCATGATCCACTTTGAGGAACAGTTTGTCTACACACATCATCTTTTTCAAGAACATGCGAAAATATGGCTCCGATTTATCGATGATATTTTCTGTTTGTGGAGAGGTCCCTTATCGAGTGCTTTGCACTTTCATCACCACCTTGACAATGTCTACCCAGAACTTGGTTTCACTATCATAACCAATACCGAGAAAATCAGCTTTTTAGATACCTTAGTCCTGAAGGATCCATCTGGTCACATTCAATTTGACCTCTACAATAAACCAACAGACAGGAACAGCCTACTACATTACACCAGCAACCACCCTAGAGCCACCAAAGCATCACTCCCTAAATCTCAATTCACAAGGTTAGAAAGAATAGTAACAGATCCATCAACTTTACAACAGAGACAATCAGATATGAAATCTAAATTCAGACAGAGAGGCTACCCTGACCAACTGATTACCAACAAACCGACAATATGCAAACAAACTACCTCACAAACTACCATTCCCTCACCACGGATACCATGCATCCTCACATACCACCCCCTTGCCCCAAAAATCCAACAAACAATCAGAAAACAATGGTCTATACTGTCACAAGCATACCCCGAGATCCCAGAGTTTCAGTCTCCCCCCATCACTTGTTACAAAAGATCACAAAACATTAGGGACCACCTCATCCGTGCAGATATTGGACCTTTAAATAAAATACCAAAACAGCGTTTTTTACAGAATCCAAAATACGGCACTTTCCCGTGCCTACACTGTGCCCAGTGCTCGAGTGTGATCAAGGGCAACTTTATTACACATCCACACACTGGCAAAAGATTTCCTATCAAAGGATACTATACCTGTGATTCCTCATTTGTTGTTTATTTAATTAAATGCCCGTGTGGACTTTGCTATGTGGGTGAAACCACGCAACAAATAAGGAATCGTATTTCTAAACATAAATCCACCATCAGGACTGAACAGTTTTTGTTACCAATCCCAGCACATTTTAAGGAGCACAACCACCAGATCTCCTCCTTACGCTATCAGGTTTTGGAACAAGTTAATACCCCACGGAGAGGCGGTAACAGGATCAAAACATTGAAACAAAGAGAAAGCTTCTGGATTCACCGACTGGACACTTTATCCCCGAGAGGCCTTAACCGGGAATGTGACTTTTACTGTGATCTTTAAACACTCAATCTTTAATCATTGTTCTTATTTTTCTGATTGTGGACTGCTATGGAGCCATAATGTTATTTCTTTGATATTAATATGCATATACTTCTCCTTTATTTCAGGCTCCCTAGTCGGATATATTCATAGTCAATATACAAGTTGGTGAGAAAAAAACCTTTCCCTCCCCTCTCCCCCCCCCCTCCCTTCCCCTCCCCCGTACTTTCCTTCCACCCTTCCCCATCTTCCCCTCCCCCTCCCCCTTTTTCTCCCATTCCGTCCCCCCTCTCTCTCATCATAGATTATATTATAGTATAATATAGTATAAGATTATAGTACATATAGATACGTATATGCTTAGATACTTATCTATGGAACCTAGAACTATATAATGTGATTTGTTCGCCTTTTGTTTTTTGTTTTATTGTCTATTGTGTGGTTTCTTGTTTTATTCCTCATATTTTAGCACGACGAGAATAGAAGCAATTACTTAATTATACTTTAAATTATTCCTTCTATATATGTATGTGACCCCTTTTCACCAGAGAAAACCTTCCCCATTCATTTCAATCATAGCTCTAGCATAGAACTGTATATACTTTTTATTTCATAATATTCTCAATATCTTTCTCTACAACTCCTGTTCTTCCTTCTAATCTACCAGCAGAGCGATCCCCAGCCAATTATTTCCATTTTCCTAGGCACAACAGGTTACACATCCCCAGAATAAAGCTATCTTTCATTTCTCTGCCCCAGCACCTAGTGCGCATGCGCATAATGCGGCCCGCGGTCACGCGGCTCACATGACGTCACCAGCTATCATGTGACCAACTGAACCCGGTCACAGACCACAGCGCCCGCATGACTTCCGGTCCTCTAGCATAAAATCCAAACAGACGCAGAGACACACAGCGCCTGCATCAAGCCATTTGCTACCCGGCCATGGTGAGTCTATATGCCATATATCTATGCTACATATCCATGCCATTTATGCACTAGGTACTTAGATTTAATTCGCTGCTCTATTCATGCACAGACAATTCTTGTGATACTTACCACATCAATCTAACTTATTCATTACCCAGATCCTTGATTCAGTTTTATGCCCCACCAATCAGTAATAGTTCATGCTACAGCCCAGTCCTGATCACTAGGTTCTCCTTTAACAAAGACAGCATTTGCCTTACCTGTCCTGTATCCCTCTTACTTTACCTACCCTTTACTCTCTTTTTTACCAATGTCATAATCTGAGACCTGTATGTATGCATATGTATGTGCATTTGCATGTATGTGTGTGTGTGTGTGTGCAGAAACGCACATACACACTCATATATGTATGTGTACAATTCCTCCTATTCTCTTATTTGTTTCCTCCCTTAATATATGTCAACAGTATGCTATGGTCGGCACATCTAGACGCCAATAAAAACGTTATATTTATACTCCTTTACAGATCCCTTGAGAAAGGTCTTTGACAGGACCGAAACGTTGGGACACATTATGGCCTACAAAGATATGTGATTTATGCTGATATCATTATGATGGCGCGACCAGTCATATATTGACAAAATCTGTGAATACTTTTTTGTACCAATAATAAATTTGCAAAGCAAAAGACATTGGTGTGCCGTGGATTATCTCTATATACTCTGCGACTGAAGTCCTCTGCGAGCACCCACCATTATACTCAGGTGTGCGGTTTCCACAATTTCCTTAATTGATTCTCTGCTATGACATTAAGACAGATTCTGTGCTGACATAAGGCCAGATTCTCTGTTACGGGACCTCTCTCCTCTGCCTGGGTGCCGGGCCTAAATGTGTGACAGTGGCCTGTTCCAGTGGTGGGTGACGTGATGCCTGATTCTCTGCTATGACATGAAGACAGATTCTGTGCTGACATAAGGCCAGATTCTCTGTTACGGGACCTCTCTCCTCTGCCTGGGTGCCTGGGCCTAAATGTGTGACAGTGGCCTGTTCCAGTGGTGGGTGACGTGAAGCCTGATTCTCTGCTATGACATTAAGACAGATTCTGTGCTGACATAAGGCCAGATTCTCTGTTACGGGACCTCTCTCCTCTGCCTGGGTGCCTGGGCCTAAATGTGTGACAGTGGCCTGTTCCAGTGGTGGGTGACGTGATGCCTGATTCTCTGCTATGACATGAAGACAGATTCTGTGCTGACATAAGGCCAGATTCTCTGTTACAGGACCTCTCTCCTCTGTCTGGGTGCCGGGGCCTAAATGTGTGACAGTGGCCTGTTCCAGTGGTGGGTGACGTGAAGCTTGATTCTCTGCTATGACATGAAGACTGATTCTGCGCTGACATAAGGCCAGATTCTCTGTTACGGGACCTCTCTCCTCTGCCTGGGTGCCTGGGCCTAAATGTGTGACAGTGGCCTGTTCCAGTGGTGGGTGACGTGATGCCTGATTCTCTGCTATGACATGAAGACAGATTCTGCGCTGACATAAGGCCAGATTCTCTGTTACGGGACCTCTCTCCTCTGCCTGGGTGCCTGGGCCTAAATGTGTGACAGTGGCCTGTTCCAGTGGTGGGTGACGTGAAGCCTGATTCTCTGCTATGACATTAAGACAGATTCTGTGCTGACATAAGGCCAGATTCTCTGTTACGGGACCTCTCTCCTCTGCCTGGGTGCCTGGGCCTAAATGTGTGACAGTGGCCTGTTCCAGTGGTGGGTGACGTGATGCCTGATTCTCTGCTATGACATGAAGACAGATTCTGTGCTGACATAAGGCCAGATTCTCTGTTACAGGACCTCTCCTCTGTCTGGGTGCCGGGGCCTAAATGTGTGACAGTGTCCTGTTCCAGTGGTGGGTGACGTGAAGCTTGATTCTCTGCTATGACATGAAGACAGATTCTGCGCTGACATAAGGCCAGATTCTCTGTTACGGGACCGCTCTCCTCTGTCTGGGTGCCGGGGCCTAAATGTGTGACAGTGGCCTGTTCCAGTGGTGGGTGACGTGAAGCTTGATTCTCTGCTATGACATGAAGACAGATTCTGCGCTGACATAAGGCCAGATTCTCTGTTACGGGACTGCTCTCCTCTGTCTGGGTGCCTGGGCCTAAATGTGTGACAGTGGCCTGTTCCAGTGGTGGGTGACGTGAAGCCTGATTCTCTGCTATGACATGAAGACTGATTCTGCGCTGACATGAAGCCAGATTCTCTGCTATGGCATGAAGAGACTGATTCTCTGCTGACATGAAGCCAGATTCTTTGCTATGGCATGAAGAGACTGATTTTCTGCTGACGTGAAGCCAGATTCTCTGCTATGGGACCTCTGTCCAATTGATATTGGTTCATTTTTATTTTTTTTATTTTAATTTTAATTCATTTCCCTGTCCACATTTGTTTGCAGGGGATTTACCTACATGTTGCTGCCTTTTGCAGCCCTCTAGCTCTTTCCTGGGCTGTTTTACAGCCTTTTTAGTGCCCAAAAGTTCGGGTCCCCATTGACTTCAATGGGGTTCGGGTTCGGGACGAAGTTCGGGTCGGGTTCGGATCCCGAACCCGAACATTTCCGGGAAGTTCGGCCGAACTTCTCGAACCCGAACATCCAGGTGTTCGCTCAACTCTACTCACTACTACTCGAGACCATGGACAGGGAATAGGTCACAGATCCTGTATTCAGCATTATACCAGATTGCCCAGTCAGCCTATTAGGGAGAGATTTGTTCATTAAGCTTGACTTGCAGGTATCAGCAAAGAATCAGGACATAGGAGTACACTCATATCTCATTCCAATCTCTACACCAGTGCCACTGATTCTTGCAAACATACAGGACCACCCAGAACTTAATAACATTAACCCTGCATTATGGTCCTCAAATGAATATGACACAGGATTCATAGATTGCACACATTACAAAGCTACTGGGAAACCAGGTGTCATCTCAGTGTTCCAGAAACAATACCCGCTGTCAAAAGAGAAACTTGACGGACTTAGGCCAGTGATAGAAGAATTCCTACAAAAGGGAATCCTGGAAGAGGTGATTTCACCCTACAGCACGCCCGTGAATCCAGTGACAAAGGCAGATGGTGCTACCCGCTTTGTACAGGATTTAAGGGCCATCAACAACATCATTGTGCCTATAGCCCCTGTTGTACCTGATGTCACTTAATTATTATCTGCCATTCCAGCAGACACTGTTTGGTTCAGTGTGATAGATCTGAAAAATGCATTCTTTTCTATCCCAGTTGATAAGATAACCAGACTACTTTTTGCTTTTTCCTTTGACAGACGTCAACTGACCTGGTGCAGAAATGCCCCAGGGATATGCTGATTCACCTGTAGTGTACAGCATAGTCCTCCAAGCGATGTTAGAGCCATGGTACACCCCCCCAAGGTTCTGTGCTGCTGCAATATGTCGATGATTTATTACTGTGTAGCATGTCAGCGGAGGCCAGCATTCAGGATGGTTTACAATGATTGTCAGGATGTGGTCACAAAGTGACACTTAAGAAAATGCAATGGTGTAAAATGCAGGTTGAATACTTGGGCTTTGTCCTCACAAAAGGTGAACGGAGAATCAGTGCAGAAAGAGTCCAGTCTATTGCGGGTTTGGTCGCCCCGCACACCAAGAAAGAAATGTTATCTTTCCTTGGTATGATAAATTACTGTAGACAATGGATTCCTGATTGCTCCCACTATTGACAATGTTTTGAGGCAAGCCACTCTGGATGGAAATCCAGATTTGATTAAATGGTCTTCTGAAATGTACAATGCATTTGATTATCTGAAATGTTCGCTCATGTCGAGTTCAGGGCTGGGCCTCCCTGACTATAATATGCCCTTCCACATGTTTGCACGCCAAAATTGTAAAACCATGGCGGGTGTACTGACACAAGAAAACGGAGGCAAGTTGCGTCCTTGTGTGTTTTTCTCAAAGGTAATGCCCACCCCTGTCCAGGGGATGCCGGCATGTCTGTGTTCTCTTGCAGCCTGTGCTATGATGGTAAGAGTTGACAAATTCTTTCACAATGTGACATTACACCATTTTGCACACCACTCATGATGTTGTAGGCCTACTCAAGGACATCCACACTCAACACAGCAGGCAGCTGAGCTCATTGCACTCACTAGGACATGTATTCTACATACTGATAGACCTGTCACTATTTATACTGAGAGTAGGTACACACATGGGGTAGTGTGGGACCATGGTATGATCTGGCAGAGGAGAGGATTCACGGCAGCAGATGGTAAGGATCATGTCTCACAGGGCAATGCACTGGCAGTTAAGGTGGCGAAATGAGTGGCCAAATGCAACCTCACAGGTTTGTATAACCATTGGGAGATGCCATGTTTGGCACCTCCAACCCCTGAGATGTTGCAAATGCTTACTGATCTTCAGTGGTATGCCACTGAACAGGAACAGTAAGACTGGTGTTATCCAGTATTGCAGAAAAATCCTGAGATAGGATTAGTCTGCGAAGAGGGGAAGTTATGCATTCCCCAACACAGTGCTTCCATCTTAATAGCACATTTCCACGGAGTAGGACATAACAGCATTGAGATACTCATGGGTAGGCCTTTCCCCACACCATGGGCAAGACGCCCCCTGGTAGTGCAGGAAGGGGACTTGGACCTGATCAGAGAGGAGTAATAATCTGATCAAGGTCCTCAGTAAAACTGAAATAAATAAGTTGCTTGTAAGTCTCCTTCTCTTTCATAGGAATCAACCCGTCCATTCCGGATAGGCGACCAGGTGATGATCACGATCTTAAAGAAGGGAAAGGAACCAGGAAGCTTCACCTACGGACCACCCACCGAGGTAGTCGCGATCACTGAACAGTCACCCACGTGGATCCACGCCACAAGGGTTAAGTTGGTGAAGAAAAGAGAGGTACTAACGGGGGCAGACAGCCCTGACCTCCAACGAGGCCCAGAGGTACTAACGGAGGCAGACAGCCTTGACCTCGAAGAAGATACAGAAGGGGTACTAACGGAGGCAGACGGCCTTGACCCCCAACGAGATGATGCAGTCGGGAAATTCCTCGAGATGGCTGAGATGCAGTGCCTTAATAATTGCAATTTTGTGTCTCCTACTTACTGTCCCATGGCTGTGGAACAGACAGACATACCTGAAAACGGAATGCAGAGGGGAAGACAGTCTATGGAAGACAAAGGAGAACTTATGGCTGTACCTGGCCAAAACTCTGAACTTAACTGACTTTTTTTCTCCGAACCACTTTATCTGCATCTAACATTTTGGAGACATGTCTGGTAGCAGTCCCCACCCCAGTAGATGTATGGACGGAGCTCCTACGTTCCCAATGGAATGACACAGATTTGGAGGATCATGATGTTAAATATGGATATGTAAATCCTTATCATACTTGTTATGACTGTCCTACATATGAGACTCTGCAGAGTAATATGATAGAAATAATTACAGGTCTTGTCACAGCAGCAGGAATATGTTATAACTTCACCTGTGATGAGACACTATTGCCTCCCTGCATACAAGCAAAAATGCAGAATAAGACTAAGCCAAATATTTGTGATAGAGATTTAGGTAGTTGTAAAAAGATAATATCAGGAAAAAATATGCAATGTAATATTACAAAAACAGTACCATCCCTAGACAAACATGTACCTCTACCAACAGAATGGGTATTGGCCTGTGGGAATACTAGTTACACATACATACCAGCCAATATTGCAGAGGGACCCTGTACAATAGCTAGGTTGACATTAGCAATGATACCACTATTTCCAGCAATGCAGACACGACACACGAGAGACACTTCCCTACAGCTACCAGAAAATTGTGATTATAATGTGAATCTCCTCTCTAGATCAGAATATATGAGTTTAGGGGTATCTTTGATAGGAGTACCAGGTTTGACAATATATAACCACAGGACAATATCAAAACTTGCCTGTTTTATTGTAAAACAGATAAATGTCACTAGTGCAGTTCTGCAAGATATGCTTCTGGATATACAATCGTATGAAAAGGCTATCTTGCAGAATAGGGCAACTATTGACTATTTATTGCTCCAACATGGTGTAGGATGCTCAGCGTTCGCAGGGATGTGTTGTTTCAATTTATCAGATCACTCCCGTGGAATAAAAGATAAAATAGGCCAATTAGAAGAGATGAGAAAACATATAAAACAAGATGTTGACCAAGGTTGGTGGGACTGGCTTTTTGGCTAAATACCTGACTTTGGTCAAATAAGATATGTTTTAGGAGTGGTACTCGCCGTGATCGCTGCAATAGTGTGTCTCTGCTGTTGTCTGCAGTGTGTGCCCTCACTTCTAGCCATATGTCAAAGGGTGGCTGAAAGAGGGGTACACTCAACATTCCTCTATACTCCGGTAGAGGTAGAAGAGGTAAACACAACCTCAACAAAGCCTGAGGATAATACTCCTGAAGGGTATATGGAATACCTAAAGGCTTACAAGCAAACAAAGGAAGAGCAGATAAAGAACCATATAGTATTAGGTATATATATAAGGTTCTTAGAGGGGATTGATGGGCTATAAGTAACTCCATTTTGTCTTTTCAGCAACGTGTATTACATTTGGTCAGAGCACTTACAAAATCTCCCTTCCCCCTTTTTGGAATGTGAGAAACCTCCTGTGCTGTTCCTACCATATAAGGTCATCTGGCTCAAGTACATGCTGGCCTATGTGTATATACCTGATTGGTCAAATGCTGTTACTATGAGTCATCTATTATGTTAATGCAGAGCTTATGTGTGACCATACTATAGGTCAAATACTAATGCTAACATATGATTGGATGCAAAGGAAGCTCAACCCCCTCTATTATAACTGTTTGCCAACTGTGAAATAAACCAGAATGGATTAGAACTACACACGTGTTCAGTGTTATCTTATTCATTCTCCCGGTACTGGAATAGACTTAATTCAAGCTGATCACCGAAATCATGTGTCAGGGACACGTTAGGCAAGAGAGTATATTGCCCAACAGAGGTCATCCAGATTTTTTACATAGTAACATAGTACATAAGGCCGAAAAAAGACATCTGTCCATCCAGTTCGGCCTGTTATCCTGCAAGTTGATCCACAGGAAGGCAAAAAAAAAAAAACTGTGAGGTAGAAGCCAATTTTCCCCACTTAAGGGGAATAAAAATTCCTTCCCAACTCCAATCAGGCAATCAGAATAACTCCCTGGATCAACGACCCCTCTCTAGTAGCTATAGCCTGTAATATTATTACACTCCAGAAATACATCCAGGCCCCTCTTGAATTCCTTTATTGTACTCACCATTACCATCTCCTCAGGCAGAGAGTTCCATAGTCTCACTGCTCTTACCGTAAAGAATTCCTTCCTCCAGACGCAGAGGATGTCCCCTCGTCACAGTCCTGGGGATAAATAGATGATGGGAGAGATCTCTGTACTGACCCGTGATATATTTTTACATAGTAATTAGATCTCCCCTCAGTCGTCTTTTTTCTAAAGTGAATAACCCTAATTTTGATAATCTTTCAGGATACTGTAGTTGCCCCATTCCAGTTATTACTTTAGTTGCCCTCGTCTGGACCCTCTCCAGCTCTGCTTTTGTGGATAAATTTTTTGCGGACAGCAAAATACATATGGTCGTGTGTAAGAGGCCTAAGTATTATGATTGCAGCAGTGCAGCTCTCAGATTTATAGGGATAGACTGTGTCCTGATATTTAAAAGAGAAGGGAATTGGAAGGAATTATTGTCCAAAAAGAAACTAATTGGAGTCATACTTTAAATACCATGAGGGTCATTTAAATAACCCCATGCACTAGCGGTGGATCTGCCCAAATTATATAGAGGCGCTGGCCTCTATATAACTTCACCACATCCACTGCTGGTCTAAATGTAAGCCCGCTTCCTTGCTGGCTTAAATTTATGGCTATAAGGACAGCCCGATGCCTTTTATAGAAGCCTATGAGACCCAGCTAGGTCTCACAGGCAGGCTGTAAGTGTATTACACTGGTAATACACTAAGCAATGCATTACAATACAGATGTATTGTAATGCACTGCAGAGGGGATCAGACCCTAAAAAGTTGAAATCCCACATTGGGACAAAAAAAAAAAAAAGCTCCAAGTAAAAAAAGTGCCATTCTCCCATAATAAAGTAAAATTGTACAAAGTAGGGGAAAAAATCATATTCGGTATTGCTGCGTCCATATCAGCTGGCTCTATAAAAATATCACATGATACTCCTCATTAGGTGAACGGCGTAAATAAAAACTAAATAGAAACATTGCCAAAACAGCCATTTTTTTGGTCATCTTGTCTCACAAAAAGTGTAATACCAAGCGACCAAAAAGTCGTATGTACCCCAAAATTCCACTAATCAAACCGTTATTTTATCCTGCAAAATATGAGCCTCTACATAAGACAATCGCTAGAAAAATTTAAAAGATATGGTTCTCAGAAAAATGCAAAGCAAGAACAAGATATTTTTTCTTTTTAAAAATACTTTTATTGTGTTAAACTTAACAATAATAAAAACATATTAGGTATTGTCAAGTCCGTAACAACAGGCTTTATAAAAATATGACATGATCTACCCTGTCAGGTGAATGCTGTAAAAATAAATAAAAACAGTGCCAAGACCCTTTTCATTTGGTGCATACATCTCCTTGGTGGCTTAAAAGAATTGTCTCACTTCAGCAAATACTGTAGCATTTATCATGTAGTGCCACCTATCCAAAGAATATGTATGCCAAAATCTTATAATAATCACAACCAAATATGATTAAAAACAGATATCTTTATTAGTATCACATACATTTATTTTTTTTTTTATGTATATAGAGTACCACACAGTACCTAAAAAAAAAAAAAAAAAAAAAAGGGGACAACTGGGAGGAGGCTGGCCAAATTTCATACTCTGTATATATCAATAGTCAATTCCTCTATTAATGACAGCATGATGCAGGTGGTACATGGCTATTGTATGAGGAGTATAACATACATCTCATAAAAAAGACATCAAAAAACTATAATACATTTCATCAAACTACCTGATTATAAAAAAGGCAATTTAACCATAAAAAGGTAAGTATAGGTTACATGAATTACATTGGATTAATGATGCAGGGCATTTGTATCAGGGGTATGGCATGCATATAGTAAGTACCAGCAGCACAAATGGCCAAAGTATATTGGTCAAACCTCCTATATATAAAAAAAAAAAAAAACATGGGTCAAACAAAGAGGAGATCAGTACAGATTGTATAAAGTGCAAGTGAATATCCAACCCTGACAAAGCGTTGGGTAGGTGAGGGACACTGGGATGGTTTGTGCTGGTTTTTGGACATATCATGTTATACGAGACAGTCGGGTGGACTTTGGCACGTTCTAGGTTGGATATGCACTGCTGTGGAGGGGACCCGATGGGTGAGAAGACAGCCCAATGCCTTCCAGAGGCAACCTGTCAGTGTATTACTCAGTGTAATACACTAACAGGCAATGCATTATAATACATCTATTGTAATGCATTGCAGAGGGGATCAGAATCCCAAAAGTTGAAGTCCCAGAGTGGCACAAAAAAAGTTTAAATTAAAAGTAAAAAAATTTTGTTTTTAATAAAAAATAAAGTGCCATGTAAAAAAAGAAGAAAAACACACCTTTCCCCTGATTTTATAATAAAAAATAAAAAAAAAAATGAGAAAAACACACATATTAGGTATCGCCTATATTAGGTATCGGCGCTATATGTATATCACACAATCTACCCCATCCGATAAACACCAAAAAAATAAATAAATGTGTAAAATAAAAAAGCCATTTTTGTCACTTTACATCACAAAATGTGCGACACCAAGGCGTATGCCACCCAAAAGGGTACTAATAAAACTGTCACCTCATTCTGCAAAAAATTTGCCCCTACATAAGACAATCGCCCCAAAAATAAAAAAAATATAGCTCTCAGAATATGTAGACACTAAAACATCATTTTTTTTGTTCAAAAATGTTCTTATTGTGTTAAAGTAAAATAAATAAAAAAAGTTGACATATTAGGTATTGCCGTGTCTGTAACAACCAGCTCTATAAAAATAGCACATGACCTAACCCCTAAGGTGAACGTTGTAAAAATAAATAAATACTGTGCCAAAACAACCAATCTTTTGTTTACCTTGCCCCAAAGTGTAATAATGAATGATCAAAAAAAACTGATCTACCCCAAAATTTTACCATTAAAAACTTCAACTCTTCCTGCAAAAAACGAGCACCTGCACAAGACGATCGGCAGAAAAATAAAACCATATGGCGTTCAAAAAAAGGAGACACAAAAACATATGTATTTTTTCAACAAATGCTTTATTATTTATAACTGAAACAAACAAAAATAGAACATGATCTAAACTGTCAGATGAATGTTGTAAAAAATTAAAACAGTGCCAAAACAGCCATTTTTTGGTTACCTTGCCTCACAAAAAACATAATATAGAACAATTAAAAATCATATGTGCCCTAAAATAGTACCAATAAAACTGTCACCTTATCCCGTAGTTTTCAAAATTGGGTCACTTTTTGGGAGTTTCTACTGTAGGGGTGCATCAGGGGGGCCTCAAATGGGATATGGTGTCTAAAATCCAGTCCAGCAAAATCTGCCTTCCCAAAACCATATGCCGCTCCTTTTTTTCTGCGCCCTGCCGTGTGCCCATACAGTAGTTTTCTACAACATGTGGGGTTTTTCTGTAAACTGCAGAATCAGGGTAATAGATATTGAGTTTTGCTTAACTGTTAACTCTTGATGTGTTACAGAAAAAAAAATTATTAAAATGGAAAATCTGCCAAAAAAGTCACATTTAGAAATTTAATCTCCATTTTCCTTTAATTCTTCTGAAACACCTAAAGGGTTAACAAAGTTTGTAAAATCACTTTTAAATTACTTGAGGGGTGTAGTTTCTAAAATGTTATTTATGGGTGGTTTCTACTATGTAAGCCCTGTAAAATTACTTCAGACCTCAACTGGTCCTTAAAAAGTGGGTTTTCTTAAAAATTATAAGAATTGCTTCTAAAATTCCACACCTTTTTAACGTCATAAATTTTTTTAATGACATTTGCAAAATGATGCCAACATAAAATAGACATATGTGGAATGTTAAGTAATAACTATTTTATGATGCATCTATCTCTTTTTTCAAAGCAGAGAAATTGAAATTTTGAAATTTGCTAATTTTTCTAAATTGCTGGTAAATTTGAAATTTTTTCATAAATAAAGGTGAAATATATTGACTCAAACTTATGACTGTCATGAAGGGCAATGTGTCCCAAGAAAAAATTCTCAGAATGGCTTGGATAAGTAAAATTTTTCCAAACTTAATACCACATAAAGTGACACATGTCAGATTTGCAAAAAATGGCCTAGTCAGGATGGGGAAAACTGGTCGAGGGTAGAAGGGGTTAATGTTTTTTCAGGTAATGCATTCCAGAAGTCTTGATTGGTCAGTTGCAATTCATACTGATTTCTCTAAAAGGAAACTCAAACTACAGAATAACACTGAAAGATTTAAGACCTCCCTAGTGGAGCATAAACATAGACAGTTCATACGTGATTTAACTGAATTTAAAAACAAAACGGCATACGATACTACATCCACTGACTACAAGGGTTCCGTCACGGCTACCTCGATTTCCGAAGCTGATAGTTTAGATTTGGAACTAAATCCACAACAACAATATCCGAATCGCCGTAATTGGAAGGGGAGGGACCGCAGTAGAGGTCGCTATTGGAACCCATACCCTAGATCTGATTTGAGGGATTACCAAACAACATCATCTTATCCCCTCAAACAATCGGTCCCCCAAAATCCAAATTGGGGACTTCCTAAAAACTATACTTTTGGAGAAATGGAGGCTCTCCAACTGTTGAGTGCTAATAAAAATATAGTGATAAAGCCATCAGATAAGGGGGCAATATTGTTATCTTAACCCTTCAACAATATAGGGACATGTGTTTGTCCCTCTTGTCTGATGGCAAAAATTATGAGTGCCTTAGGCTCCATTCACACGTCGGTGGAATGGGTCTGCATCCATTCCGCAATATCCGGAACGGGTGCGGACCCATTCATTCTCAATGGGGCAGGAATGGATACAGAGAGCACAGAGTGTGCTCTCCGCATTTCTGGAGCGCGGCCCCAATCTTCCGGTCCGCAGCGCCGGCAAAAAAATAGAGCATGTCCTATTCTTGTCCGCCATTGCGGACATGAATAGGCCTTTCTATGGGGGTGCCGGCCAGGTGTATTGCGGATCCGCAATACACTACGGACATGTGAATGGACCCTTAGGACTGATCCTACTAACAAGTTCTCTCATGAACTATCCCAAATAGTACAGGAATCCCTGGAGAACAGACCGATCGATTAGAAGGAATTTCAATATCTTTGGCATCCACATCCTAGGATTGCCACCCTGAAGGGACGGCCCATACTATCGGGGATAGACAGACTTACCCATCGGACAGGCACCTATGTCAATCAAATTCTTCATCCTTTCATGATACCACTGATCTTCTTAAGAGACTTGAAGGCATTACCATTGAACAGGATATGTGGTTTGCTTCAATTGATGTACAGTAGAATCATTATATACTTCCATTCCACACAATAAAGGCTTGGCAGCTGTCAATTTTTTTCTGGATTCGAGATCTAATAATCTTAGTGAACACAATAACTTCTTGATCCAATTTCTTAATTTCATACCTACCCATAATTATTTTGTCTTTGAAAATTTATTCTACCACTAGCTCAGCGGCACCGTGATGGGTAGTCCCAGTGCACCAACTTATGCAATTTTGCTCCTGGGCTGTGGAAAGATATGATAGTCTTCTCCAAAGGTCTATCTCAATGGACCAGCCACATCACTTTGTGGTCTCGATTCATAGATTATATTTTTCTTCTGTAGTCAATGAGAGGCAATGGATTGTGTAGATGCTCACTCGTCTAATATCATGCAAGGTGCTCTAGGTCTAACTGGCTCACCCAGCCAGTAGCAAGGTTATGTGAAGATAGGTTTGATAAACAGGCACACTAATATCTTGGATCTAGTGAAAAGTAAAGAGTAAAGAGCAGACCGAGTAAGTGTATAAAATCTGGTTTATTGCCCTTAAAAATGGGTTAAGAAAAGTAAAAAGTACAAAGGATGCTACAGTATTTCAGATTAATATAGTAGTCCGGAATAAAATAATACAAGGATGATACAATATTCCGGATTAAAATAGTTTTAGGCCCCTTTCACACGAGCGAGTTTTCCGCGCGGATGCGTTGCGGGAGGTGAACGCACAGCATCCGCACGGAATCCTAACCCATTCATTTCTATGGGGCTGTTCACATGAGCGGTGATTTTCACGCATCACTTGTGCGTTGCGTGAAAATCGCAGCATGCTCCTCTTTGTGCGTTTTTCACGTAACGCAAGCCCCATAGAAATAAATGGGGTTGCGTGAAAATCGCAAGCATCCGCAAGCAAGTGCGGATGCGGTGCGATTTTCACGCATGGTTGCTAGGAGACGATCGGGATGGAGACCCGATCATTATTATTTTCCCTTATAAAACAGCGCTGGAGGGGTTAATAAAAATTAAAAATCATTTAACTCATCTTAGTCCACTTGTTCGCGATGCCAGCATCTCCTTCTGTCCCCTTTACTGAATAGGACCTGTGGTGAGCATTAATTTATAGGTCAAGGACCTTTGATGATGTCACTCCGGTCATCACATGGTACGTCACATGATCTTTTACCATGGTGAATTTGCCAAGTTGATTGGGCATCAAGTTGGCAAATGAGGTTCAATGTGGATAAATGTAAAGATATGCATCTTGGTAGTAATCTCTGTGCTTCATATGTAACACTCGGAGAGTCACTTATAGAGAAAGATTTGGGTGTCATTGTGGACGGTAGATTAAATTACAGCATACAATGTCAATCCGCTTCTTCTAAGGCTACCAGGATATTGTCATGCATTAAACGAGGCATGGACTCGCGGGTCAGGGATGTAATACTACCACTTTACAAAGCGTTGGTGTGGCCTCATCTGGAATATGCAGTTCAGGGCACCAGTCCATAGAAAGCACGCACTATAGATGGAAAAAGTACAGAGGAGAGCGGCTAAAATGATAAGGGGCATGGAGGATCTTAGTTATGAAGAAAGATTAAAAGAATTGAATTTATTTAGTCTTGAGAAGAGACGTCTAAGGGGGGACATGATTAACCTATACAAATATATAAATGGGACATACAAAAAATACGGTGAAAAACTGTTCCATGTAAAATGTTCTCAAAAGACAATGGGGCATTGCCTCCGATTGGAGAGGAAAAAGTTTAGTCTCCAGAAGTGTCAAAGCTTCTTTACTGTAAGAACTGTAAATCTGTGGAATAGATCTCCTCAGGACGTGGTCACAGCAGGAACAGTGGACAGTTTTAAAAAGGGTTTAGATGAATTCTTAAAAGTAATCAACATAAATGCTTATGAAAACGTGTAGAAATCTGAGTCTCAATTCTTTCTGGGATTCGCATCCCCACCTATCCCTATCCCTTGAACTTGATGGACTTACCGTATATACTCGAGTATAAGCCGACCCGAATATAAGCCGAGGCCCCTAATTTTACCCCCAAAAAAATGGGAAAAATTATTGACTCGAGTATAAGACTAGGGTGGCCTCATGGCCCTATGTGTCCCCTCATGTGTCCTAAACTGCGCACATAACTGGCTTTGTGTGTAAAGTATTTTACTAGTGTGTAAAACAAGCTCTCTCCTATTGATAACAGGTCCAGCCTCTGTACTCACTCTCACTATGAATGCACTACAGCGAGCGGGAGCTAGCTGACGTCACTTCAGGAAGAAGGAGTGTTACTAAGGGACGTCAGTCACGCGCCGGTCGTGCCGCTCGTCGCTGCAGTGCATTCATCGTGAAAGTGAGTACAGAGGCTGGACCTGTTGTTATCTATGAGGCTGGACCTCATATATAATCGCGGCATTTTCGGGTCGGGATTTGCCGTTTATCGCGATTCGACGTGCTGGGAGCTGACCAGAGCAGCTGTAAAGGTAAGTAACAGCTTCTCCGGCCCCCAACATGTCATGGTCTGTATTATGGCAATGTAAGTTGCCATAATACAGACCTAGACTCGAGTATAAGATGAGGGGGCTTTTTGAGCACAAAAATATGTGCCAAAAAACTCGTCTTATACTCGAGTATATACGGTATGTCTTTTTTCAACCGTATTAACTATGGGATTGGTTATAACTTTTTAGAAAGAGATTGTCATGTACTATATGATGTTTGATTTTTTTTTTACTTTATAGCATTATCCCTCTTCCACCAAATGTTAGTTGGCACAATCCTGTCAGGCACAAAAGGTTTTCTCGGCCTTTGGCACACCCATGCTCGTCCATCAGACAGTTTTTGTGCTGTTGTAAATGCCATAGAAGTCTAGAAAGCTGCACTTATTGAGTCAGCACAGGCTTTTATGTATTATGCGTGGTCTGCCACTTTGTGGAGGAATTGTTGTGGTTTCTACATGCTTCCACTTTACAATAATACCACAGTTGATCATGAAATATCTAGGAGGGTAGAAATTTCATGAACCGACTTGTTACAATGGTCACATCTTATTACAGTACCACATTGAAATTCAGTGAGAGCTTTATAATGGGATATTCTTTCACAAATGTTGGCAGACTACATCACTACACCTGTGGCAATTGGATAGAATGAAAAACCTAAATGTAATGATTAAGTTACATTTAAATCCTTAATTTTCTAGTTGTTGAGATTTAATTGATTGAACCATTTTGCTCTGGTGTGACACAATCAGTTTGTAAAGCAAAAAACAGAAATCATTCTCAGCCGCTTGTCATAGACATAGCTATTCAATGTCGTCTATTTATATGGCTTGCCTTGATATAAAAGCAAATACTATTATAGTTTACAGATACAGAGAAATCAAAATATTTCTACAATTCCTGATATCACTCTGGTAACCATTATGTGGGTTGAAAACATTTTGTAAATAAGGATGTTTAATCATAGACTTTCTATTGAGGCTGTCTTCATTTTCATCTTCAGCAGAAGCTGAGCACTTTTAGCTCCTTATTTCAGCAATTTGAGAATGTCTCAGCACTCAGACCCCCACCACATCTACATGTGTATATATAGACCTACATTTTATTATTTATATCTTTAACTTTGAGAATAGAAACAGGGGATTTGGGCTTCTGTCTCAAATTTCTACTGCTGTCTAATGGAAGACTGAATGATCTACCTTGGCTGCTCTACATTCCTACTCCTGAACTTCCTTCTCTTCAGTGAACAATCTGGGTCTACTGGTCATCCAGACGGAGTGGCTTAGATGTGCCTCGGTTCATTCTTCTTGTTTGACCTGCAGGTTGCTGCACCTTGAGTACAACAACAGCAGGGGAGGAGCTTTCCATCTAGCTTTGCTTTGTGCTACCAGCGGTCCGCCATAAGTAGTGCTTTCCTTTTTCTTTTAAGTGTAACAGAAGATAGGGCTGGTGGCAGTCAAAGGACGCAAACCAGCATGTGTGTCGAGCACAGCAAGGTGGCAAATAAGGAAAAGAACAAATAGCAGGTAGTGCTGTACAGATAGATTTAATTCATTTATTCACTGGCTATACTAAATTATACAAACTGAAAAGAATGGTGTGGTATTAAACAGGCAGGAAGTGCTCGACCCCACATGCAGTTGTGCATATATATATAGGGGAGCACATCCTGCACTTGTGGCCCGTTGCTAATGACGATCCCCAGCAAAAATGCATACAGTGGAGGATGACCGCAGTGAACCACAAGTACCACAATAGACATCCTACACAAGATAACAATTATGTGGGTGTGATAATCAATATAACAATATAACAAAATAATAGCAAAGACAGGTGCACTCTGCGGTCTTACTAAACCCTCAAACTGATTTAAAAAAAGAAGGATTAGCCAACATGTCCTACGGTGTAGGACATGTCTGAGCCCGAGCACCCCGCCAAGGTTTCTCAAGTAGCTCGGGTCTTTGCTATTATTTTGCTATATTGATTATCGCATCCACATAATTGCTATCTTGTGTAGGATGTCTATTGTGGTTCGCTGCGGTCAACCTCCACTGTATGCATTTTTGCTGGGGATTGTCATTAGCAACGGGCCACAAGTGCAGGATTTGCTCCCCTATATATATATGCACAACTGCATGTGGGTTTGAGCACTTCCTGCCTGTTTAATACCACGCCATTCTTTTCAGTTTGTATATATAGAGATGCCTGGAGGTGTATAAACTCCAATTTAAATGTGCCTGCTTTCCATCTACAGGCTACATTTAGGTGCACCTGTGAGGCCTGGGCCATACCAGCCAGTCTTGAGTGGGACTCGCAGACTCCTCCCTCCTCCCATTGCTAGCATGGTTACATGCTGGAGGTAACTGGTGAGCTGTTTGTGAGTCGGCCTTATGCTCCTGTAATTTGCCCACTGGCTCCTGGTATTGCCCATACGGCTCAGGTAGGAGAGTGTTAGGTCCCGGGCTACTTGAGAAACCTTGGCACGGTGCTCGGGCTCAGACATGTCCTACACCGTAGGACATGTTGGCTAATCTCTCAATTTTAAAATCAGTTTGAGGGTTTAGTAAGACCGCAGAGTGCACCTGTCTTTGCTATTATTTTGTTATATTGCTATACTAAATTACATTATTACATGCAATGACAAAACTATGCAGTTCCAGGTGCTTATAGTTTGATGTATCATGTGTGATTTTATGCCATTATGTTGTTTTAGTTTGCTTTGTGAGTATTTAGAATAAAGATTTTTAATTTATCACTGCCAGATGGTCTGCACTATTTAGTTTCTAGTTGTCCTTTAAGATACCATAAAGTATTAGTGACCCCTCTGGGCCCACCACACAGTTCCTATATTCTTCACCCACACACATAAAATATTGGTGTACCTTTATTGTTCCACAGAATGGGTCCCCCTAGAGGTATTGGTAAGTTGATAGACAGAGGATAACCCATCCTGCTGCAAACAGGGTCTATTCTCCATTGCCTACACCAGCACTCACCTAAGCTTATCTAAGGAAACATGCAGTCACCTAGGGCACTTGGCCAGGTTGCATTGTACCACAGACCTCCATAACAGCTGCTATGAATGCTAAAGGGCCTCATGGTATCATGAACTAAATTAGTCTACCAAGAGTTTTTTCCTGTTTTCCTCTGGTTGGAGTATGTAATACAAAATCCTTTATGCTTTTTATTTAACCAAAAATAAAACACTTTGGGGCACATTTATTAAGACCGATGTTTTAGACGCTGGTCTTAATAAACCCCTAAGCTGGCGGTGGTTCCACAGAAGTTATGAAGAGGTGCCTCTATAACTTAAGCGGATCCTACGTCAGTTCTAAATACAGTGGATATAAAAAGTCTACACACCCCTGTTAAAATGTCAGGTTTCTGTGATGTAAAAAAAGATAAATCATTTCAGAACTTTTCCCACCTTTAATGTGACCTATAAACTGTACAACTCAATTGAAAAACAAACTGAAATCTTTTAGGTAGAGGGAAGAAAAAATATAAAAATAAAATTATATGGTTGCATAAGTGTGCACACCGTTAAACTAATACTTTGTTGAAGTACCTTTTGATTTTATTATAGCACTCACACTGTTCAGCTTTCTAGCAGAAGCCTGAAGGTTTTGTGCCAATATTGACTGGTATTTGGAACTGTTTATAATTCCCTCTAGCTTAACTAAGGCCCCAGTTCCAGCTGAAGAAAAACAGTCCCAAAGCATGATGCTGCCACCACCATGCTTTACTGTGGGTATGGTGTTCTTTTGTTTTTGCGCCAAAGATATCTTTTGGAATTCTGGCCAAAAAGTTCAACCTTGGTTTCATCAGACCATAACACCTTTTCCCACATGCTTTTGGGAGACTTCAGATGTGTTTTTGCAAAATGTAGCCTGGCTTGGATGTTTTTCTTCATAAGAAAAGGCTTTCGTCTTGCCACTCTACCCCATAGCCCAGACATATGAAGAATACAGGAGATTGTTGTCACATGTACCACACAGCCAGTACTTGCCAGATATTCCTGCAGCTCCTTTAATGTTGCTGTAGGCCTCTTGGTAGCCTCCCAGACCAGTTTTCTTCTTTTTATCAATTTTTAAGGGACGTCCAGTTCTTGGTAATGTCACTGTTGTGCCATATTTTTTCCACTTGATGATGACTGTCTTCACTGTATTCCATGGTATATCTAAGCCTTGGAAATTCTTTTGTACCATTCTCCTAACCTCTTAACAATGAGATCCCTCTGATGCTTTGGAAGCTCTCTGTGGACTATGGCTTTTGCTGTGGGATGCGACTAAGAAAATTTCAGGAAAGACCAACTAGAGCAGTGAAAACTCAGATCTAAAAAGCTTTTATGCAGACAGATCAGCGGATCCGTCTGTGTGAAAGTAGCCTACGGACGCGGATGACAATCTTGTGTGCATCCGTGTTTTTTCACGGACCCATTGACTTGAATGGGTCCGTGAACCGTTGTCCGTCAAAAAAATAGGACAGGTTATATTTTTTTGACGGACAGGAAACACGGATCACGGACGCTGATGTACAACGGTGCATTTTCCGAGTTTTCAATGGAAAATCACGGAAAACGGAACAACGAACACGGATGCACACAACGGTCGTGTGCATGAGGCCTTAATCAGAGGCACTTTAAATGATGGCAGGTGTATGCTGACTCCTATTTAACATGATTTTGAATGTGATTGCTTAATTCTGAACACAGCTACATTCCCAGTTATAAGACTGTGTGAACACTTATGCAACCACATTATTTTAGTGTTTCTTTTTTTTTTCCTTCCCTCCACCTAAAAGATTTCAATTTGTTTTTCAATTGAGTTGTACAGTATATAGATCACAATGGTGGAAAAAGTTCTGAAATAATTTATCTTTGTCTCATTTTTTTTTACATCACAGAAACCTGTCATTTTAACAGGGGTGTGTAGACTTTTTATATCCACTGTATAAGACACCCGTCCCCTTCCCCGCCCACACAATGCCCACTTTTGCATACCTGGCATGAGTGGGGAGAAATCACAGCTTGTGGTGCAACTAGCTGTTGCGCCTCAATGTGCGCCAGAAATCCACCTAATATAGGCCTATTTCAGCTTAATAAATGATCCCCTTTATTTGTAAAATAATCTAAAGACACATCATAATGTACAGTAGATATATATATATATATATATATATATATATATATATATATATAAGAAAAAGTCCAGCAGGAGCACCACCAGGGGACGGGTGCAATGTCCAACAAAGGGTAACGGCAATACCCGATAATATAAAGCGAAAAAGTGGGACTGCACTTCTGAGTTATAGTGAAATAAAAGACTTTTATTTACCCATTGTATGGCAAACTTGCGACGTTTCGGCTCACAAGAGCCTTCCTCAAGCATAAAGACAGTGAAAGTGAGAACATATAAAGACATATCGCGAGTGACCAACCAATCACAATGCGATTACAATCATAGTTAAATTAAGTACATCTGATAAATACATCACGTGTTAAAAACAAAGTGCATGTGCATGAAATGACATGTGCCATGAGATCCACAATACGAGAGCTATATCCCTGTATGTGGATCAAGTAACCATAAGATATTACGAGACATCAAATACATATAAATTACATCTTAAGTGCAATTATAATAAAAGTAACTTAATGTGACGGATGAGGATCATAGAAATTCCACCTCTAAAATTCATGGCGCCCGCAGAGACCATCGCGTTCCATTGAGCGTCTCCAGCAGTTCATTGCGCATATCCAGACGAGCGTCATCATGTGTATCATAGCGCTTCAATGTGACGCATGCGCTCTTCACAGTTGTACTGAAACTGCCATTTTACTTGAAGGCAGACTGCACTACGGTTCCATTAGTATTTATTGCAAATATATTGCTTGTGTAAAATGCCTCCTACACAATGTATCCAGCCGCGGTAGGTAACTCCTACGATGTACAGCATATGGGGAGAGCTCCAACTCAACCGAGATTGACCCCAGCCCAATGGGTCCATATGTCAGAAGGGGACACCTCAATGAACCCCGCTGACACTGTCAACCCAATTGCCGGCAATAATGCAGCCATAAGGGGGGATTCTCCCTCAAAATTCTTAGGAGAGCACTACACAAAAATTACATGTCTGGAATTGCGCAAAAGAAGGAGAACACCGGTACTATTGCTGGGCGACACCACTTTAAAAGAGGTTTGGTTCAAGGATCCACATCCGATCATGTGAATTTAAAATTTCTAAAAGGCAAAAAGAGATTTACACATTAGTTTCAAATTGGGTAATATGTATCATGTGAATTACAAAATGTACTTTCACCATTCCTTTGCACTATCATACATAGTTGAGACAGGGAAACCGCAAATACAAGGAAAATCAGGATCAACCCCAAATCAATGGTCCCTCACCTAAATTCAGCATTAAGCCCTCTAGGATACAGGCTGTCCAGGGCATATATCCATCGTAATTCTCTTTTTTTTTTATATTGCTAAACGATCGCCTCCTCTTCTGGGTAGCTCATTATGATCGATAATCCAGCATCTTAGATCCCGTTCAGTATGCTGAAGGGATCCAAAATGTCTAGATACTGGTAAATCAGTGCGCTTTTTCCTTACATTGGGACAATATTATAAAGAAAAGAAGATACCTAGAGGGATGCGTTACAACTTACGTCCAAATCTTTTCCCTAATAATGATGCATTTTGTAAATGCTTTGAAATACTGTCCAATAGATATTCGCTGGACTATATCTTGATGGAGGTAGAACGTATACTACAGACACAATTGTCTGAAGATGAATTTGCACAATATAAGGAGGAAATGAAAAATCAATTGTGTAAATTACAGACAGACTTGGAAGAAGGGAAAAGGAACAAAAGGGTGCGTGATGCTGAAGATTACAAAAGAGGTGATATTTACACGTGGCAATCAGATACTACTTATAAGGGCTTTAATCGTGATAACAAGAAAAAGAGGAAAAATACACAGTCATCCACAGATGAAGAGAGAGTTTTTTTTAGGGAACAACTTGGATGTAAAGAAAAGAAAAGAACAAGAACCAGAAGAGGAGGCCACAGATATAGAAGGAAAAGGAAAACAGCGATACAACAAAACCAGATTACAGTCGATGAAGGGATTCATACAAAAAAAGACCATAGTCTTCAATTTGTCCTCAGTTGAATTGACTGAAGCTCAATTTAGCGTATTGTCTAAGGGACTTACATTCTGCCCGGGTTCCAAGGTAAATTGGTTCGATTTAGAAATGGATTTAAAAGATTTTTTTCGTTCTATTAAGTTAAAAATGTTTTTCAGGGGCTCCACTGCCAATACACAGACATGCTCCAGTGAATTATCGCTTAAAAATCTAGGTTTGACCAATAAAAGTACTTTTACCCCTATTGTTGATGAGCCTGGGATAGATGCCTATATTTCTACGGTTATAAGAGATGTAAGAGATTTAAAATCCTCTATAGGAGAAACAGATATAATAAGAAGTCCAAATTTGACTTCCGCAGAGATTGAGGCCCTATCGCAGCCCAAGAACAACCCCCACCTCACGATCAAACCCGCCGATAAGGGCGGGGGGGTGGTTGTACTTGATACGCTCAATTATATTAAGGAAATTCAACGTCAATTGGGGGATACAAATGTTTACGGTATTTTACAGGGTGATCCAAAATTCCATATTATGAATATAATTAACAAGAGTCTGTCTGATGCGGTAGTGGGGGGCATTATAGATGAGGGGTTAAGAGAATATCTGACGGTGCCCTTCCCCATCACCCCAGTAATATACATATTGCCCAAGGTCCACAAAAGTCTTGTGGACCCTCCTGGTCGCTCTATCGTATCAGGCACAGACTCTGTATTCAGCAGGATAGCTATTTTCCTTGACAAGATTCTTAGGGATTTTTCGACAGCTGGAAAATCATATATCAAAGATACAGGGGATTTTTTACAACAATTGAGAGCAGTTTATATTGGTGGTGTACGGTCTCTGACTCTTGTATTTTTTGATGTGGTATCTCTATACACATCAATAGGACATGAGAAAGGTATTGCTGCAGTCAACAAATATCTGGATAGTTCACATATAACTCTGGACACAAAACAGTTTATTAAGTCTCTTTTGAAACTGATACTTGAGAACAATTATTTTTTGTTCCAGGACACTTTCTTTAATCAAAAACACGGTGTTGCGATGGGGTCAAATGTGGCCCCAACGTATGCAAATATATATATGCACCACATGGAGGAGGACTTTATCTATGTGTCCCACCACTTTCAACATGTTTTGAGGTGGTGGAGATACATAGATGACGTCTTCCTCCTGTGGACGGGTACTGAGATACAATTAAGTGAAATTCATGAATACCTCAATAGTGTGGATCCGGATCTTCAGTACACATTGTCTCATTCTAAAACAAACCTGTCATTTTTAGACACTAATGTCAAACTGGTGGATGGTTCAATCTGTACGGGTCTGTTGGTCAAGCCGACAGATAGAAATACGATTTTACGATTTGAAAGCAACCATCCACGCAGTTTGATTAAACATCTCCCTCACTCACAATTTTTAAGGGCAAAGCGCATTGTAACCAATCGGGCTGAGTTGTCCGCAACATTGGATATGATGGAAGGCAAATTTAAAGAACGTGGTTACCCTTGTAAATTGTTAAATGAACAAAAGAGTAAAATCCTTCATACAAACACAGAATGGGTAGAACCTATTCCTAAAAAAATTCAAAGAATACCGTTCATGACAACATACTCTGATTGAAGTTTAGAGATAGGACAGATTCTGAAAAACAATTGGAGCATACTCAGTAGATGCATTAAGGATGTTCCTGAATTTAAAATCCCTCCCCTCTTATCATATCGAAAGAATAAAAACATCAGAGACCATTTGGTCAGAGCAGATGTGGGTCCCAAAAGAAGTAGTGTACAGCGAACATTGACGCAGTCGGGGCTAGGATGCTTCCCGTGCCTCAACTGCGTCAATTGTCGCTATATTTGTAAATCTAAATCCTTTACACACCCATCCACAGGAAAGGAATACCCTATTAAATTCCATCTTACTTGTTCTTCATCATATGTGATTTATGTGTTGGCATGTCCCTGCAATTTAATATACGTTGGAAAAAACGTCAATGGAATTGAAACTAAGGTTAAACAATCATAGAAATTCAATAAGGAAAAAGCGCACTGATTTACCAGTATCTAGACATTTTGGATCCCTTCAGCATACTGAGCGGGATCTAAGATGCTGGATTATCGATCATATTGCGCTACCCAGAAGAGGAGGCGATCATTTAGCAATATTAAAAAAAAGAGAATTACGATGGATATATGCCCTAGACAGCCTGTATCCTAGAGGGCTTAATGCTGAATTTAGGTGAGGGACCATTGATTTGGAGTTGATCCTGATTTTCCTTGTATTTGCGGTTTCCCTGTCTCAACTATGTATGATAGTGCAAAGGAATGGTGAAAGTACATTTTGTAATTCACATGATACATATTACCCAATTTGAAATTAATGTGTAAATCTCTTTTTGCCTTTTAGAAATTTTAACTTCACATGATCGGATGTGGATCCTTGAACCAAACCTCTTTTAAAGTGGTGTCGCCCAGCAATAGTACCGGTGTTCTCCTTCTTTTGCGCAATTCCAGACATGTAATTTTTGTGTAGTGCTCTCCTAAGAATTTTGAGGGAGAATCCCCCCTTATGGCTGCGTTATTGCCGGCAATTGGGTTGACAGTGTCAGCGGGGTTCATTGAGGTGTCCCCTTCTGACATATGGACCCATTGGGCTGGGGTCCATCTCGGTTGAGTTGGAGCTCTCCCCATATGCTGTACATCGTAGGAGTTACCTATACTTTGTGTAGGAGGCATTTTACACAAGCAATATATTTGCAATAAATACTAATGGAACCGTAGGGCAGTCTGCCTTCAAGTAAAATGGCGGTTTCAGTACAACTGTGAAGAGCGCATGCGTCACATTGAAGCGCTATTACACACATGATGACGCTCGTCTGGATATGTGCAATGAACTGCTGGAGACGCTCAATGGAACGCGATGGTCTCTGCGGGCGCCATGACTTTTAGAGGTGGAATTTCTATGATCCTCATCCGTCACATTAAGTCACTTTTATTATAATTGCACTTAAGATATAATTTATATGTATTTGATGTCTCGTAATATCTTATGGTTACTTGATCCACATACAGGGATATAGCTCTCGTATTGTGGATCTCATGGCACATGTCATTTCATGCACATGCACTTTGTTTTTAACACGTGATGTATTTATCAGATGTACTTAATTTAACTATGATTGTAATCGCATTGTGATTGGTTGGTCACTCCCGATATGTCTTTATATGTTCTCACTTTCACTGTCTTTATGCTTGAGGAAGGCTCTTGTGAGCCGAAACGTCGCAAGTTTGCCATACAATGGGTGAATAAAAGTCTTTTATTTCTCTATAACTCAGGAGTTCAGTCCCACTTTTTCGCTATATATATATATATATATATATATATATATATATATATATATATATAGCGAAAAATAGTGACAAACTAAGCAAACACTTTCTCAGTTACACAACAGTTTAGAGTTTGTGCAAACTTCTAAGTGAGAAAGCAAAAACAACATATACAAAGTATTTTATGAGGGGAAAAAGGCTGCCTTTTAATTTGTCAATGTCCCGATGATTAGGATCTGACAGCAAGACTTCCTGTACTTTAGTAGTAATATTTAAGGCAGCACCAGTAAAAAATATAAAAGTACCATTAACTCAAAAAATACCCTGAATATACCATAGGCCCTTTGTTTACACTATTCTTGATAAGGCCTCAGCTGCTGTAGGAGGGTTGTCATATATTACAGACCTCCTCGTGCAGTCTGTATGCCAGCCTAAAATCGATTCTAGCTTGTGGCAGGCGTAGTAGTTCCCCTACAAATAGGTTTTATGTGCCTTTATATGTATAAGCTGCCAAAAAGGCCCAAAAATATGAATTACTGTATATTTATGAATTCTCATGTAACAGACCAATAAGGGGCTAACATGTTGTATCACCAGCCCAATACCAGAGCTCAAGGATGATGTGATGTGGCCACACAAGTAAAGAGGTGCAGCCCAGACAGTTATAGAGAGTCTGCAGCAGGCAGAACATTGTATGGCACTGAAGGAAGAGTGCAACACGGACCAGTGCAAGGGAGCAGATTGTGGAGCACATGTGTCAGACAAGCAAGGCCTCAGAACTGTCCTGCCAGATTCTCCACTGCATCAAAGAGAAAAGTCCTATGGTGGGTACAGATATCGAGCACCAGGAGATCTGCCTGTTAGCAGGATCAGTAAGTGCAGCCCCTGAGAGACTGTATAAAGTTAAACTAATTTCACAGAGACTGTAGTTACATCCTTCCTGTTATCACCACATCTTCTTAAAAAGACAAATGGGGTCATTTATCAAACTGGTGTAAAGTAAAATTGGCAACCAATCAGACTCCACCTTTCATTTTCCAAAGGAGCTGTCAAAATTGACAGGTGGAATCTGATTGGTTGCTATGGGTAACTAAGCTAGTTCTGCTTTATACTAGTTTGATAAATGACCCCAAAATTCCCTATTGCATACAAATTTACCTGTTGCACAAGTTCAAGAGTTTATCGCTGTACTGCAAAATCATCATCAGTAAAGCCGTTCAAGTGTTACTCAGAGTGTCACAGTGAGTTTGTTACCATCTACTTGCACCCCTTACATAAGAACTTCCAGTTCATACATGATGAAACTGTGACTTTTGTACCTCAACTTGATTTTTCTGGAAAGAACCATTTCCTGTTAACTTGGTCTCATTATTTCCTGCCCCGCTACACTGCACAGACATCTTCAGCTGCCAAGGGACCCTGCCTTGCACCTCACAATTCAATACCATCAAGTGCACCCCAACCGACACCAGGCTGAAAAACCACAGAATCAGGTGCACCTTTCTCATCACTGCATAGCCCAACTTCCCATCCTCCACACATGCCCCTGTAGCTCACTGCAGTGTGTATACACAAATGTTTAAACAACAGCCTGTCAGACATTACAGAGAGGTGCAAGTGAGAGGGCTAAGGTGAATACCCTCATTTGCAAATAATTGATTGCCTTTATCAATGTACTTTTTTTTCCCAGTGCACTATGGGGAAAAAAAAGGGGGTTAGTCAGCACATCCCAATGTGCAGGAGCACCATGCCATGGCTAGAAACATAGAGAAAAAAGACAATGCAGCAGCACTCTGCAAACCAGACAAAGTACAATAATGCTATAGTCACAAAAAATATTCAAGTGCTAATGCTATGGTAATGGTAAAAGGCAGAGTGGACCCAGCATGCATGTGGAACCAACACTTCCTGAACTTTATGGTGGCCATTATGGCGCATAACAGGTAGTATTTAGTGTTAGGTTCCCGTCTTACAGAGATCGCCTTGACGTTTGGCAGACGGGCCTAAATGGTTTGGTACAAAACGCATTTGTCAAGCATATCACTTTATAAATAAGCGTAGCATTAGCACTTGAATATTTTTTTGTGACTATGGCATTATTGGACTTTATCTGGTTTGCAGAGTGCTGTTGCATTGTCTTTTTTTTCTCTAGTGCACTATGGGGGCCATTTATTATCCAGAAATATGCCTATATTATGTGTATATCTGGTGCAAATTGCGGCGCAGAGGATATTTGCGCCGCAATCTGCAACTTCTCCCCGCCCACGCCAGGTCTAAAAAAATGGATGTCATGTGGGCGGGAAAGGGGATGGGTCGGTAGGCCTGCCTCATTTACCATCTTCTATGCCTGTTTCTAGCAAGCGGTCTTACATTTAGACTGGCACTGGATGCCTGCGCCTCTTCATAACTTTTCCAGATCCAACGCCATATATAGGGGTTATTAAGACCGCCGTCTTAAAACGTCAGTCTTAATAAATGACCCCCTATATCTTTTGTAGAGAGACTGCTCAGATATCTATTTGTACAGTACACATCTGTATGTATATTTTGTATTGTACTGTACATAGATCTTTCTGTTTTACAAGTCTGTTGAAAGAGAATATCTCAAACAAACAAAAACTAGTTATAAAGAAACTATACCACTAATACAAAAACAACAAAAACAACAACAACGCTATTACAATTTATTCAGTAGACAAATAAGTTAAAAGCAGTGGCTATAACAGCCATACATGTTACATATATCACAAAAGACATCTAAAAACATACCACAAAAAAAACTGTGGAAGGACACAGCAGGAAAAAATATATTCTTGAAAATATGGCTACGTACTAAGCTCATATGCAAACAGATTTGTTAGTATGGTAGTAATGTCATGGATATAATAATATCTGCAAAACGCTCTCCAGTAAAAATGACATCATTAACAGGGTTATGTATTGTATCTACATATACTAACCTGAATTGGCCATTTGTATGTTTGCCAGGTTTCTGCCGTGTCCCCACACCGCACCCTCCAATGCATGCTTGGCATATCTTCCTCAAGGAGAGATGGGGTGAGGGATAGAAGGGGAGTCTCTTATAAGTTTAACAATTATTGAAGAAGGGTAATTAGTGCAAAGGTGGGTGAATGCCACAGTGCTTGTATAGGTGGAAGCCACATCCCCCACTTCATCAGAAGGTGCACCCAATGATGTAGATGAAGAGATGGCCGTGTCACATTATAAATAATCCAAATTGGGGTAGCAAAGTAAGTAAAGCACAAGATATCAATAAAGATAAAAGATGACAAAATGTCATTATCTAGACAAATTATATACCCTCTATGAAATACTGGTAGTTACTGATTAATCACACCTAACACCAAGATATAATGTATGATCTCTATAAGATAATGGAAATTAAAGGTTAATCACAGCAATACCAAAATACTGCACATATCATGTCTTGAAAAGATAGGCAGTTGATGTCTGTTATACACAGTATCTACCTGATCTATCTATCTATCTATCTATCTATCTATCTATCTATCTATCTATCTATCTATCTATCTATCTATCTATCTATCTATCCATCTAAAGCAGAGAAATCTGGCAGCACAACATCCAACTTAAACAAAAAAGGGTGCACAACCGAAGGGACTAGACTACAGTATTGCCTAATACACAAAGTAGCAAAAAGGCAGCACTCCAAATTCAGTAAAAATTAAAGAAAATGCTTTTATTCACCAATGTGGATCTGCAACATTTTGGCTCAACACTAGAGCCCTTCTCAAGCAGTTATACATGTGAACAGATCATATATTTACATACTGTGTGTATTATATATATATAATCTCTCATATATATATAAAGGAATTTAGGTCTGTCTGTCTGGACGTTCTTTATGTGCGACCAAACAACTGGACCGATCTTCACCAAATTTGGCACACAGGTACCTCGGGTGTCCGAGAAGGTTTTAAACCGGGTCTCAGCTCTCCAGGACGTACCGTTCCTGAGATATCCCCCCCCCCTTCCCCAAAAAAACAAACAAAAAAAAACACATTAGCCAATGCAAGTCTGTAAGTCTTTCTCTTCAAATCTCAACTGCCATGAACACAGTTTTACTTCAGGTTTCCATAAAAACCCAGCCATTTTTCTTTACTGATTAAAGGGGCAGGCACTGTGGAGGTCACTGTTTTTAAAGGGGTGGACACAGTGGAGGTCACTGTTATTAAATGGGCGGGCACTATGGAGGTCACTGTTATTAAAGGGGTGGGTGCTATGAAGGTCCCTGTTAAAGGGGCGGGCACTGTTAAAGGGGCGGTCACTGAAAGTCACTGTTAAAGGGGCGGTCACTGTGAAAGTCACTGTAAAAGGGGCGGTCACTGTGAAAGTCACTGTAAAAGGGGCGGTCACTGTGAAAGTCATTTTTAAAGGGGCGGTCACTGTGGAGGTCTCTTGTAAAGGGGCGGGCACTGTGGAAGTCACTGTTAAAGGGCGGGCACTGTGGAAGTCACTGTTAAAAGGGCGGGCACTGTGGAGGTCACTGTTAAAGGGGCAGGCACTGTTAAAGGAGGCGGGCACTGTGAAGGTCATTTTTAAAGGGGCAGGCACTGTGGAGGTCATTGTTAAAGGGGCGGGTACTGTAGAGTTCACTGTTATGGGGGAAACTGTCGATATCTTTTTACGACACACGGAAACATAAAATGAAATTGATGAAATATACCCGTGCGAAGCCAGGTCCTTCTGCTAGTATGTATATTTATATTGTGGCAATGTGAACATTGAGGTGTTGTTTCCCCAGGTTCCAGTCCGGGACTTGAGACATGCTCATGTCCAGGGATCCTATGTAATCCTGCTACTGGATCCTGGGTGTGTCTCACTCTGGAGAGTGTGCAGACAGAGGCCAGGTCAGGCTCTGTCAGTGTGGTCTCAGCTGGGCAAGGCTGAGGGGCCACGAGGCTATGCAATAGCCTGGACTTTGAGGGACTCAGCGACACCCTGGAACAAGCATTGAAAGGTCAGAGTCAGGAGACCACAAACCCCTCCAAAGGTACTGCATTTGTTACAGCCTGAGGGCTGGTGGACTGTATGTCTGGGGTAAGCCGCATCTGGTTCCATGTGGGAACGTTATCGTATAGCTGAGTTAGGGATACGATGTTTATTATGTTTAGGTAGAGCCCAGACGGGCAGGCTTTTGTTTTATGCCATGTTGTGTATGAAGAGTGTAAAATAAATTGCACTGTTTGGACCTAAAACCCAGTGGTTATGAAGATCATTGTGAGAATGACCCCCGAATAAAAGGCGATCCCTTACAATATGTATATATATATATATATATATATATATATACACACACACACACACACAGTGCATGTGCAATGATTAATGAATCAATATACACTGCGTGCAGAATTATTAGGCAAATGAGTATTTTGACAACATCATCCTCTTTATACATGTTGTCTTACTCCAAGCTGTATAGGCTCGAAAGCCTACTACCAATTAAGCATATTAGGTGATGTGCATCTCTGTAATGAGAAGGGGTGTGGTCTAATGACATCAACACCCTATATTAGGTGTGCATAATTATTAGGCAACTTCCTTTCCTTTGGCAAAATGGGTCAAAAGAAGGACTTGACAGGCTCAGAAAAGTAAAAAATAGTGAGATATCTTGCAGAGGGATGCAGCACTCTTAAAATTGCAAAGCTTCTGAAGCGTGATCATCGAACAATCAAGCGTTTCATTCAAAATAGTCAACAGGGTCGCAAGAAGCGTGTGGAAAAACCAAGGCGCAAAATAACTGCCCATGAACTGAGAAAAGTCAAGCGTGCAGCTGCCAAGATGCCACTTGCCACCAGTTTGGCCATATTTCAGAGCTGCAACATCACTGGAGTGCCCAAAAGCACAAGGTGTGCAATACTCAGAGACATGGCCAAGGTAAGAAAGGCTGAAAGATGACCACCACTGAACAAGACACACAAGCTGAAACGTCAAGACTGGGCCAAGAAATATCTCAAGACTGATTTTTCTAAGGTTTTATGGACTGATGAAATGAGAGTGAGTCTTGATGGGCCAGATGGATGGGCCCGTGGCTGGATTGGTAAAGGGCAGAGAGCTCCAGTCCGACTCAGACGCCAGCAAGGTGGAGGTGGAGTACTGGTTTGGGCTGGTATCATCAAAGATGAGCTTGTGGGGCCTTTTCGGGTTGAGGATGGAGTCAAGCTCAACTCCCAGTCCTACTGCCAGTTTCTGGAAGACACCTTCTTCAAGCAGTGGTACAGGAAGGAGTCTGCATCCTTCAAGAAAAACATGATTTTCATGCAGGACAATGCTCCATCACACGCGTCCAAGTACTCCACAGCGTGGCTGGCAAGAAAGGGTATAAAAGAAGAAAATCTACTGACATGGCCTCCTTGTTCACCTGATCTGAACCCCATTGAGAACCTGTGGTCCATCATCAAATGTGAGATTTACAAGGAGGGAAAACAGTACACCTCTCTGAACAGTGTCTGGGAGGCTGTGGTTGCTGCTGCACGCAATGTTGATGGTGAACAGATCAAAACACTGACAGAATCCATGGATGGCAGACTTTTGAGTGTCCTTGCAAAGAAAGGTGGCTATATTGGTCACTGATTTGTTTTTGTTTTGTTTTTGAATGTCAGAAATGTATATTTGTGAATGTTGAGATGTTATATTGGTTTCACTGGTAAAAATAAATAATTAAAATGGGTATATATTTGTTTTTCGTTAAGTTGCCTAATAATTATGCACAGTAATAGTCACCTGCACACACAGATATCCACCTAAAATAGCTAAAACTAAAAACAAACTAAAAACTACTTCCAAAAATATTCAGCTTTGATATTAATGAGTTTTTTGGGTTCTTTGAGAACATGGTTGTTGTTCAATAATAAAATTAATCCTCAAAAATACAACTTGCCTAATAATTCTGCACTCCCTGTACAGTACAGACCAAAAGTTTGGACACACCTTCTCATTCAAAGAGTTTTCTTTATTTTCATGACTATGAAGGCATCAAAACTATGAATTAACACATGTGGAATTATATACATAACAAACAAGTGTGAAACAACTGAAAATATGTCATATTCTAGGTTCTTCAAAGTAGCCACCTTTTGAGTTGATTACTGCTTTGCACACTCTTGGCATTCTCTTGATGAGCTTCAAGAGGTAGTCCCCTGAAATGGTCTTCCAACAGTCTTGAAGGAGTTCCCAGAGATGCTTAGCACTTGTTGGCCCTTTTGCCTTCACTCAGAAGTCCAGCTCACCCCAAACCATCTCGATTGGGTTCAGCTCTGGTGACTGTAGAGGCCAGGTCATCTGGCGCAGCACCCCATCACTCTCCTTCATGGTCAAATAGCCCTTACTTTCAAAGTGTTCCCAATTTTTCGGCTGACTGACTGACCTTCATTTCTTAAAGTAATGATGGCCACTCGTTTTTCTTTACTTAGCTGCTTTTTTCTTGCCATAATACAAATTCTAACAGTCTATTCAGTAGGACTATCAGCTGTGTATGCACCTGACTTCTCCTCAACTCCACTGATGGTCCCAACCCCATTTATAAGGCAAGAAATCCCACTTATTAAACCTAACAGGGCACACCTGTGAAGTGAAAACCATTTCAGGGGACTACCTCTTGAAGCTCATCAAGAGAATGCCAAGAGTGTGCAAAGCAGTAATCAAAGCAAAAGGTGGCTACTTTGAAGAACCTAGAATATGACATATTTTCAGTTGTTTCACGCTTGTCTGTTATGTATATAATTCCACATGTGTTAATTCATAGTTTTGATGCCTTCAGTGTGAATCTACAATTTTCATAGTCATGAAAATAAAGAAAACTCTTTGAATGAGAAGGTGTGTCCAAACTTTTGGTCTGTACTGTACATAATTAAACAAAAAAACGAAAGTAAAGTGCCATAGTACATCATAATGTATTTATACAATTGTGCACATAATTATCATATCCCTATACATAATATAGTGAGTACACCAAATCACAAAATACCATGATTAATACACATTACAAAACATAATTGCACCTGTATACGTCATATGCAAATGATTATTCAATGAATAGATCAAAAGATTAGGCTCACCAGGGGACAAACATGTGGTGTTCACCTGGCGCCAATGCGTATGTCAAGGAAAAGATAGAGGAGGTGGAAGAAAGCCAAAAGTGTATTAAGCATGTCTGAAATGCACTCTGCCACTCTGGATTGTGCGGCAGCCATCTTGGAAAAGGGAAAACAAGAGGGAAAAATGCTCTATAGAATTGAGCATTAGTGATGAACGAACATTGCTTGGAAGGCGGCGGGCCTCATTGACTTTACTGGCAGGCAAACCTGAAAAACCTTCAGGTCATATTTGCAGCCACCAAATAGTTACTAGAAGTGCACAAATAGTTCCACAACATGGACAGTGACATACCAGAGGGGGATCATTGGCAAAAATTCCCACAAAAAAATATGTATTTTAATCAAGGGCCATTTTTATGCGTCTTAAAGGGAAACTCTCAAAAATGTGCCCTGCTGGAGCTTAGAAAAATTATATTTTAGGCCACGGTAGTACAGGCCTCAAAAATTTGGCATTCATCTGACAGAAAATAACTTTTGTGATTATGTGGCTGGAGGTACATTAGGCGGTCCCTGGCTAAAAATTCTACTGTAGTCCACTACAGGCCCCAAAAATTAGGCATTCACCTGACAGAAAAGAACTTCTGATGATATGGCTGGAGGTACATTAGGCGGTCACTGGCTAAAAATTTTACTGTGGGCCACTGGAGTACAGGCCCCAAAAATTAGGCATTCATCTGACAGAAAATAACTTGTGATTATGTGGCTGGAGGTACATTAGGCGGTCACTGGATACAAATTTTACTGTAGGCCAGTACAGGCTAGTGTTGAGCGCGAATATTCGAATATTAATCGCGAATATCGCAACTTCGCTAATTCGCGAACATTTCGAATATAGTGCTATATATTCGCTATATAGAATATTCGTCATTTTTTAACATCTGAAAACATGATTCCTCCCTGCTTCTTTCTTGTGGGTCAATGAGTCATTGGCCCACAAGCAACTTAAGCAGGAAGGAATCATGTTTTCATATGGAAAAAAAATTACGAATATTCTAAAAAACAAATATATAGCAATATAGGGAATATATTCGTTATTTAGAATATTCGCCTTTTTTTCAAATCTGTACAGTTGTTCGTATACTCCTCCCCGACGAGCGTCCCCGTCACCATGGGAGCGCCTATGGGTTAGAAAATAACATCGGATCTGAGTTTTCCCTGAGATCGTGAAAACTCAGATCCGATGGTATATTCTAACCCACAGGTGTTTCCATGGTGACAGGGATGCTTGTCAGGGAGTAGTATAGTAGAATATTCGTCATATTCTAAAACAAGAATATATAGCAATATAGCGAATATTCGTAAAATACAAATATAGACTGCAATTTAACTAATATAGTGCTATAGTATATATTTTTTTTTTATAGTGTACATTTTTTCCAAATCTAAATTTGAGAAGAGAAAAAAAAAATTGACTATAAAAAAAAGATTATAGCACTATATTAGCTAAATTGCAGTCTCTATGTGTATTTTACGAATATTTGCTATATTGCTATAACTTTGTGTTTTAGAATATTGATCATATTCTAAAACAAGAATATATAGCAATATAGCGAATATTCGTAAAATACACATATTAGCCATAGCCATAGTCAACCAATAGGAAAGTTGCCTTATACAGGTAAAAGAAAATCGCAATACGCAAATAATTAAATCGCATATTATTTGCGATAAATAGAAAAATGACGAATATTTGATTTCAACGAATATAAGACGAATATTCAATACAATATTTGCGAAATATCGCGAAATCGAATATGGCACCTCCCGCTCATCACTAGTACAGGCCCAAAAAATTAGGCATTCACCTGACAGAAAAGGCCTTTTATGCCGCTGTATATACATAAGACAAGGAACATGGCGGATATGTGTGGGCTGGCATGAGGAATTTCAATTACACGTGGTCATCACAGGTGTTGAATTCCTACGAGATCCATGCCTCATTCATTTTTATGTGAGGTAGTCCACACTATCATGAGCTTATCGGTCACGATCCTCTCTGCTGCGCTGAACGTCCTTTTGGACAGGACACTCGACGAGGGGTAAACCAAGAGTTCCATGGCAAATTGTGCCAGTTTTGGCCACAGGTCAAGCCTGCACACCCAGTAGTCCAGGGATTCTTCGCTTCTCAGAGCGTCCACATCGTCCGTTAACCCGATGTAGTCGGACACCTGTCGGTCTAGGGATTCCCTGAGACTGGATCCGGAGGGCGGCTGTCAATGGGTTGTTTGCAAGAATTATCTCATATCCAAAGTGACCAACATATCTTCAAACCGCCCTCTTCTTGCAGGTACGGTAGGATTGGTACCCACACCTGTTTCACTGTGTTCTAAATTCCTCTGCCAGCTCCCGCAAAAGCAGAATGCAGCATCTCTTGCAGCAAGGCCTGGAAATGCTGCATTCTGCCAGCCCTCTGTGATGCTGGTAACATGTCCGCCATTTTGTGTTTTTTAACGGGGGTCTAATTAAGATGCCACCCAGTCCTGGTCCTTGCCCTTTATGCTTTTATACGGGGGTCCCTCTTCAAACACTGGAGCATGAAGGCCCCCATTTTCACTAGTTTGGAAGCGGTGGAGCGCCCTGGCTCCTGCCCATCGCCCAGGAGAATGTCGGCCTCGGTCCCCAAGCCACGGATAACACCAGGGATCCCCGAAAAGTTTTAAGTCCCCCTCAAAGCCTGCTCTTCTTACTCCTCCTCCTCCCCCCAGCCACCATCCTCCTCTGACTCCTCTTCAGACTCCTGCTGACTTGTCTCAGATGGAGTAGCCCCCCCTGGGAATTCTTCAGCATTGCGACTTTCTCATCTTCCTGTTCCTGCTCCTCGACGGCTTGATCAATGACAATGCACACTCCAGAAAGAAGGCATAAGGTACGATGTCCCTGATGGCGCCCCAGTCAGTAGAAAAATTCTATGGCACACCAACGTGTCTTTTTTAAGTGATACTTTTAATGTACAACGTGCAATTACATCATTCTGTATTTATTCTTTATCCCGACTACGTAATGTAATGATGGACCATATGATTAGTACCAACGTTTCGGTCGACTAACGACCAACTGTCAAATTGAGCGGGGTTAGCCACTGATCGGCATGTGACCGCAGGGCTGAAAGCAGTACAGGATCGGTGTGGGTCTTGGCTTCCAGGCACAACAGCCGCAGCACAGCATGACAAAGTCTCACCTGGGATGTCGAATAGGTTCTGGGGAGCTTGGGGGCTCAGCAGAAGAGGCGGTAGCAGTGGAAAAGGAGGAGTCAGCCAAGGACGAGACAGAGGATTGGGCAGACTAGATGAGTCAAACGGTTCTTATCTGCCGACACATTCTATGTTTCTATGTAGGATGGAGTAGGAGGAGGAGAAGAATAGGCAGGCCTTCATGCAATCCTTGGCGGTAACACCAAATCCACACGGAAGCCACGGGTTACATGCTTGAAGGCTGTCAGAAGGTTCACCCAATGGGCAGTAAAAATTATGTACCTTCCCTTCCCGTGTTTGCTAGACCACATGTCTGTGGTTAGATGTATCTTGGCACCGACACTGTGTGCAAGAGATATATTCACTTGCTGCTGAACTTGGCCATATAGCTCTGGAATGCCCTTCTAGGAGAAATATTTCCTTCCGGGGACCTTCCATTGCATTTTGCCAATGGCAACACATTTTCTAAAGGCCTCTGAGTCCACCAGTATATATGGCAGTAGTTGGCAGGCTAGCAGTTCCAGCAAGCCAGCAGTCAGCCGTTGAGCAAAAGGGTTTTCCGGCGTCATCAACTTTTTGCGTTTTAACATTTGGGCCATGGAAGCCATCCTTGTGGAAGCAGGTATATCACAGGCCTAAATCAATATTTGGTGGAAACAGGTATATCGAACCCCTTAATCTGTATTTTGTGGAAGCAGGTATATTGCAGCTCTCAATCAGTATTTTGTGGAAGCAGGTATATCAAACCCCTTAATCAGTATTTTGTGGAAGCAGGTATATCGTAGCCCTTAATCAGTATTTTGTGGAAGCAGGTATATCGTAGCCCTTAATCAGTATTTTGTGGAAGCAGGTATATCGTAGCCCTTAATCAGTATTTTGTGGAAGCAGGTATATCGTAGCCCTTAATCAGTATTTTGTGGAAGCAGGTATATCGTAGCCCTTAATCAGTATTTTGTGGAAGCAGGTATATCGTAGCCCTTAATCAGTATTTTGTGGAAGCAGGTATATCGTAGCCCTTAATCAGTATTTTGTGGAAGCAGGCATATAGTAGCCCTAAATCAGTATTTTGTGGAAGCAGGCATATAGTAGCCCTCAATCAGTATTTTGTGGAAGAAGGTATATCAAACCCCTTAATTAGTATTTTGTGGAAGCAGGTATATCGCAGGCCTCAATCAATATTTGGTAGAAACGGGTATATAGAACCCCTTAATCAGTATTTTGTAGAAGCAGGGATATCGCAGCCCTCAATCAGTATTTTGTGGAAGCAGGTATATCAAACCCCTTAATCAGTATTTTGTGGAAGCAGGTATATCGTAGCCTCAATCAATATTTGGTGGAAGCAAGTATATCGAACCCCTTAATTAGCATTTTGTGGAAGCAGGTATATCATAGCCCTCAATCAGTATTTTGTGGAAGCAGGTATATCAAACCCCTTACTCAGTATTTTGTGGAAGCAGGTATATTGCAGGCCTCAATCAGTATTTTGTGGAAGCAGGTATATCAGACCCCTTAATCAGTATTTTGTGAAAGCAGGTATATCGTAGGCCTCAATCAATATTTGGTGGAAACAGGTATATCAAAGGCCTTAATCAGTATTTCATGGAAGCAGTTATATCAAACCCCTTAATCAGTATTTTGTGGAAGCAGGTAAATAGCACCCCTCAATCAACATTTGGTGAAAGCAGGTATATCACACCCCTCAAATATATATTTTTTTGCCAGAACAGTTATATCACACCACCCTCTTTATTTGGGGCAACAGGTATATCGCAGCCCTCAATCAGTATTTTGTTGGGGCAACAGTTATATCGCACCCATTGGAAATAGTTGTTCCAATAGCGCTTGTCCCTCTATACAGCTGCAGTATTGCAGCAGAACCACACACAACTGCTGCACAATACATATGCACTATATACTTTCTATGTTAGAAGGTTTAATATTGGTATATCACACCCCTCAATTAGTTTTTTTGGGGGCAACAGGTATATCGCACCCGTTGCAATTAGTTGTTTCAATAGCGTTTGTCCCTCTATATAACTGCGGTATCACAGCAGAACCACACACAACTGCTGCACAATACAAATGCACTATAATATACTTTCTATGTTAGAAAGTATATTATATCACACCCCTCAGTATATCACACCTATCGATAGCACACCTACCGTATACCAGTCCTTAAAAGGACTTTTGTGGCCCTATCAGCGAGCGTTTGATGTCCCTAACAGCCTGTCCCTGCTCCACCAAGCAATTTCTCCCTACATTGGCAAAACATAGAATATAAACTGGCTGCCAGATTGGGTTCTTTCATAGGGTGGGGGTGGGTCCATGTGCAGAAACGTCTCAATTGGCTGTCCTGTCCCACCTGATTGATGTGTCATGGATAAAAGTTTGCCACAATGCAAAAGAATATGGCGCCGGCGGACATCGCCATATGTTCGCATGTTCGGCGAATTGCGAACGCACAAAGTTCGCCACGAAACGACCGCCGGGTGAACCGCAAGGCCATTTCTATTGAGCATGTCTGACATACACACTGCCACTCTGAAATGAGTGGCAGCCATCTTGTAAAAGGGAAAACAAAAAGGCAAAATGTTCTATATTCAGTAATCACTGACAAGCGCCCTAGCTATTATTATGGCCCTAACACCCTATAAAAAAGGGCAAACATGCTTGTAGGGCAATTACAGAGGGCTGCCATATATTAAATTAAACTTAATATAGTAAAGAGAAGAGTATAAAGAAAATTATACTGGATACTTAGGTTCTTAAGTCAACCAGAAACAGAGGGGTCTCCTCATTAAAATGGTAACTATGTGTAAATAATGTGGCATTACTAGAGAGGTGAAGAAAGAGGTCATCACTCCAAAACTGGAGAGACGGCCCCTAACTGTTGGGAAACTAAATGGTTGGACAACCCCACAAATGTGGAGCGACCCCCACCCTTTTGTAGGCCCCTAGCTCGCACACAATGGCACACCACCCATTGACCAAATACGTAAAGATATGCCCTCTCATGCATTACAGACAAGAAATGGACATTTGCTCTGTCACCTCAAAAAAATATTTGTGGTCGGATTGGCTATCAGAAACGTACCTGACCTCTTTAGTAGGGGAGTTGTCCTCCAACTCCTTTAATTGTTTACTACCGGTCTCCCCAGACTGGAAACTAATCTCAGGTTCTTTCAGGGCATAATTTTCCTCTGAAATAGACTCACCCTCTTCGTCTAAACCCATATTCCCCTTTTTTTTTAGGGACTAATCTGTCCGCGCATATTGGTCAAGACTAGTTGCTTGGATCTTTGTTTTCTTGAACATTAGGGAGATTTAGCTCGGCTTGCCCCCTAGCCTTTTTTCCTACCCCCTGTCTAGCCATCTGTATAATTCTCCCTGCGCTTCCCCCTACGGTTCCTAGCCTGCAAGATATATTCCAAGAAATAAAAAAAATGTAGTTTGGCCATACAGGACCTGTCTCTCCAGACTGGAAATATTAGGGAGTCGGTGGGGTTCCTCAGAGCGGATGTACAAAAATATGAAGAAAGGTTGATAGAAATAGAGAAAAGGGCATCTGACTCTGAGGACCTCTTATAGTTAACGATCAAAGAAAAAAAATCTCCTGAAGGAAGAAAACAGGGATTTGAAAAATAGATTACTTGATCTAGAAAATAGGTCCAGAAGGTCTAATCTGAGATGTCTGGGGATTCCAGAGGGGGTGGAGGGACAGGATCTCTGCACCTTTATGCAAACTTGGCTGATGGAACAACTGGGCCAGGACATCTCGGATTATAAAAAATTTGTGGAACGGGCCTATAGACTCCCCCTAAAATTGCCCCCACCCGGAATGAGACCGAGACCCATAATATTCAACTTATTGTCGGTTAGGGACAAAGATCAGATACTGCGCAGGTCAAGAAAGAAAGGGAAGTTAGAATATTTGGGTACAACAGTAATGCTATTTCCGGACTACGCAAAAGAAACGGTAAAGGAAAGAAGTCGGTTTATTGAACTGAAAAAAACTTTGCGCTTGAATAATGTGAGATATTTGATGTTGTTTTCGGCTAAACTGAGGATTGAATGGGAAACCAAAAATTGGGTTTTTGATACAGTGGAAGCAGTTGAAACATGGATCAAAGAAAAGATAAGGAGTTGAGGGATAAGAGGGCTGGGGCAGGCCGGGAGGGTGAATTGCTAAGATAGAGAACCAGGACTGAAGGTAGCCTGGCTCATTCAGAAGGGAGAGGGGGGGGGGGGGGGGTGTAGGTTAGCTTCTTCATTGTACTGCTCCTTTTGTGGGGAATTTATTTATTTTTCCTACTTTTTCTCTTTTTCCTCTGCCCATGTCTGGTATGTTTGGTGATATCTTCCAGCATGGTTGCTTGACTTCCTAGCCTGTATGCAGTGCCGCCTGGGGCTGCCAAGCACCTTGCGGCATAGGGGTCCTAGCGGAGTCTGGTGTGCTGGATACCTGTGTTAGTTGCTGGTACGGTGTCCTGTTTGGTGTTAGGGCTCCGGTAAGTATTCACGGGTTCCAGTAGTAGTGGCAGCGGCAGGTAAGTGTGTTGTCTTGTTTTCTTACCTGCCGATTCTCTTGCTGCATATGGTCTTTTCATTTCCCTGCTTCTAGGCCTTTTGAGACTCCTGTTCTTCCGTGTCCTGGAAGAACAGGGCGCCTCTCCTCAGCTCCTTTGTGAGGGATTCTCAGGGCGACTCAGGGCCTTAGGTATCCAGGGTATGAGCCGTCCTACCATCCAGGTCCGCTCATACGGTGAGGAGTTATGGCTAGGTATAGGGATGCATTAGGAGGTGACCTGCTCCCTTATCCTTGTGGTCAGGCCTAGTTGCTTTCCTTATTCCCCAGTCATCGTACGGTGGGGGGGTTTTCCCTACTCCCCGCCGTGAGAGTTATGGACAGTAAAATAGATAGCTGTAGAGTTGGTAATGCACAAATTTTTTCCACGGGTTCTAAGTTGAAAAGTATCACAGAGGAAATGGGTTGGATTGATATATGGAGGGTAATGCACCCCAAATAAAAAAAATACTCATGTTTTTCAAAAGACTCATAGGAGTTTATCACGGATAGATTTAGTGTTCACTAACAAAGGATCGTTTGAGATTGAACAGGTCAAATATGGACAGCGTGGGATCTCGGACCATAATCCAATTATTATAAGCTTAAACACAATAAAAAAATAATAATAAGAGGGATGCACATAAACATAGGGTGGATAAATATATTGGGTGTACATGATAGGATTTTGGGAGAGATAACTGAGTTTTTCAATATAAATGAGGGGGTCAGCGGTAAACAATATAGTATAAGAGGCCGCAAAGGCCTATATTAGAGGGATATTTATAAAATTTGATATTTCTTTTGGGAAGATGGAAGCCATCACAAAGAAAATAGAGAGATACAGAAACAAAAGTTCGGTTTACAGAATGCAGGACCTGAGTCACGTGATGGGTGCGGTAGCAACGTGTACTAACAGGTCGCATGTGACTTCAAGACTCTGATCACCTGACCTCTGATTCTCCGATCAGCTGACCTGCGGGTCAGGTGATTCATTTGGTTATAGAAGACTGCCGTTACTAGGAGAAGTGCAGAAGTAGAAGCCGCGCAGGCGCAGTTGTTCCTGCACCACGCCAGACCCTCGTGTGTTGCTTGGATCCTGATCAGGTCACGAACGTTTAGCTATTGTTTTTAATTATGTTAAAAATTAAGATTATGAAGATCACCTGGGTGTTGATGATTGCTTTAATTATATGAAATATGACTTAGTCATTTAGATAAACACATGCTTTTGGATATACATATCCAAGTCACTTATATGTCTATCATGTATTTCACTTGTCTTTTATTAATGTATACCTGGATTTTGATACGTATTTTTATAAATTATATTACTTTTTGTACTTAATTATGCTATTGATTGATATGAAACATGCTATATATATGCTATGTGCACTCCCTTTTCACATCACTGCTTGAAAAAGGTTCCAGTGTGAGAACCGAAACGTTGTATGTCTGGTGAATAAAAATATACGCTTTTACTGAAGGAAGTGCCGTGGATTTCCTGGGATTATTATTTTTGGAAGCCTGGATCGCTTCATCAGCCGCTGGCACCCGTCATTACTGATCACTGCTGTGCTATTCACATTTGCTGAACATTTACTAAAATATACAGCAATATATAAGAAGGGAATAAGGAAAAAAATAATGGATTTGGAACAAGAGGTGGAAAAATATGAAAAAAAGTATATTGAAAACCCCATAGATGTAAACTATGAAGAGTGGATAGAGAAAGTGTCCAAACTGGAAGATGAGCGGATTCTATTGGCGGAACAATAAAAAGAAAATTATGTGAGAGATAACTACATCTACGATCATATTCCGGGAAAAAAGCTGGCAGCCTTGGTAGCGACCCAGACAAAAAAAAAAAAAAACGACATCCATTGTTTGGTAGATAAATCAGGACATAAAATTAGTGAACAAGCGGCCAAATTAGAACTGCTCAAAGAATATTTTGAAGATATACAGTACAGACCAAAAGTTTGGACACACCTTCTCATTCAAAGAGTTTTCTTTATTTTCATGACTATGAAAATTGTAGATTCACACTGAAGGCATCAAAACTATGAATTAACACATGTGGAATTATATTCATAACAAACAAGTGTGAAACAACTGAAAATATGTCATATTCTAGGTTCTTCAAAGTAGCCACCTTTTGCTTTGATTACTGCTTTGCACACTCTTGGCATTCTCTTGATAAGCTTCAAGAGGTAGTCCCCTGAAATGGTTTTCACTTCACAGGTGTGCCCTGTCAGATTTAATAAGTGGGATTTCTTGCCTTATAAATGGGGTTGGGACCATCAGTTGCGTTGATTTGTATTATGGCAAGAAAAAAGCAGCTAAGTAAAGAAAAACGAGTGGCCATCATTACTTTAAGAAATGAAGGTCAGTCAGCCGAAAAATTGGGAAAACTTTGAAAGTAAGGGCTATTTGACCATGAAGGAGAGTGATGGGGTGCTGCACCAGATGACCTGGCCTCTACAGTCACCGGACCTGAACCCAATCGAGATGGTTTGGGGTGAGCTGGACCGCAGAGTGAAGGCAAAAAGGCCAACAAGTGCTAAGCATCTCTGGGAACTCTTTCAAGACTGTTGGAAGACCATTTCAGGGGACTACCTCTTGAAGCTCATCAAGAGAATGCCAAGAGTGTGCAAAGCAGTAATCAAAGCAAAAGGTGGCTACTTGGAAGAACCTAGAATATGACATATTTTCAGTTGATTCACACTTGTTTGTTATGTATATAATTCCACATGTGTTAATTCATAGTTTTGATGCCTTCATAGTCATGAAAATAAAGAAAACTCTTTGAATGAGAAGGTGTGTCCAAACTTTTGGTCTGTACTGTATATACAGTAGTAGTAAGATAAATAAGAACCTGACCCAAATGCAACAGTTTCTGGAGGGAATTATTATTTCTAATTTAACAACAGAGCAACTGATAATATAATGCAATATTTTGTGAACACCCAGCTTGAACCCACAAATTGTGGCGAACGATTGATTGTTACCATAGACGCCTCAAAGGCGTTTTATACTATAGAATGGCCCTTCTTGATTACAACATTGATGAAGATGGGATTTGGCGACAATTTTATATCATGGGTAAGATTGTTATACACTGAAATTTCAGCAAAAGTGATATTAAATGGGGAATACTCTGATAGCATAAATATCCGCAGGGGGGTTAGACAGGGATGTCCCCCCTCCCCTCTGCTGTTTGCTATAGCTATAGAACCGGCGGGCTGATATGATCAGACAAGATGAAGAAATTGTTTGATTCAGGTTTGGTGAACATGAGGAAAAAATTGCATTGTATGCAGATGATATTATGTTGTTTGTAGGTTCCCATAGATCGCTAGTGAAGATTTTTCTGTTTTTTGACCAATATGGCAAATATGCTGGGCTTAATATAAACTGGTCAAAATCAGCCTGTATCCCGCTTGATCCTCTGAATGATTTTATACCGGGAGCACTGGAAATTAAGAAGATTAATCAATCCGTTGAGTATCTGGGTATTCAAATAACTCCAAATCCCAAGGATTATATTCAGTTGAATGTGGCCCCTAAAATACAAGAAATTAGGAAGAAAATAGATGTATGGAAAAGATTGTACGTCTCGATGGCAGGACGGATCTCCTTGATTAAAATGTGCCTACTACCTTCCCTGAATTATATATTATGGAATTCTCCAGTAATAATCCCCAAAAAAACATTTAAAATAATAGCTAGTCTCTTAACGGATTTTATATGGAGAGGGAAAAAAACAAGGATAAAAGCACAAATACTGTATATCCAAGAGAGGGAGGGCGGTTTATCCGTCCCAGATCTGGAACTTTATTTTGTTGCTGCCCACATAAAAAAAACATGATAATGTGGAGTAATACGTTAAGCTATAAGGCTATGGGGGCGGAGCTAGTGCCTGAACTGACCGGCCGCATGCAGCAGTAGCTCCGTCGGTCACATCGCCCATACAGCTTGGTTTTTCAGCTTGTTGGATCCAGGATGGTGAAGATAGGTGGCTCTGAAGCTGGCGATTCCTCCAGCCATCACAGACCCTCGACCAACGAAGGAGAGATGGATACATTTATTAAAAAAGCAGCTTCTGCCTATGCCGCAAGGGAATCCAAGATGGCGCCGACCTCGCCACGCACCACAGGACACAAACAGACAGAGGCCTCAGACGCAGCTCATGGAGGTGAGGAAGATGCAGACACCCTGCCCATCTCCCGTACGTACCTTAGAGAAGCCCTCACTTCTTCTCTGGCAGCGGCTTTGGATCCCCTGAGCTCTGACCTCATGGCAATAAAGCAAGACGTCCGACATATAGGACACAGAGTACAGTAGAATCACTGGAGGAGTCACAATCTGCTATGATCCAGCACCAAACTGCTGTAAAGCATAACCTCCACACGATTCAAGACAACATTAACTCTCTATACAATGCCTTAGAGGATCAGGAAAACAGAGGGAGGCGCAATAACCTGCGTTTCAGGGGTATTCCAGAATCGGTTGCCCCAGGGGACATACCCAATACCATCGTCCAAATATGCCTCTCCCTCCTGGGCCCAGACCAGGACATTCTTATATTCCAAGACCTAGCCCAATCAACTCTGAAGAAGAGACGGGCCTTAAAGCCTTTAACAGAATGGCTCAGATCAATGAATATCCCATACAGATGGTCCTTCCCCTTTGGACTCTCTTTTATGCATGAAGGTCATAGGATGAACATCTCATTCCAGGATCTGGAACAAGCATTCTAGCATCTGGGGATTAAACCTCTGGATATACAGAATTGGGACCCTGTCCAAGACTTAACTGACTGGCCGAACCTCCCACCCCTCGAGCTCTGGGAAAAGCAGCAAACCCCTAAACCCCAAAGGGGCAGAAGAGGAAACTCTAAATCAACACCCAGAAGACTCACAATGGGAGAATGAGATGAACTTATCCAGCTAGCTGAATAAGTATCCTCCTTTGTGGGTCACACCACCCCTAATTGAATTGCTGCCTCCAGGCACCCTTTCTCCTGTCAACCTTCCTCCCTTCAGTTTTCTCTGATACTCCTTTTCTGATACTTTCCTGGATCCTAACCTCTACTGAGGGTGATACAATATGTTACTAAGTAACCCCCCTTCCTTTCTCCCATCTTCTTACTTTCTGCTCTCTCCCTTTAACTACTACCTTACTTCAAAAATACATCACAGAAATGTCTTGTATAAATCCTACCCTTTCAAACAAACTCCCCTGGGAGTTATGCTGCCTATTACTTAATAACCCGCATTAGTTCTTGCTTATATTGTTATGTTGTAATGTTCCTTTTAATTTTGTTTTCGTTCTTAGACATGGGCGGTCTGGCAACAGGCAACTATACCACTCTCCCAGAAGGTTGCTAGGGGCTCCTTCCTCTCGGGGCGGTACACTTCCTCTCCTCGCACCAGCTGATTATACTTATGAGGTCAGAATAACTTTTGCTCCCCCTCTCCTCATCCTCACACCCCAACATGAATGACCTTAGAATAGTATCTTATAATGTTAAAGGAATGAGGTCTCCTTCAAAGAGATGCCAAATTTTTTCACATTTGAATAAGGAGAGATGTTCTATAGTTTTCCTTCAGGAAACTCACTTGAAACATGGCAACTATCCAAACCTCTCCTTCTCCAAATTTCCTAGCTGGTATCATTGTGGGGCCGGGGGTGCTGCCTCGAAAGGAGTTAGCATTGGTTTCCACAAAGGGCTAGCTTTCCAGTACAAGTCCCATACCCAGGACCCCAAAGGTTGATATCTTATCCTAAAGGGCCTGGTGGGACAGACCCTATTCACATTTGTGAACGTATACGCTCCAAATACAAATCAAATTTCCTGGCTTTCCTCCCTTCTTTTGCTAGTTGAAACTCACAGAGAGGGGATCCTAATTATAGCTGGTGACTTCAACTTGGCCCTTAACCCTCTCATAGATACCTCCTCTAAAAAATCTGCTATTCCCTCAAAAGCTCTCAAATTACTGCAGACTAAACTTTTTTTTTTTTTGAACAATAATTTTTATTGAAAAGTTTTATATTAATAGGTTACATATCAAGTGAAAGCATTCACATATACATCTTGGTATAGGTAATAATATGGCATATATGAAACTAATACAAAAATACAAAAAATACAATATATTTTTTTTAACAGCATACGGTTGTAAATATTGAGGTTGAATAGGTAGAAAAGTTATATGGGTACAAATACAGGTAGAAGAGGAGAAAATACAGTATAACAGTAGGTAATAGATAAGGCTGTCATGAAAAACATCATAAGACCATAAAAGCCTTACATTCTAATGGAGGCATTAGGCGGCAAATTACATCTTTTGTGATTCAACCAGACTTCCCATCTCTTCAAAAATGTAATTTTCGTATTGTTAGAAGATGCCCATAGACCTTCATATAAGCAGCTATTATCTAGAGATCTGAAAATCCTATTAATATTGGGAAGGTCCCCAGATTTCCAACAAGCAGCTATTTTCAGTCGGGTTATAAATATTAAATGACTAGCTATGAATTTGAAATGGAAAGGTAGGTCTATCAGTCCTATAGACAACAAGGCCATCTTAGATGAAGGTTCAATAGGAAAGCAAGCTAATGATGATATAAAACTGAATATTGAGGTCCATAGGACTTTAACAATCGGGCATTCCCACCACATATGTAAAAAACTACCTATCGCTTGACCACATCTCCAACAATCTGGGGATGAATCAGGAAAGATTTTGTTAATATAAGTGGGTGTTCTATACCATCTGTAGAGAATTTTTCTCGCTCCTTCTAGATGATCAGAGCATTTAGATAGCTTGGATACAGAGGTAAAGGCTTCAGACCACTCTGTGTCCGATAGGGCCGAACCTAATTCAAGATTCCAAAGGTCTAAGATATGCTGTAAGGGATTAACGCTTGACTCTTTCAGTAAGGTATAGCCTTTGGTAATTCCTTTATCTGATTTTTGGGTCATGTGTATCCATTGTAAGAAATCTTGATTGTTTGTAGCATGTGTAAAAATTTTTGAGGATTTCAGTAAGTGTCTTAACCTTAGGTATTTGTAGAAATCTGAGTTGGGGATATTAAACTTTTTATGAAGATGAGCAAACTCTACAAACACCTCATCCTTCCATAGTTGTTTGATTTCAGTAATGCCCATCCTTACCCAATTGTCTAGTCTAATGTCTGGGATAGCTAGTTCACAAACCTTCAAGGGCATTGCGGAAATTGAGGTATTAGTTAATTTGTCTATTCTAGCAACAGAATACCAGGTGTTTAAAATTGTTGTCAGGGTTAATAATGGGGAATTATGTTTGATACCAAAAGCCGCTACAGCAGAAAGGCGCAAGTTTATGTTGCAGGAACCCATAAAAGTTTTTCTAGTACTACCCATTTTTTTTGTAGGGTCCTCCTTAAGTAAATATCTCAGTTGGTCAAGTATAGCGGAGGCATGATAATGCTTAATAGAAGGTACATTAAGACCTCCTGTTTTGAGAGGCTTATTAAGTATAAGGGCTTTCACTCTGGGTCTGAGTTTACCCCAAATGTGGCGATTGATTAGTGATTGGAGCTTGTTTATGTAACCAGAGGGAATAGATATAGGAATATTACGAAACATATAGATAATTTTGGGTAGAATAACCATTTTCAAAGCAGCTATTCTCCCTAACCAAGAAATGTGTTCCAACCTTAAGTTGTTCAAGGAGTTATTAATTTTATCATATAAGGGCCAAAAATTGACCTTGAATAGTTTATTAGTAGGAAAGGTAAGTTGAATACCCAGATATGTCAAGGACTCGTTTGCCCAGGAAAATTTATATAATCTGGAAATTAGACGTTTAGTAGATGGGGATAAACCCAAGTCCAAAATTTGAGATTTGTTTACATTTACCTTATAGAAAGAAGCTTTACCAAACTTAGAGATGATGTCATTAATAGCAGGCAAAGCTATATTTGGGTTTGATGTAATAATTAAGACATCGTCTGCAAAGAGACCTATGAGATGATCTACTTCCCCTACTTTTATCCCTTTAATAAGTGCCGAAGATCTAATGTGTTCTGCGAAAGGATCCATTGCAAGCGCAAATATCAGGGGTGACATAGGGCACCCCTGCCTGGTTCCATTGTTAATATTAAATGGGGTGGAAAGAAAACTGGACGAATATATAGAGGCACTTGGATTAGAGTATAAAGACATTACAGCAGATAAGTAAAAGTTCCCAAACCCAAACTTTTTTAATGTTGCGTAAATATAATCCCAGTGAATTCTGTCAAATGCCTTCTCTGCATCCAATGATAGGAGCAGAGAAGGAGTTCGGGTATAATGTGCCACATCTAATAAGTCTATAAATCTTCTGGTGCCATCTGATGATTGCCTGTTAGAGACAAATCCTATCTGGTCATTGGAGATTAATGAGGGTAAGATATTGGACAACCTTTTTGCGAGTATTTTCGCAAAAATCTTTATATCGGAATTTAAGAGTGATATGGGTCTGAAATTAGCTGGAGTGTCTGCTGGTTTACCAGGTTTTGGTAAGGTTATGATCAGTGCACTTAACATGTCCTTTGGAATTGACTTTTGTATTGCTATTGAATTAAAGGTTCTATTTAGGAAAGGGTTTAAGATATGCGAAAGAGTCTTGTAATACTCATTTGTGAGGCCGTCTGGTCCAGGGGATTTATTATTTTTGAGGGAGTGGATTGATTCTGAGATTTCTGAATGTGTAATTTCAGCATTTAGGGAATGATTTTGAGTTGGCGATAATGATGGGAGAGACACTCCCTCGAGGAACTCATTAATGTATTCAGAAGTGGGTTGGAGAGTGTCTGTTGAGCTACCTAAGTTGTATAAATTTGCATAGTATTTTGCAAATTCATCTGCTATTTGTTTGGGGTTGAATAATTTTTTTCCTTGAGAATCATACAAAAAGGGGATTCTAGTTTTGATTTCTCTTTTTTTTATTCTATTTGCTAGGATTTTTGAAGCTTTGTTGCCTTGTGAGTAGTGATCTGCTTTGATCTTACGTAGGTGAAATTCATGCCTCTCATGTAAGTGGAGGTATAGGTGGTGTCTGGCCGTTTTTAACTTGCTAAGAATTTTTGGGTCTAAAGAGGATTTAAGTGAATCCTCTAGGGATTTAATATCAGTTAATAGTTTATCCAAGGTTTTCTTTCTATTTCTTTTTTGGATGGCCGCGTGTTTTAACAAAATCCCTCTTATGAACGCCTTGTGTGCACTCCAAAGTGTAGTATCTGATACCAGCTTATTATCGTTAGTCCTAAAGTATTCTTTAAGCGAATTTTCCACATCCACACGAATACTCGAATTCTGGAGTAATGAGTTATTGAGTCTCCAAGGAGAATAAACTCTATTGTTGTACATATCATCTAATATAAGGGTTATAAATGCATGATCTGACCATGTTATATTAGAAATGGATACATCCAATACTTTTTGGAGAAGCCACTTATCTGAGACAAACAGGTCAATTCTAGAGTATGTGTTATGTGGATGTGAAAAAAAAGAAAAATCTTTTTCATTTGCATGGTGAACTCTCCAAATATCATGAAGACCTTCTTGAAATAAAAAATCTTGTAGATAAGAGGATTTATTGGAAGGAGGATGAGCTGGGAGCCTGTCAATTGATGAGTCAGGACACATATTAAAGTCCCCACAAACTAGCAGAGACCCTTGTTTGGATTCTTGAGCCATTCTAATAATGCGTTTGATGAAATTTATCTGATCAGAGTTTGGAGCATATAGATTTACTATCGTGTATCTGGAGTTGTTTATGTCACAAGTGATTATAATATATCTACCCTCCTTATCTAATAAGATATTGTGACACTGGAATGCGATAGTGTTTTTAAAACCTATAATCACACCTCTCTTTTTTTTTGTGGCTGGGGATATAAAGATGTGTGGGAAAGAGGGGTGACAGAATCTGTGGGAATCCTCCTCATTAAGGTGAGATTCCTGAATACAAATGATGTCAGCTCTCTGTCTTTTCACTTCGTTCCAGTATGTGGAGCGTTTAAAAGGGCTATTCAAACCTTTAACATTAGCTGATAGGATCTTTATGCCATTATTAGCCATCTTGAGTCTTCAAATGAAGTATCCCTGTAGACTTCAGTATCCTGAGAAAATTGTAAAATAAAAAAACATAGAGAACAGGTAATATAAAGCAAAGTACCCCAATGTTACCATTTGGTGAGTGAGGGGACCGTGGAAATAAATCCTTGTTTTCATATTCGTTATGATCTGAGGATAGACCCCCTGTACGTAACCTTAAAAAATAATAAGTTAAAATGTAAAACATAACATAAATAATAAATAACAATAACATATTAAGGGTCTAACAGTGACCGTAAAATTAATGATGTCTATCACTTAGTATAAGGGGCGTAAAGTGAACAATGGATTAGGGAAAGTGAACACTTAGATGGAAAAAGTGTCCTGAGAAGTAGAGCAGCAGGGTGTGAATCCCCGCAAGGCTTGAAAAACATAGCAATTTAGTCAAAAGCAAAAGTAGCTATATTTACTGTCCCGGGATGAAGTCATGGTGGGATTCTTCCAACTCTTGTCCATTCTGGAGTTAAGTTGAGATGACTCTTATCAGCAGGAGGTTTATTAGTAGAGGCAGTCGTAGCTTTGTCTTTATCTTTGTCTTTGGTGCCCTCTTGTGGTAGAGTAATGTTCCATTTGGAAAAAGCTTCTGATGCTTCTTGAGGAGAAGCTAGGACATGTGATGAGTTTTGGTGCCTCACAATAAGTTTGACAGGAAAACCCCATTTGTAGGGGATATTGTTATCCCTTAGCGCTCTGGTGTAAATTTGAAATTCCCGTCTCCTGCTTAGTGTCGCTGGGGATAAGTCTGTGAATAGGAGTACATTACTGAATCTCTCAGGAATATCTTTCTTCTTTTTTTGAGCTTCCCTCATCAGGGAATCTTTCAAGTGGTAAAAATGGATCCTAGCAAGGATGTCCCTGGGAACAGAGGCAGGGAGAGCTTTGGGCTTTGGAACCCGGTGTACCCGGTCAATGATTAGCTCTGACTCAGGGGTATCTGGAAGATATGATATAATAAGATCAGAAATAAATTCTTGCAGCTGAGAATCTGAGACGTTTTCAGGAATATTTCTAAATCTTATGTTGTTTCTTCTGGAGCGGTCTTCCAGATCAGCAATTTTAAGCTTAATGGCTGCTATATCATCCTCAACCATGTTGTGATTGTCAACTAGTGAATTGTGTGCTGTGACAAATTCCTCCATTTTTTCTTCTAGATGCGCTGTTCTTTCTCCTATGGCTACTATATCAGCATGGATGACCGAGATTGTCTCTTTGAAATCTCCATGAATGGATCTTTTTAAATCTGCCAGCATGTCCTGCATTGCATTGACGGTGAGACCAGGATCTATGCCTGGTGAAGGAGGGTAAGTATCAAGGGGAGGAATAGATGTATGATGTTCACTCACCCTTTTTTGTTTTTTAGGCTCCTGTGAAGCTGAAGGACTGGAGCTTGCTGAAGAGGGAGTCCCTGAAGAGCGCTGGTCGGGTGTCGCTGCTGGAGAGACACGGAGCTCTCCCTCTGTGTGGCGGGAGCCGGCGCCATCTTGGATCGATCCTGGAGCAGGGTGGAAGAACGCAGTCATTTTCTGTAAACTTTTTAATTTGGGGGTATTAGACACTTGGCGCTGCCTTAATCCTAACTTATGTGATTACTCTTTTTATTCCACAGCAAACAACTCCTATAGTAGAATAGACTACATATTTATCTCGAGAGAACATCTACAGCTCTGCTCCAAAGCCAAGATTGGGGATATGACACTCTCGGACCACTCCCCAATATTTTGTGATGTCCATCCTACCACCAGGTTGGGTAAGAACATGAATTGGAGGTTCAATGAGTCCTTGCTGGGTAACCCTGACTACAAATCTCAGATTACTTCCTACCTGGATGATTATTTTCCCATTAACAATACCCCAGACATATCCCCCCAGGTTCTGTGGGATGCCCATAAGGCATATATTAGAGGCAGGTTGATTGGACTTTGCTCCTACCTAAAAAAGGAATCAGAGAAAAAATACATGTCCCTGTTGTCAAGGATACACATACTTGAAAAAGCTCATAAGCAATCCTTACTCGCTCAGCAACTGGCGGAACTCTCTTCTATCAGAACTGAACTAAAGAATCTTCTGAATGAGCGTTCAGCCAAATATTTCTTGTCTGCTCAACAGAAGTTCTTCGCACATGGTAACAAGGCATCAAAATTTATGTTGCAGAGAATTAAACAAAGAAGAAACTCCCGCCACGTTCAGAGCATCAAATCCCCGAGGGGAGACCTATTATTTAAAGCAGAGAGATTGCTGAGCAGTTTAAGCTTTTTTATGAATCATTGTACAATCTACCTGCCTCTAAGCTCTCAGACCCCTCCCTGGGGAGAGAGGCCAATATCAAATCATTCCTGGATTCTCTCCAACTCCCGACTCTGACCACAACCCAACGTAACTCTCTAGTAAAACCATTCACTATCTCCGAGTTGACGCTGGCCGTTAACTCCACCCCTAAGGGTAAATGCCCAGGTCCTGATGGCCTTCCTATATCTTACTACTCAACTTTCCGAGACTCCCTTCTTCCCTTCCTACTTCCCATATGCAACCTCTCAATGCTCAACCATTCTATCTCAGCCGATATGACCAGAGCCACTATTACTATCATCCCCAAAGAGGGTAAAGACCCTTCAGCATGCTCCAGCTACTGGCCGATCTCATTGCTCAATGTGGACCTCAAATTAAAAGCCAAGATGCTGGCCACTAGATTACAGGGCTTTTTACCTAGTGTAATCAACCCTGATCATGTGGAATTTGTCAAGGGACGTGAGGGAAAGGACAACACTACAAAGGTCTTGAATGCCCTATTCTATGCTTCCCATAAATCCATCCCCTTAGTCCTGATTGGCACGGATGCTGAAAAAGCTTTTGACAGGGTCAACTGGACTTATATCAAGTTAACTATGTCTAGGTTTGGGATCCCCGAACCCTACATTAACGGGGTATTCTCTATGTACTCCTGCTCTTCGGCGTCCAACTGGTCAATGGAATCTTATCTTCCCCTTTTCCAATCAGGAACGGAACGAGGCAGGGTTGCCCCCTTTCCCCCCTTCTCTTTGTCCTGGTCATGGAAACTTCATTACAAGCTCTCAGACGGGAGAATGAAATCAGAGGTCTTTTTGTGGAGGGTTCTGAATTCAAGCTTGCTGCCTTTGCAGACGATTTACTGATCCTCACAACTAACCCCTGTAAATCTATGAGTATCATTCTCTCGATACTTAGCCACTTTGGCTCCCTATCCAAATTTTAAAGTTAACCCTTCCAAATCCCAGGTGCTGCATATTGGCCTTTCACCCTCAACTCTCTGGCACACCCAACAACTGACATACCTTGGGGTAAAACTTACCCCATACCTATCAGATTTATTTAAGCTAAACTATAAACCCCTGTTGCTCTCAATAGCCACCCAGCTGGACTCATTGGACTTTCCCTACCTATCCAGGTTTGGGAGAAAGAACATCCTTATGTCTCTGGTAATCCCAAGATTAACTTACTTGATGCAAGTACTCCCTATTGAGATCCCCAAATCTTATTTTGTCTCCCTAAATAAGCTGATTCGCAGATACATATGGCAGGGGAAAAGTCCACGTATCTCTTTTGATACACTTACTAAATCTAGAGCCCAGGGAGGTATTGGTCTGCCTGACCCTGAAATATACACGAAAGCTATCCAACTCTCCAGGGCAATGGATTGGATCAGGAGCCCCACCCATAAAGCATGGCTTACCCACCCCAGCCCGGGCCCTTCTGTTGGCCGACAGATCACCTCTGATACCCAGCTCTATTTCCAACTCCATGATTCGCAGCACAATAAAAGGTTTGGAGGTGGTTCTTGGCCAATGGTGGGGCTTTGACGCTACCATCCCCCCCTTACTTTTAAAATACATTTTAGCCCTAGCCCCTAAAGAACTAAGGGAAAGCTGCCCTATCTCCCTAAGGTCTTCCAGGCTTCCCATCTCTGATATTTTAGATCAGGACGGATGTATACCCCCCGACTCTGAACTTCACATGAAGTTGGGTCTAACCATTCGAAATTACATGCTCATGCATTTTATTAAGTCGGAAACACTCCTACTCGTGAAAAACACCCCCCCTCCGAGAGAGACTAACTGGTTTGAGAGACTGATAGGCAATTTGCTCCCCCTCCCAAATAAATATCTACAATATATAAGTCTCTTAAGACATCTCCCTCTATTGCTAAACCTGCTACAATTGGTCTTTGGGAGAGGTATTTGAAACGTACCCTGTCGACCTCTGAAACCGCAAAGATTTTGATTACCCCACATAAGATTTCCAGATGCATTCGCATTCAGGAAAACAGTTATAAAATATTACTACGCTGGTACAGGACCCCAGACAAGACTTGTCTTTATAAGCCCGGATCCCCAGATGTCTGTTAGAGATGCCATACCTCCACATCTGGTGGTCTTGCGACCAAATCAAGGCCTGGTGGTCGGAAATAATTAAAATCAGCAACCAGATATGCAAGTCTTCTTTCCCTTGCACCCCGGAGCTGGCTTTGCTTACTCTAGGGGTAGGAGGTATAAATTCTGAATAAATTGAATATTGGAATGCCTTAAAATATGTATTTTATTAATACCGTTTAAAATAATTGGCCCAACGGTGATCAATGTGAACAATACCTCACTGGGAGGTTACAAACAACTGCCTACCAAAGATGAACTGGTAGGGAGAAAAAATAAATAATAGAAGCCAGGTGGTGTGTACACTGGCTCACTCAGAGGGTGAGTTAGGAAAAAACAGGGATAGAATATAGGAGGGAGACAGATGCTGGGTCTCTTCCCCTCAATATGTCCCTGTATCCTAACTAGAAACACACCCTCTCTGACTGCCCCTAGATGGCCCTCAGACCTATCCGTTGACTGCCCAGCTTCATCAGAAGCAAAGAAAGACCAGTCACTTGCTAGGGCAGGCAGACAAGAGGTAAAAAATGAATAGAATGATGGCCCTACGCGTTTCATTGACGGATGCCAGATCATCAGGGGACCAAAATAATGCCAGGATCACAGGCAAACATCAACAAGACAATGTGTGCTTGTTACAGCCTAAGTCATAGGTTATGGCAGTTAGTAAGACAATCCACTCAGTACATCCGGATATACTTAGCTTGCCAAAGTAGTTAACCTGCGTCCTCGGTCCGCACCTCTCCTGCGTATGGCAGTGGGAGTGGGTGACTAGCGCTGGCGTCCTTTTTAAACCTCGCGCGTCGCATCGGCTCCTTCCCCCCCGCAGCACATGATCAGTCACGTGACGCATGACGTATACCGTCACGTCACTACCAGGAGTCACATGATCGGGTGCGGCGAAAGAGCCATCCCTTCTATTGCGTCCGTATCTCCTTAGTGTCTGATAGGTCCAGCAGTATTGGGGAGGGGTGGGGGGCGGATGCCAAAGTATACTCCTGGCGATGTGGAGGTGGGCTAAATCCACTCGCCACTAGTAACCTAGTATCACGGCTAGAATAGCCAGATGGAGGTGCGTCACTCTGTACAGTCACAGGAGGCGCTACCTAGGGTATTTAATGGCAATTTAAATGAACAAAAGGCTGGATAGGTAAATATCAAGGTGTAAGGATGATGCATACCAATAAATGAATATACTCACCCCATCCATAATGTCAGGGCAAAGAAAAGGGAAGCAGAAAGGGAAAGGAGGGGAGGGGAGGGGAGGGGGGGGGGGAGGGGTAACGCTGTAAAATAAAAGACATCATGAACCCTAGTAGCCCTAATAGAGGTTCAAATAGAAGGCACAAAGATATAACCTAACTCCAAACAAGGTCTAATGGAGCTATAGTTAGACGGAGACTATACACGATGTACGTAGCCTACAAACGTAGGGCATACTGTAATCCATACAAGGGGTGAATGACGGGTGTGTTACTCCTGTCAAAAAGTTTACAGTATGCCCTACGTTTGTAGGCTACGTACATCGTGTATAGTCTCCGTCTAACTATAGCTCCATTGGACCTTGTTTGGAGTTAGGTTATATCTTTGTGCCTTCTATTTGAACCTCTATTAGGGCTACTAGGGTTCATGATGTCTTATTTTACAGCGTTTAAATTGCCATTAAATACCCTAGGTAGCGCCTCCTGTGACTGTACAGAGTGACGCACCTCCATCTGGCTATTCTAGCCGTGATACTAGGTTACTAGTGGCGAGTGGATTTAGCCCACCTCCACATCGCCAGGAGTATACTTTGTCATCCGCCCCCCACCCCTCCCCAATACTGCTGGACCTATCAGACACTAAGGAGATACGGCCGCAATAGAAGGGATGGCTCTTTCGCCGCACCCGATCATGTGACTCCTGATAGTGACAAGACGGTATACGTCATGCGTCACGTGACTGATCATGTGCTGCGGGGGGAGGGGCCGATGCGACGCGTGAGGTTTAAAAAGGACGCCAGCGCTAGTCACCCGCTCCCACTGCCATACGCAGGAGAGGTGCGGACCGAGGACGCAGGTTAACTACTTTGGCAAGCTAAGTATATCCGGATGTACTGAGTGGATTGTCTTACTAACTGCCATAACCTATGACTTAGGCTGTAACAAGCACACATTGTCTTGTTGATGTTTGCCTGTGATCCTGGCATTATTTTGGTCCCCTGATGATCTGGCATCCGTCAGTGAAACGCGTAGGGCCATCATTCTATTCATTTTTTACCTCTTGTCTGCCTGCCCTAGCAAGTGACTGGTCTTTCTTTGCTTCTGATGAAGCTGGGCAGTCAACGGATAGGTCTGAGGGCCATCTAGGGGCAGTCAGAGAGGGTGTGTTTCTAGTTAGGATACAGGGACATATTGAGGGGAAGAGACCCAGCATCTGTCTCCCTCCTATATTCTATCTCTGTTTTTTCCTAACTCACCCTCTGAGTGAGCCAGTGTACACACCGCCTGGCTTCTATTATTAATTTTTTCTCCCTACCAGTTCATCTTTGGTTGGCAGTTGTTTGTAACCTCCCAGTGAGGTATTGTTCACATTGATCACCGTTGGGCCTATTATTTTAAACGGTATTAATAAAATACATATTTTAAGGCATTCCAATATTCAATTTATTCAGAATCTTTACCTTGGGCGCCATTTATATTCATATTTATTTTGTTTGACCAGCTTTCACTTAGGTTGTGTTCATCCGTAGGAGGTATAAACACACATAAAGCCTCCCTTTTCTCCCTACTATTAGCAGCGGCCAGAATTCTTCTGCCTTCTCATTGGCTCTCTTCTGAAATCCCAAAAGTAGACCACTGGGTTAACAAAGTTGACCAGATCTATAGATTCGAGGAAATTTCCCACTGGGCACTAAGATCTAGTCCGCACAACCTGCCTGCAGGTGCACATCACTATGGCGAAATACATACACAAACGGAAAATGCAAATGTGATCGCACACTGCATCCAGCACTCTGCCCTCCATGCTGGATGAGACATTGGTTTATATTTTGGCCAAAGCATAGTAAGCCACTCACCGCGTCAAGGTCGTCTCAATTGAGTGGTCCCTAACTCTTGTTCCTACCTGTTCATGGGCCATGACAGCCACATAAAATCCAGGGAATGCAGGTCAGCATGCAAGCCAAGTACACTTTGCTTGTAACCCCGTGGCTTACTATGCTTTGGCCAAAATATAAACCAATGTCTCATCCAGCATGGAGGGCAGAGTGCTGGATGCAGTGTGCGATCACATTTGCATTTTCCGTTTGTGTATGTATTTCGCCATAGTGATGTGCACCTGCAGGCAGGTTGTGCGGACTCAACCCCTTATATTTTTTTCTTTGTAGCATATATTGGAGGCGTGGCGATCTCCTTTGAGTCAAGCACACCTGACCAGTTAATCTGTCCGGGAGGCTGGTTTTAAAGTCAGTATAAAACTGAGTCTGCTTATATAGAACCTACCATTAGCCATCTGGCTCCAGGAGAAGTATATGGTGGGTTCAGCATGCATGTTGGTACTTGCATCCCTGGATCCGATGAAAGCTGTAATGGCACCGGACGGGGTTACAAGCAAAGTGTACTTGGCTTGCATGCTGACCTGCATTCCCTGGATTTTATGTGGCTGTCATGGCCCATGAACAGGTAGGAACAAGAGTTAGGGACCACTCAATTGAGACGACCTTGACGCGGTGAGTGGCTTACTATGCTTTGGCCAAAATATAAACCAATGTCTCATCCAGCATGGAGGGCAGAGTGCTGGATGCAGTGTGCGATCACATTTGCATTTTCCGTTTGTGTATGTATTTCGCCATAGTGATGTGCACCTGCAGGCAGGTTGTGCGGACTCAACCCCTTATATTTTTTTCTTTGTAGCATATATTGGAGGTGTGGCGATCTCCTTTGAGTCAAGCACACCTGACCAGTTAATCTGTCCTGGAGGCTGGTTTTAAAGTCAGTATAAAACTGAGTCTGCTTATATAGAACCTACCATTAGCCATCTGGCTCCAGGAGAAGTATATGGTGGGTTCAGCATGCATGTTGGTACTTGCATCCCTGGATCCGATGAAAGCTGTAATGGCACCGGACGGGGTTACAAGCAAAGTGTACTTGGCTTGCATGCTGACCTGCATTCCCTGGATTTTATGTGGCTGTCATGGCCCATGAACAGGTAGGAACAAGAGTTAGGGACCACTCAATTGAGACGACCTTGACGCGGTGAGTGGCTTACTATGCTTTGGCCAAAATATAAACCAATGTCTCATCCAGCATGGAGGGCAGAGTGCTGGATGCAGTGTGCGATCACATTTGCATTTTCCGTTTGTGTATGTATTTCGCCATAGTGATGTGCACCTGCAGGCAGGTTGTGCGGACTCAACCCCTTATATTTTTTTTGTATGTGTTATTTCCTCATTATCCCAATTACAGTGAGCAGATAAAAGGTCCATAGTTCATTTCAAGTGTGCTATTTGCATTTGGAATCTGTTGCTGTCTACTCTCAAGATGAGATCCAAAGAGCTGTCACTATCAGTGAAGCAAGCCATCATTAGGCTGAAAAAATAAAACAAACCCATCAGAGAGATAGCAAAAACATTAGGCGTGGCCAAAACAACTGCTTGGAACATTCTTAAAAAGAAGGAACGCACCGGTGAGCTCAGCAACACCAAAAGACCCGGAAGACCACGGAAAACAAATGTGGTGGATGACCGAATAATTATTTTCCTGGTGAAGAAAACACCCTTCACAACAGTTGGCCAGATCAAGAACACTCTCCAGGAGGTAGGTGTATGTCTGTAAAAGTCAGCAATCAAGAGAAGACTTCACCAGAGTGAATACAGAGGGTTCACCACAAGATGTAAACCATTGGTGAGCCTCAAAAACAGGAAGGCCACATTAGAGTTTGCCAAATGACATCTAAAAAAGCCTTCACAGTTCTGGAATAACATCATATGGACAGATGAGACAAAGATCAACTTGTACCAGAGTGATAGGAAGAGAAGAATATGGAGAAGGAAAGGAATTGCTCATGATCCTAAGCATGCCATCTCATCAGTGAAGCATGGTGGTGGTAGTGTCATGGCGTGGGCATGTATGGCTGCCAATGGAACTGGTTATCTTGTATTTATTGATGATGTGACTGCTGACAAAAGCAGCAGGATGAATTCTGAAGTGTCTCGAGCAATATTATCTGCTCATATTCAGCCAAATGCTTCAGAACTCATTGGACGGCTCTTCACAGTGCAGATGGACAATGACCCAAAGCATACTGCAAAAGCAACCAAAGAGTTTTTTAAGGGAAAGAAGTGGAATGTTATGCAATGGCCAAGTCAATCACCGAATCTGATTGAGCATGCATTTCACTTGCTGAAGACAAAACTGAAGGGAAAATGCCCCAAGAACAAGCAGGTACTGAAGACAGTTGCAGTATAGGCCTGGCAGAGCATCACCAGGGATGAAACCCAGCATCTGGTGGTGTCTATGCGTTCCAGACTTCAGGCTGCAATTGACCGCAATGGATTTGCAACCAAGTGTTAAAAAGTGAAAGTTTGATTCTGTCCCATTACTTTTGGTTCCTTAACAAGTGAGAGGCACATATGCAAACTGTTGTAATTCCTATACCGTTCACCTGATTTGGATGTAAATACCCTCAAATTAAAGCTGACAGTCTGCAGTTAAAGCACATCTTGATTGTTTCATTTCAAATCCATTGTGGTAGTGTATAGAGCCAAAAAATTTATAATTGTGTCGTGTCCCAATATTTATGGACCTGACTGTATGTCTATCACTTTCACTTGTATCTAGGATTTTTATGGTCTTAATTGAAAGTATACTTTTTATATGGATACCTGTGATTACCTATAAACACAATAAAAATTGTTAATTATAAAAAATATATAAGTATAAGGCTATGATCACAGGGATAAATTATCGCCTAGAAAATAGTAATATCTTCCAATTAATAGAAGCGGGAATCTTGTCACAACAGGGAAGTAGTAAGATTCCGATATTTGAATTGATGGATAGGGTTTGGAAGGAAGCAAGAGGGCTGTGGCCCCAGTCTGGAATCCATGCTGACACCTTATTGTGGGACAACATCCACCTTACAGAACTAAAATCAATTGAGCAGAAAAGTTGGTGGAAACATGGAGTCCATAAACTGGGCCAGGTATGGAGGCAGGGGGACATAATACCATATGAAGACCTTAAAAAGGAGTATGGTCTGGGTAACATAGAGCTGAGTTTTTTTTTTTTTACCTACAACTAAAACAAGCACTGCAAACTCTGTTGGGAAAAGGCACACAAATTGATACCCTCCCGCAGCCGTTAATGAATATCTTTAAGATAACACCAGGAGGGGAATTAATTTCTAAAATTTATGAATGTTTGCTATACCAAAAGACCAAGAAAAAAGCAGTAATTGGTTTAATTCATGAATGGGAAAACTTTATAAACCCCCAGCAAGAAGAGTTCTGGGGATTGGCTATAAAGGAAAAAAATTGAGTTTCAAAGAACTTTTCCCATAGGATTACCCAATTCAATATACTATACCGCCTTTATTACTCCCCCAAGATATTAATGAAGTGCTATAAAACTAAAGTGTTTAGTTGTTTAAAATGTGGGGAGAAAGGGGTGGATGATGTCCACATACTCTGTACATGCAAAAAGATTTAAGAGTTCTGGGGTAAGGTCAATGACAGAATAGAGCAATACATAGATGATATCTTCTGTATATGGACAGGTACAGAACCGGAACTGCATGCATTTAATGAGTACCTGAATAATATCCATCCAGCCCTAAAATTTACGAGAGTCAGCTCTATGACCCAGTTACAGTTCCTGGACACACTGGTATGTGTACAGGGCGAGAAATTGGGCACAGATATACATGTGAAGAATACTGACAAAAACAATATTTTACAGTATGATAGCTCACACCCACGGGATATGATAAAATCACTGCCCTACAGCCAATTCTTACGGGTACGTAGAATTGTGAGTGATGAGGAAAACGTGGAGACAAGACTGTGGGAAATGAACAAAAAATTTGTCAATAGGGGCTATCCCTCACAACTGACCAACAAACACCAGGATAGGGCCCGTAGGCTGGTAAGGGATATACTACTCGAGAAGAATACAGATAAATCGAGTGTCCAAAATAGGATTCCCTTTGTTTCCAGATACACAATGCTAAGTAGACAGGTGGCCACGGTAATTAGAAAGAACTGGACACTCCTTACACAGGCATTTCCAGATACCCCTGAATTTAAAAATCCCCCCCTGTTTTCATACAGAAGAGGTCCTAATGTTAGAGACAGGTTGGTACATGCTGACAAACCTCCAAACATGCAACAACGAAAAACAGATAGGATGTTATCCTTGTTTAGGGTGTTGCCATTGTAATAATATGATAAAAGGAAAAACATTTGCACAGCCACATACAGGAAAAAAATATAAAATTACACAGTTCTATAGCTGCAATTCATTCTATGTCATTTACACCCTCCAGTGCCCTTGTGGGCTCCTCTATGTGGGGGAAACCACACAAGAGATAAAAAAGAGGATCACACAACATAAGTCCAAGATTCGCAAAAAAGCTTTGGATCTCCCAGTACCAGACCATTTTGACAAGCTGGGGCATAATTTGTCTCAACTGCGGTTCCAGATCAAAGATGGGGTACCACCGTTACGGAGGGGGGGGGGGAGATCGAGAAACCCTCCTTAAACAACTAGAGTTAAAATGGATATATAGGCTTGATACACGTGAACCCAGGGGACTTAATAGGGACTTCAATCTGGGGGTCTTTCTATAGGGGGTCCAGAGTGTGTCTCTCCCTCTTCAGTGTAGAGGAGATATTTATTTGCTATTTTGTGTAACTAAATATTGTGCCCAACAATGTTTTTGTTGTGATGATTTTAAACTTAGAGATGTTCACCAAACACTAATATTTAATTGTCTCTTTCTATGGATGTCCTCGCCGGGGCTTTTCCTTGGTCCGCAACCATTGATTCTGATGTCCCCAATGTCATATAGCCCAATGTCCAGTATTTGTGGTATCCAGGCATGGCCAGTGGGGGGTGAGTCCTATCCTTTGGTCCTTTACCTCTTAAAGAAACTGTAGTGTGTGTATGGACGGACCTGGTGTGTCACTGGGGCTATTGTCACTAAAAATGATTGGCCCGTGTGGCACCCTGAACGACCGTGAACCCCAATAGAGGACATCTGCCCCATCTGATAGTACAGATGGGACAGGGTCACCATTTTTAAGGGGTAGCATGCTTGGGTATATGGTATCCCTATAGGGGTGTATGGCTGAAGGAAATCAGCGATCACTCTGGAGGAACCATATACAATGTCTACGGTATATGGGGATTCTGAACTTGTAATGTCAAAAAATTACCCCATCTATAATATTGGAGGTGTCATGACACAATGAGTTGGACCTTCACCCACTAGGACCTATCCTGGAACCACTTTAGCATTGACGAGGGGAGGAGCCGTGCGACGCGTACGTTCCATGATTCATTGTGTGGACGGCCGCGTCTCCATGGCAACCCCCAAGTCATTGATGAGGGACAAGTTTGACGCACTGCAGTGCCGTGGAACGCAATCTGCTTCCATGTCATTGGCAACAGGTGACATCACTAGGGGAATTTTCCCCATTGGCCGATGACGGAGGAGGACGCATGTGCACTGTAGCTTCCGGGACGCCGAGTTTGGCATGTTCTTGGAAGCTATGCGGACATGGTATAACACCCTGGGGACGCCATCTCTATATAGGAGGTAATATTAACCTATAAGATTGTATATTGCACTGGAAGGTTGTATACTAATGACTATGTATGGTGACACATGAACATATATTGATGAGGGTGTATCAATTCACCTGGGGGAGGGTTAATCCCACCCACTGGGCACTATATAAGACACATGTTTTGTATTCACCGTATTGCTTGAAAAAGACAGAGGAAGGTCGAAACGTTGCATCACCTTGCTGTTTTATGGAATAAAACCATCAGTGGATTTTCTACAAATGGCGAGTGCTGCAGATTTTTTTGTATTTACCTAGCCAGTTTGAGACATGTATACTGGGGGTGATGGATAAAATGGAAACCCCACAACATCGGGAAATCGCCTCCAAACTCCTTTTTCAAGCTAGGAAATGCATTATTGGACATTGGGGAGGCAGTGTGGTTCCCACGGTTAGGAAATGGGAGATTACTAGATCCTCACTTGCCAGAGAGGAATTCCACCTGATAAATACCCCAAAAAAATATAGATTTGCTAGAACATGGCAGAAATGGCTAATATAGGTCCCCCCTGGGAGACGATGCGTGGTGTGAGTTGGGCCAAGGGGAGTGGGCGGGATAGAAGGGACAGAGACAGGAGGATCTTTATTTTTTTTATTTTTTTGAGCAGACAATGAATAAGGGCCAGGGGAGGGGAGGGTAATATAATGTTATGTACTTTAAAGATTGTTATAATACTGATGTATGACTATTTTAAAGATGTTATAATCTTGTTATATGAAGTGAAAAAAATTTACAAGAAAAAAAAAAGAAACGTACCTGGCCTACCTCACCCTAGCTTTGCCTAGCAGTTGAGTTATGCCATAACTGCTGTAGTAGTAGGGCAACCTAAATGGAGTTACCATAATATAAAATAACCGTAAGATGGTGTGGGTGGGTGAAAAGCCGGCGTGCTGACATCTCGTAGGGCCCGAGGACGGCCCTAAGTAGCGCCGTTCACCAGCCTCCCCTCCCACAAATACGGCAAATAAATTTGCCTAAAACATAAAAGAACCAATAAATATAAAAATTATGTCTGTCCTCTGGCGAGTCAAATGTTGTCAAGGCACATCTAAAAAAGATGTAAAAGAAGAAAATAAAAAATTATTATTAATCATGTATATATGAAAGAAAAAGACAATAAGCTTAACTTAAAATTATAATAAATATGCTGCAAAAAACTTGCTATCACATTAGTGCTGATTGAGAGAGCACCAGGAGTGGTGGGCAAGCCATCCACTGTATGTTTACAGTGAAGGAGATCAGAGTATTATTGTGTTCAAATTAGAATCTACATTGAGTCCCGTGGCTTTCAACGTGTTTAATCTAAAGATTAGAGTTGAGCGGACACCTGGATGTTCGGGTTCGACGGGTTCGGCCGAACTCCACAAAAAAGTTCAAGTTCAGGACCCGAACTTGACCCCGAACCCCATTGAAGTCAAAGGGGACCCGAACTTTTGAGCACTAAAATGGGTGTAAAAATGTTATGGAAAGGGCTACAGGGCTGCAAATGGCATCAAAATGTGGTTAAGAGCATGGCAAGTGCTCTGCAAACAAATGTGGATAGAGAAATGACTTAAAATAACATGAAATACGTAAAAATATAAACATAATAATCTTGATCTAGGAGGACGAGGTCCATATGGAGAAGGAGGTTGAGGAGGCGGTGGAAGTGGCGGTGGAGGAGGAGGTAGCCTACACTGCTTTTTGGTATTAAATGTATTTCTATTATTTTAAATTAGGGTACACCCCAAAACATTGGGAAATATAACCCTCCAGTCGTGCTAAACACACGTTCAGACAATACACTGGCTGCAGGGCAGGCCAGCACCTCCAAGGCGTAAAGGGCAAGCTCAGGCCATGTGCCAAATTTGGAGACCCAGAAGTTGCAGGGGCTGTCAGTTAGTTTGTGTAGGCGTGTGCATACTTACTGCCCCACCCACCATGTCGCACGTCCCCGTGATGTTCACGATCCAATTTGATATCTGCTCTATCAACTTTCGTTGTTCTTTTATGGTGATTACGGGTGGCGGGGAATCAGGGTTCCAGGCCGGAGAGGGAGCGTGAGAAAAAGAGACCAAATTTAAGGGAGATAAATTTGTTTTAAAAATTTAGGATCAAGAAGAAATGTGGGAAAAGTTAGAGGCGCAAATGTGGGACAAATTACAGAAGCCCAAATGTGGGCCAAAAGAGTCAAGCGGAATTGTGGGAAAAGCTATTGAGGCGCAAATGTTGGCCAAAAGAGTATAGTGGAAATGTGGGACAAAGTATTGAATCTTAAATGTGGTACAACTTGCTTAAGTTTAAGCATTGAATCAAAGGAGGTGGAGCGCATCAATTAAAGAAGCATTTCAGAAATTTTATTCCCTGTCACCTATGCAGAGCAGGGGTTTATTCACGTTTAAAATTGTATAATGTCAACCCAAGAATGTAACAGAAAAATTACAGAAATTAATTAACCTGTCTACTTGGTAGAGCAGGGTTCTATGACAGAAAACAATTGTTTATTGTCACCCGAAAATGTAAAATAAAAATTATTGAAATTTATTAAGCTGTCAACTAGGTAGGGGAGGGGTATATTACACCCAAAAATTTGTGAATTTGACCCTAAAATGTAACTGACAAATGTTGTTGTTTTTTTTTACCGGTCTAATAGGTATAGCAGTGGTACATCACACCAAAAAATTGATGAATTTCACTATAAAATGTAACTGCCAATTATTATTTTTTTTACAGGTCTACTAGGTATAGCAGTGGTACTTCACACCAAAAAATTGCTGAATTTCACCAGAAAATGTAACTGACAAATATATTTTGTTTGTTAACCGGCCTACTAGGTATAGCAGTGGTACTATACACCCAAAAATTGGTTATTTCAACCAGAAAATGTAAATGACTAAGTAGTGAAATGTTATAAAAGAAAACACGTAAAAAAAAAAAAAAAATGGATTTATGGAGGTGGAGTTCCATATGGAGTAGGAGTTTGAGGAGGCGGTGGACGTAGCGGAGTAGGTGGAAGCGGCGGTGGAGGAGGACTAGATAGCCAACACAGGTTTTTGGCTTTAATTTAATTTTGTAAAATTAAGGTACACTCCAAAAGAGTGTGAAATATCCAAAATACAAACATGAGCAATTGCGCTGCAGTATAACAATGGCTGGTTAGTGCCGGTATACATGTCTATTCTGCAAAAGGTACGGACAAGTCCTGAGGGATCCATGTCTGGTTCATTTTAATGAACGTGAGCTTGTCCACATTGGCTGTGGACAGGCGGCTGCGCTTGTCTGTGATGACGCCCCCTGCCATGCTAAACACACGTTCAGATAATACACTGGCTGCAGGGCAGGCCAGCACCTCCAAGGCGTAAAGGGCAAGCTCAGGCCATGTGCCCAATTTGGAGACCCAGAAGTTGAAGGGGGAAGACCCGTCATTCAGTACGTGTAGGCCTGTGCACACATACTGCTCCACCATGTTGGTGAAATGCTGCCTCCTGCTAAGACGTTCCATATCAGCTGGTGGTGCTGGTTGTTGTGGCGTGCTGACAAAGCTTTTCCACATGTCGGCCATGCTAACCCTGCCTTCTGAGGTGCTGGCGGTGCCCCAGCTGCATTGGCGACCTCTTACTCGTCCTCTGCCTTCGCCTTGTGCTTCCACTGTGCCCCTGCTGTCAGGTGGGAATGCCACCAGCAGCGCGTCTACCAGCGTGCGATTGTACTCGCGCATCTTACGATCACGCTCCAGTGAGGGAATTAAGGACGGTACGTTGTCCTTGTAATGGGGATCCAGCAGTGTGGCCACCCAGTAATCAGCACAAGTTAGAATGTGGGCAACTCGGCGGTCGTTACGGAGACACTGCAGAATGTAATCGCTCATGTGTGCCAGGCTGCCCCGAGGCAACGAAAAGCTGTCCTCTGTGGGAGGTGTATCGTCTGTGTCCTCTGTATCCCCCCATCCACGCACCAGTGATGGCCATGAGCTGGTCTGGGTGCCACCTTGCTGTGAACATGGTTCCTCCTCCTCATCCTTCAGAACTGTGGTCTGGCTGGACAATTGTGTACCTTGGGTTTGTGGGTGCAGGAACCCACCCTCGGAGCCACTTGGGAATGACTGGCCGGAAACCCTACGAAATGATCCCTCTTCCTCCTCCTCCTGTGCCACATCCTCTTCCATCATCGCCAGGAGCATTTTTTCAAGGAGGCATAGAAGTGGGATAGTAACGCTGAGAACGGCGTTATTGGCACTGGCCATGTTGGTGGAGTACTTGAAACAGCGCAACAAGGAACACAGGTCTCGCATGGAGGCCCAGTCATTGGTGGTGAAGTGGTGCTGTTCCGCCGAGCGACTCACCCGTGCGTGCTGCAGCTGAAACTCCACTATCGCCTGCTGCTGCTCGCACAGTCTGGCCAGCATGTGCAAGGTGGAGTTCCACCTTGTGGGCACGTCGCATATGAGGCGGTGAGCGGGAACACCGAAGATACGCTGCAGTGCTGACAGGCGAACAGCAGCAGGGTGAGAACGCCTAAAGCGCACACAGACGGACCGCACTTTATGCAGCAGCTCTGACATGTCGGGTAATTTTTAAGGAATCTCTGCACCACCAAATTCAGCACATGCACCAGGCAAGGGATGTGCGTCAAACCGGCTAGTCCCAGAGCTGCTACGAGATTTCGCCCATTATCGCACACCACCAGGCCGGACTTGAGGCTGACTGGCACAATCCACTCATCGGTCTGTTGTTCAAGGCCTGTCCACAGCTCCTGCGCGGTATGTGGTTTGTCCCCCAAACAGATAAGTTTTAAAACTGCCTGCTGTCGTTTACCCCTGGCTGTGCTGAAGTTGGTGGTGAAGGTGTTACGCTGACCGGATGAGGAGCTGGTAGAGGATGAGGAAGCAGAGTAGGAGGAGGAAGCAACAGGAGGCAAACTGAAGCGCCCTGAAATCCTCGGTGGTGGAAGGACATGTGCCAAACTGCTATCCGCCTCAGGCCCAGCCTCCACTGCATTTACCCAGTGTGCTGTTATGGAGATATAACTGCCCTGACCGTGCTTACTGATCCACGTATCCGTAGTCAGGTGCACCTTGCCACAGATGGCGTTGCGCAGTGTACACCTGATTTTGTCCCCTACTTGGTTGTGCAGGGAAGGGATGGCTCGCCTTAAAAAGTAGTGGCGGCTGGGCACGACGTACTGTGGGACAGCCACCGCCATAAGAACTTTAAAACTATCCGTCTCCCCAGACAGAATGACAGCCTTTCAAATGCCAGTAATTTAGAAATGCTGTCATTCAGGGCTAGGGATCGCAGGTGGGTAGGGGGGTACTTCCTCTTACTCTCCAGCGTTTGGGACATGGAGAGCTGAACGCTTGCGTGGGACAATGTGGAGATGCTTGGTGACCCAGGTGTTGGTGTTGCTGGCAGATCCTCTGTTTGCGGGGTGCCAGGTGGCACTGTCACTCCAGAGGTGGATGAAGAGGCCGAGACTGCAGCAGAAGAGGAAGCAGGAGGAGCCAGAGACCTTTCTTGGTTTTTGAGGTGTCTACACCACTGCAGCTCGTACTTTGCCCTTAAATGCCTGGTCATGCAGGTTGTGCTCAGGTTGAGAACATTTATGCCTCGCTTCAGGCTCTGATTGCACAGCGTGCAAACCACTCGTGTCTTGTCATCAGCACATTGTCTGAAGAACTGCCACACCAGGGAACTCCTTGGATGTGGCTTTGGTGTGCTCTGTCCCTTGTTGCGGTGGGCAGTAGGAGGCGTACTGTCTAGAGGACGGATGCTCCACTTTTGCACTTTGCTTCCTCTTCCACTGTGCTGGTGGCTCTGTGCGACCACCGCCTCTTCCTCCGCACTACATAGGTCACTCGCATGACCTTGATTCCATGTGGGGTCGATGACCTCATCGTCCTCCACATCATCTTCCACCCAGTCTTCACCTCTGCCTTCCTTGTCGGTCTGCACACTTTCGAAAGCCCCAGCAGTTCGCACCTGTGTTTCATCATCATCCGAGACGTGCTGTGATGGTCCTCCCATGTACTCATCTTGAAAGATAAGTGGTTGGGCATCAGTGCACACAATCTCTTCCACTTCTGGGACAGGGCTAGGTGGATGTTCCTGGGAAACCCTGCTAACAGAGTCATCAAAAAGCAGAAGAGACTGCTGCATGACTTGGCGCTCAGACTGCTTGGCTGATTTGCAAGGGGGTGAGGTGAAAGACTGATGGACATCGGCTGCAGGTGCCAACTGTGGTCTTTCAGCAGGAGACTGGGTGGGATACAATGTGAAGGAACTGGATCCACTGTCAGCAACCCAATCTACTATCGCCTGTACTTGTTCAGGCCTTACCATTCGTAGAGCAGCATTAGGCCCGACCAAATACCGCTGTAGGTTTTGTCGCCTACTCGCACCTGAGGAAGGGGTTTCACTTGTGCGTGTAGCTGTAAAAGATCGACCACGTCCTCTCCCTGCAACAGGAGCTCCACCAGCAGCACCACGACCTGGGCCACGTAAAGGGTGTATCTCACACGGCCTGAACCAAACTAGGCCTCAAAAGATTTTTTTGCCCAAAATGGCTGTATTTCAAATGTCTAATTCAAACCCCTGTATGTAGAGGTAGTATCTCACAGGGCCTGAACCTCTGTAGGCCTGAAGTAAATATATCTTTGCACAAAATGGCTGTATTTCAAATGCCTAATTTAAACCCCTGTATGTAGAGGTAGTATCTCACAGGGCCTGAACCAGTGTACGCCTGCAGTAAATATATCTTTGCACAAAATGGCTGTATTTCAAATGCCTAATTCAAACCCCTGTATGTAGAAGGGGTATCTCACAGGGCCTGAACCAGTGTAGGCCTGAATTCAATATTGGTGCACCAAATGGCGGTATTTAAAATCTCTGAATGTAACCCAAATGTATCAAGGGTGTATCTCACAATGACATCTGCATCAAAGGCTGCCAACTAATTTTTTGGTGCCCAAATGAGTGTTTGTTTAAAAACTGAATTTGACAGCAGTATATAGGCTTATAATTTTACACGTGCTGATGCTGCAAGGCCTGAAAATAGTGTTTTTTGTCAAAAGATTGTGTTTTTCAAACCCCAGAAAATGATGGGTGTATTTCTACCTTAAATTGCACACTGACTAATACAGATGTTGTAGATTGCCCAAAAAGTCTTTTTTTGCTAACAGAATATGAAAGCTGTATATATTAAACTTGAATTTAACACTTGCAGATCTGGAAAATACTGTTTTTTGAAAAAATTGTGTTTTTAAAACCCCAGAAAATGATGGGTGTATTTCTACCTTAAATTGCACACTGACTAATCCAGATGTTGTAGTTTGCCCAAAAAAAATGGTGATTTGCAATGTCCCAAAAGCTCAGATGCAATGCTGGTGCACTGAGCATTCATAAAATGGCCACCGCGGCCGCCACCCACCTAACTAACAGAATTCTAAAAGTTAGTATTTTTTGGTCAATGAGCTAAGGGCAGGATAAAACGATAGTGCCCTGCACCCACACAACTATTTGTCTGTAGATCGCTGAGTTAGATTCTCTCACTGAAATCACAAGTCCAGCAGCATCCTCTCCCTACACTTGTAACAGCAGAGTGACGTGCAGCGCTATGTGACTCAAGCTTATATAGAGCCTGGGTCACATGCTGCTCTGGCCAATCACAGCCATGCCATTAGTAGGCATGGCTGTGATGGCCTCTTGGGGCAAGTAGTATGACGCTTGTTGATTGGCTGCTGTGCAGCCTTTCAAAAAGCGCCAAGAAACCGCCGAACACCAAACCCGAACCTTTACGGAAATGTTCGGGGTCCAAAAATCCTAAAGTTCAGTACGAACCCGAACTTTACAGTTCGGGTTCGCTCAACCCTAGTAGCCAGATCTGCTAAAATGTGAAGTTGCACATATTGCGCAAAAATATGCACATCATTAATTGCCAATTTGCACAATCACGAATATATTGGAGCACTGTCTGCATATAAAGCTATTGTAATGTTCTGCCGTGCCAACCATTTTCTCCAATCTCAGGAAACTTCTAGTGGCTTGAAAAATGTAGAAACAGTGACCCATGCCTATACGGCACACGCAATCCGTGCATATTACATTGCCGATTTTCTCAATCAAGAAATAATTTGAGAATTTGCGAATACATGACAAATATTCTCCCAAATATTCTCGAAATATCGCAAATTCGAATATTGCCCCTGCCGCTCATCACTACTCATAAGGATCATGTCATCAGAAACAATTTCTTTCACACATAAGAATTGACTGTATGATAGATGTCAAATCATATTTCTAGGGTGACAACTGTCATATCTAAGCAAAGAATTCTTATCAGTAGGTTTGGTAAATAATTCATTTTGTAATCTGCCATTCAGTATATTTACAGTAGTGTCGAGAAATTGAATATGACTGAAAGAATATACAACAGTAAACTTAACCCCAGGATCGATATCATTAAAGTGCTTCTGTCACTCCACTAAACTCATAATTTTTTTTGTCTCCTTAAAATCCTTATGCTGCGATTTCTCAATATATAGGGCTATTATTCAGTTTGGTTCAGTAGTTATATAAAAAAACTGACTTTTATAATATGAAAATTACCTCTCTAGCAGCAGGTAGGGCGGCTACCTGCTGCTAGCAGCCGCCTCCTCCATTCATAATGACGCCCCTCCTCATGTTGATTGACAGGACCAGCCAATGCGCTCGTCCTCTGACTGGCCCTGTCTGCGTTTTAAACCTCGCGCCGGTCTTCAGTTGGGGCAGGCGCACTGAGTGGCGGACGCTCGCTCGGCCGCTCCATCCTCAGTGCGCCTGTGCCGGGTGTACATGTGACGTCATCGGCACATGTGCACTGAGGATGGAGCGGCCGAGCGAGCGTCCTCCACTCAGTGCGCCTGCGCCAACTGAAGACCGGCGCGAGATTTAAAACGCAGACAGGGCCAGTCAGAGGACGAGCGCATTGGCTGGTCCTGTCAATCAACATGAGGAGGGGCGTCATTATGAATGGAGGAGGCGGCTGCTAGCAGCAGGTAGCCGCCCTACCTGCTGCTAGAGAGGTAATTTGCATATTATAAAAAATTTCACACATAGCCATCTTTTTAGGCTAGTTTCACACTTGCGGCAGGACGGATCCGACATGCTGTTCACCATGTCAGATCCGTCCTGCGGCTATTTCGCCGTGCCCCCGGGCCGCCGCTCCGTCCCCATTGACTATAATGGGGATGGGGGCGGAGCTCCGGCGCAGCACGGCGGTGCATGGAGAAAGCCGCCGGACTAAAAAACCTGACATGCAGTAATTTTAGTCCGGCGGCCTTAAGCCGTGCACCGCCGTGCTGCGCCGGAGCTCCGCCCCCGCCCCCATTATAGTCAATGGGGACGGAGCGGCGGCCCGGGGGCGCGGCGAAATAGCCGCAGGACGGATCCGACATGGTGAACAGCATGTCGGATCCGTCCTGCCGCAAGTGTGAAAGTACCCTTAGACAAGATATTACGTTCTTTTGCCACTGATGCACTGTCCTATATCCGTGATACTTTAGACTTTTTACTGAAACGACAGAATGTAGACTTGTCCGGTCAGAGTAATGTCATTTTGGCTTCCTTTGACGTCACAAGTAGTGTTGATCGAGCATCTCGATGCTCCGCACATGGTGGAATTCGGCCGAATACCGCATGTGCTCGAGCGCAATGCTCGAGTATCCTCCCCGCATGTTTGTTGGCTGCTACGCAGCCAATAAACGTGCCAGTAAGTACTTCCCTTCACTGTAATGCCGTAGCCATGTTGGTTACTGGCATTACAGTGATTGGCTGGCCGGAAAGAGTCATCGGGTGCTATATAGCACCTGATGACATGTGTTCGGCTCAGTGTTAGTCAGGGAGAGCTGTGCTGAAGGGAAAGATAGTGTAGGGAGTGAATTTTTTTTTAAGTTGAAAAACTTGTCAGAGATCCAAAAGTCCTTTTTAAGACTATTGTTGTGTGTGGCAGCAGCAATATAAATTTTTAACGCAACCTATGCTAAATTGCTAAAACTTTACAGACCCAAGAGTCCTTTTAAGGACTATTGTGTATGACAGCAATATCTATTTTTAGCGCATCCTGCGCTAAATAGCGTGCAATAGTTAGGCCGCTGCAGACAGCGACATTATTTGCACTACATCTCCTGTGTAACGTTTCCACATCCCAAATACCTGTGACATTCCCTGTAATTTTTTATTAGCCGCTGCTGACATCAGTGACATTATCTGCGGTATTTCTCCTGTGTAACGTTTCCACATCCCAAATACCTGTGACGTTTCCACATCCCAAATACCTGTGACATTCCCTGTGGCCCTGGGCGCGTTGAAACTGTGCCTGCTTCCAGAGCACAAGAAAAACAATCATTCACGATATATAGCTTCATGTCCCAGTTTGCAGGGCGGCGCAGGACAACGCTCTCAAAGTCAGACCAGTGCAACCTGGTGGTCGGTTGGATTGCAGCAGATAATGCTTCCAATCGGTTAAGCACCACCCTGTTTTCCACCAAGTCCAGTCTCAGTAGCCAAGAGTCTGGTCAACACAATCCTCATCCTCATCCTGATCCTCCTTCCTCCCACCATGGTGAGTCTTGCTAAACAAGTGATCCCACACTCGGATATTCCGAGGAGCTCTTTTTAGCGCCATTCCTTCATTTGGGGCTCTTGACAAGCCCACTTGAAGAGGGTCATGAGATTTTGTGCCCTGATTCCCACAGTCACAAGAAGATGACGGTGAGTAACGGCAATTAGTGTTTAACAAGGTGGATGATGATGATGAGACACAGTTGCCAATAAGTCAACGGCAATTGGTGTCTCAAGAGGTTGATGATGAGGATGAGACACAGTTGTCAATAACTGAGGTTGCTGTTAGGTCAACAAGTCAGGAGGATGATCAGAGTGAGGAAGTGGAAGAGGAGGTGGTGGACGATGAAGTCACTGACCCAACCTGGGAAGGTGGAAAACAGAGCGATGACAGCAGTACAGAGGGGGAGGGATCTGCAGCACCGCAACAGGCTGGAAGAGGCAGTAGGGTGGCAAAAGGAAGAAGGCAGCCCACACCAAACAGGCCCGCAATAGTTCCCCGGAGCACACCCTTGCGGAAATCTCCCTTGCCAAGAGGTAGGTGTTCCGCAGTCTGGCGCTTTTTTGAGGAAAGTGCAGACAAAAGAATTGTAATTTGCAACCTGTGCCATATAAAAATGAGCAGGGGCGTGAACACTAGCAAGCTCACCACCACCTGCATGATCCGCCACATGGCATCAAAGCACCATAATAGGTGGGTGGATCGCCTGGGTCCACAATCAGTGTCTGCTGTTCACACCACTGCCTCCTCTTCCCCTGTGTTACGCTGGCCAATCCCCTGTCCAAGACGCAGATGCCTCCCACCCTGCACCTGGACCTTTCAAGCACCATCAGCTAGCACATCCACTTCTGTGTCCCAGCACACCGTACAGATGTCCATATCCCAGGCCTTTGAACGAAAGTCATTAGCTCAAGTCAAAATAATGGAGTGAAAAAGTCGCAAATTTTTGCGCAATTGCTAAAACTGCGCAAAACTGTTCTTATGTAAATTAATCTCTAGACAGATTTACTATTGAGACAATTTAAAAAGCAGCAAAACATTGCGCAATTCCACTCCAGTGAGGACCATGCTTATCTTATGCGACTTTTTAATAGAACATGTGACTTTTTCGTAAAGACGTGCGACTTTTGTAAAGCCGCTTACTGAAGGATAAACTGGTAAAGTCAAACCACATTTATCACAGTATTAAAGGACCATTAATAAATGTGACTTAGCCATAAGTGACTTTGGACATATGTAAAAGTGGAGTAATATGTAATGTGTAATGATAAATCTGGCCCATTGTCTTTTTCTTTCATATATACATGATTAATAATATTTTTTTTCTTTTTTCTTTTCTTCTTTTCCATCTTTTTTTAGAAGTGCCTTGACAACATTTGACTCACCAGGGGACAGATATCATTTTTATATTTAATGGTTCTTTTATTTTTATTTTTTTGAGGTGACCATGTCCATTTCTTGTCTGTAATGCATGAGACGGCATATCTTTACGTATTTGGTCTATGGGTGGTGTGCCATTGTGGTGTAAGCTAGGGCCCTACAAAAGGGGGGGGGTCGCTCCACATTTGTGGGGTTGTCCAACCATTTAGTTTCCCAACAGTTAGGGGCCGTCTGCATGTCAGACATGCTCAATACTATAGAGCATTTTGCCCTATTGTTTTATATCTCACCTACAGGGCTGATGGACAAGAGACAAAGTGCACTTTGATGCCCAAATGCAAGAGATGCATTTGGGCATCTGGCAAAGGCAATTGGATGTGAGGCAGTAGCCAGAAAGCTGGGCAAAGTGGTTTATCGGGATAAAGGACTATGGTTTCAGCAACAACAAGTACTGTACAGCAAAGAGGTGATGTTTGTCCATTTGGCTGCCTTCAGGTGGTGCACCAGAACACCCCATAAATTTTTATGGAAACATGGTTGAATTCAAACTGTTAGGAGCAAAGGGCGTGTGGTCCTATTGTGTCATTTAGCCCACTGGGACAACAGTGCAAGGACTGGACTTGATCAGCCTGCATGACACTTTTGATTTCTCTGACTCCTTTAGTACCTCACAACCAAGTCACGATGAGAAATGGCTGGGGACCTATCAGCATGACTTTTGTGTAGAGCAGCTCAGAGAATTGTGGTCAAGAAAGTCAGAGGGGGCACTGAGATTAGAGATGAGCGAATTTCAAAAAAATTCGATTCGGCTGGTTTTTCCAGAAAAAATTTGCTTCGATCCAAATTTATTTGTGGCTAATTGCGTTAATAAATGGCTATTTCCGGCCTGCATAGAGCCTTTTTATGGATGTAGAATACTGTACCTTGCAGTAACACGCATAGGGAGTGTGCTGGGTTAGTGAAATAATACTGTCAGTGATGATGACACACAGTTGACAGGCTTCACTATTAGAATCAATGCACACTTCACTTATTTGGGCAGTCACATAGCCAAAACTGACCAAATAACTCAAGTATTAACTCAGTCTTACAGGCCCATGTTAGCGTCAAGATGGCTACAGAGTGGCAAAATGACAGTCTGGAGGTGGCGGCAGTATGAGGAGGTCACAGAGTGGCACAATGGCACAGTGTGAAGTTTGCAGCAGTATGAGAAGGCCACAGTGTGGCACAATGACAGTCTGGAGTTGCTGACAGCATCAGGAGGCTACAGACTGGCTCAATGAGATCCTGGAGGTGGTGGCAGCATGAGGAGGCCACAGAGTGGCACAATGACAGAGTGTGCAGTATGAGAAGGCCACAGAGTGACACAATGAAAGAGTCTGGAGTTGGCGACCGCATGAGGAGGCCACAGAGTGGCACAATGACAGTCTGGATAAAAGACTGAGGGCACAGATTGTTGAGAAAGATGCAAATGGAAAGTTAAACTGTACAGCTGTACGAAGGTAACCTGCAGATTAATGCAGCCCTCAAAAGAAAGTTGGGTTTGTCGGTTCCAAAACCTAAATTAGATCATGGAACGGGTGATCAGTCTAAGACCTTAAAGCAGCAGCAGCATGATGATAAAAATGAGTGGCAAGGTGACATAGTGTTGTGGAGATGGAGGCATGAGGAGGCCACATAGTGGCACAATGACAGTCTGGATAGAAGACTGAGGGCACAGATTGTTGAGAAAGATGCAGATGGAAAGTTATCTGTTGAGCTGTGCGATGGTAACCTGCAGATTAATGCAGCCCTCTAAAGAAAGTTTGGTTTGTGCAGATGGCAGCAACAGCAGCAGCAGGATTCCACAGAGTGGCAAGGCGACATAGTGTGAAGATGGCAGCAACAGCAGCAGCAGCAGCATGATACCACAGAGTTGCATGGTGACATAGTGTGGAGATGGAAGCATCAGGACACAGAGTGTCATGGTGACATGGTGTGGAGATGGATGATCTAATCTGCTGCATCAGGCATTGGTGGGTGGAAATCCTTGTCGATCCACGCCTGATTCATCTTGACAAAAGTAAGCCTCTCCACATTTTGGGTGGACAGGCGAGTTCTTCTTGGGGTAACTATGGCCCCCGCCGCACTAAACACCCGCTTTAATGCCACACTACTGGCCGGGCAGGACAGCTTTTCCAGGGTAAACTCTGCCAGTTGCCGCCACAAATCCAGTTTGGCTGCCCAGTAGTCCAGCGGATCTTCAATGTGGGGTGGCAGGGTGCTGTCCAAGTATGCTACCACCTTCTGGTTCAGGTCCTGCTCCAGGTCTACCTGCTGCTTGTGAGTAATTTCTTCACTATGCGGGTGAAGAAAGTTGCTCATCAGAAATAACTGCAACAGTCCAGTGGGTATATACACTGCCTATCCAAAAAAAAAGTCGCCACCTGGATTTAACTAAGCAAATAGTTATGAGCCTCCTATTGGATAATTACTGCATGGGCGATTATCTTTTAGCTGGCAATAAGTTATTTAACCCTAACTGGTGCAATGAGTTGAAATACTGCCTTATACACTTTCACCAGAAATTACTGCAACAGTGCAGTGGGTATATATTTTTCTTGTATTACTGAAATACGGCCTTAGGCCTCATGCACACGACCGTTCCGTTTTTTGCGGTCTGCAAATTGCGCATCCGCTAAACACGGAAGCCGCCTGGGTGCCTTCCGCAATTTGCAGAACGGAACAGACGGCCCATTGTCGAAATGCCTATTCTTGTCCGCAAGACAAACAAGAATAGGATATGTTATATTTTTTTCGGGGGCCACGGAACAACGCATGCAGACAGCACACGGAGTGCTGTCTGCATCTTTTGCGGCCCCATTGAAGTGAATGGGTCCACACACGAGCCACAAAAACTGCGGCTCGGATGTGGACCAGAACAACGGTCATGTGCATGAGGCCTAATACTCTTTCACCAGAAATTACTGCAACAGTGCAGTGGGTATATATTTTTCTTGTATTACTGAAATACTGCCCTATACACTTTCACAAGAAATTACTGCAACAGGGCAGTGGGTATATATTTTTCTTGTATTACTGAAACACTACGCTTTCACCACTATTTAATGCAACAGTGCAGTGTGTATATATTTTTATTTTATTTTTAATTAAATACTGCCCTATAAGCTTTCAACAGTAATTACTGCAACATTGCAGTGGGTATATATTTTTCTTGTATTATTGAAATAAGGCCACTATACGCTTTCTCCAGAAATAACTGCAGAAGTGACCTGAGAAAATATATTTCTTGTTGGACTGAAATGGGCCACTATACGCTTTCACAGAAATAACTGCAACAGTGCAGTGCGTATCTATTTTTCTTTGTTTATTGAAATACGTCCCTATACGCTTTTGACAGAAATAACTGCAGAAGTGACCTGATTTTTTTTTTTTTTGTGTTGGACTGAAATAGGCCACTATAAGCTTTCACCAGCAGTGCGTATATACAGTGAGGTCCATAAATATTGGGACATCTACACAATTCTAACATTTTTGGCTCTATACACCACCACAATAGATTTGAAATGAAACAAACAAGATCTTGGGGCATTTTCCCTTCAGTTTTGTCTTCAGCAAATGAAATGCATGGTCAATCGGATTCAGGTCAGGTGATTGACTTGGCCATTGCATAACATTCCACTTCTTTCCCTTAAAAAACTCTTTGGTTGCTTTTGCAGTATGCTTTGGGTCATTGTCCATCTGCACTGTGAAGCGCCGTCCAATGAGTTCTGAAGCATTTGGCTGAATATAAGGAGATAATATTGTCCGAAACACTTCATAATTCATCCTGCTGCTTTTGTCAGCCGCCACATCATCAATAAATACAAGAGAACCAGTTCCATTGGCAGCCATACATGCCCACGCCATGACACTACCACCACCATGCTTCACTGATGAGGTGGTATGCTTAGGATCATGAGCAGTTTCTTTCCTTCTCCATACTCTTCTCTTCCTATCACTCTGGTACAAGTTGATCTTGGTCTCATCTGTTTATAGGATGTTGTTCCAGAACTGTGAAGGCTTTTTTAGATGTCGTTTGGCAAACTCTAATCTGGCCTTCCTGTTTTTGAGGCTCACCAATGGTTTACATCTTCTGGTGAACCCTCTGTATTCACTCTGGTGAAGTCTTCTCTTGATTGTTGACTTTGACACACATACACCTACCTCCTGGAGAGTGTTCTTGATCTGGCCAACTGTTGTGAAGGGTGTTTTCTTCACCAGGGAAAGAATTCTTCGGTCATCCACCACAGTTGTTTTCTGTGGTCTTCCGGGTCTTTTGGTGTTGCTGAGCTCACCGGTGCGTTCCTTCTTTTTAAGAATGTTTCAAACAGTTGTTTTGGCCATGCCTAATGTTTTTGCTATCTCTCTGATGGGTTTGTTTTGCTTTTTCAGCCTAATGATGGCTTGCTTCACTGATTGTGACAGCTCTTTGGATCTCATCTTGAGAGTTGACAGCAACAGATTCCAAATGCAAATAGCACACTTGAAATGAACTCTCAACCTTTTATCTGCTCATTGTAATTGGGATAATGAGGGAATAACACACACCTGGCCATGGAACAGCTGAAAAGCCAATTGTCCCATTACTTTTGGTCCCTTAACAAGTGGGACGCATATATGCAATCTGTTGTAATTCCTACACCGTTCACCTGATTTGGATGTAAATACCCTTAAATTAAAGCTGACAGTCTGCAGTTAAAGCTTGTCTTGTTCGTTTCATTTCAAATCCATTGTGGTGGTGTATAGAGCCAGAAATGTTAGAATTGTGTTGATGTCCCAATATTTATGGACCTGACTGTATTTTTTATTTTTTTTATGAAATAAGCCCCTATACTCTTTCACCAGAAATGAATGCAACCGTGCAGTGTGTTTAAATGTTTCGTGTAGTACTGAAATACCGCCCTATGCTCTTTCACCAGAAATGATTTTAGTGTAAATAACAACAAAAGTGACCTGCATATATATTTCTTGTATTGTATTGAAATAGGCCACTAAATACACTGCTCAAAAAAATAAAGGGAACACTTAAACAACACAATGTAACTCCAAGTCAATCACACTTCTGTGAAATCAAACTGTCCACTTAGGAAGCAATACTGAGTGACAATCAATTTCACATGCTGCTATGCAAATGGGATAGACAACAGGTGGAAATTATAGGCAATTAGCAGGACACCCCCAATAAAGGAGTGGTTCTGCAGGTGGTAACCACAGACCACTTCTCAGTTCCTATGCTTCCTGGCTGATGTTTTGGTCACTTTTGAATGCTGGCGGTGCTTTCACTCTACTGGTAGCACAACCCATACAAGTGGCTCAGGTAGCGCAGCTTATCCAATATGGCACATCAATGCGAGCTGTGGCAAGAAGGTTTGCTGTGTCTGTCAGCGTAGTGTCCAGAGCATGGAGGCGCTACCAGGAGACAGGCCAGTACATCAGGAGACGTGGAGGAGGCCGTAGGAGGGCAACAACCCAGCAGCAGGACCGCTACCTCCGCCTTTGTGCAAGGAGGAACAGGAGGAGCACTGCCAGAGCCCTGCAAAATGACCTCCAGCAGGCCACAAATGTGCATGTGTCTGCTCAAACGGTCAGTAACAGACTCCATGAGGGTGATATGAGGGCCCGACGTCCACAGGTGGGGGTTGTGCTTACAGCCCAACACCGTGCAGGACGTTTGGCATTTGCCAGAGAACACCAAGATTGGCAAATTCGCCACTGGCGCCCTGTGCTCTTCACAGATGAAAGCAGGTTCACACTGAGCACATGTGACAGACATGACCGAGTCTGGAGACGCCGTGGAGTACGTTCTGCTGCCTGCAACATCCTCCAGCATGACCGGTTTGGCATTGGGTCAGTAATGGTGTGGGGTGGCATTTCTTTGGAGGGCCGCACAGCCCTCCATGTGCTAGCCAGAGGTAGCCTGACTGCCATTAGGTACCGAGATGAGATCCTCAGACCCCTTGTGAGACCATATGCTGGTGCGGTTGGCCCTGGGTTCCTCCTAATGCAAGACAATGCTAGACCTCATGTGGCTAGAGCGTGTCAGCAGTTCCTGCAAGACGAAGGCATTGATGCTATAGACTGGTCCGCCCGTTACCCAGACCTGAATCCAATTGAGCACATCTGGGACATCATGTCTCGCTCTATCCACCAACGTCACGTTGCACCACAGACTGTCCAGGAGTTGGCAGATGCTTTAGTCCAGGTCTGGGAGGAGATCCCTCAGGAGACAGTCTGCCACCTCATCAGGAGCATGCACAGGCGTTGTAGGGAGGTCATACAGGCACGTGGAGGCCACACAGACTACTGAGCCTCATTTTGACTTGTTTTAAGGACATTACATCAAAGTGTAAAGAACAAAGTATTTCAGAAGAATATTTAATTAACTCAGATCTAGGATGTGTTTTTTTTGTGTTCCCTTTATTTTTTTGAGCAGTGTAATATCAGCGCAGTTAACAGCAAAAGTGACCTGCGTATATATTTATCTTTTTCCACAGATAAAAGCCACTAAAGGCTTTTTAACATATCACTTGCACCCCAATAACTAATTGCTGGAATAACAGAGGTATTATAAGACTATTTGGATCCCCATGTAATGTTTCCCTGCACTTGTAATTCGATTGTTTTCACAATGAGGATTTTACTATAACTCTCCCTAGCATCTGCACATGTCTCTCCCTGACTGTGAAATGATGTCCTTTCCCTGCACTTGTAAGGCCCCTTTCACATGGGCGAGTATTCTGCGCGGATGCTATGTGTGAGTTGAACGCATTGCACCCGCACTAAATACCGACCGATTCATTTCTATGGGGCTGTTCACATGAGCGGTGATTTTCACGCATCACTTGTGCGTTGCGTGAAAATCGCAGAATGCTCTATATTCTGCGTTTTTTACGCAATGCATGCCCCATAGAAGTGAATGGGGTTGCATGAAAATCGCAAGCATCCGCAAGCAAGTCCGGATGCGGTGCGATTTTCACGCACAATATAATTTAACTCACCTTAATCCACTTGCTCGCGCTGCCGGCATCTCGTCTGTCTCCTTCTTTGCTGAACAGAACCTGTGGTGAGCATTCATTGCAGCAACAGGACCTGTGGTGACGTCACTCCGGTCATCACATGATCCATCACATGATCTTTTACCATGGTGATGGATCATGTGATGACCGGAGTGACGTCACCACAAGTCCTGTTGCTGCAATGAATGCTCACCACAGGTCCTGTTCAGCAAAGAAGGAGACAGACGAGATGCCGGCAGCGCGAGCAAGTGGATTAAGGGGAGTTAAATTTTTATTTTATTTTTTAACCCCTCCAGCGCTATTTTACTATGCATTCTGTATTCAGAATGCTATTATTTTCCCTTATAACCATGTTATAAGGGAAAATAATACAATCTACACAACCCCTATCCCAAGCCCGAACTTCTGTGAAGAAGTTCGGGTTTGGGTACCAAACATGCGATTTTTCTCACGCGAGTGCAAAACGCATTACAATGTTTTGCACTCGTGCGGAAAAATCGTGCGTGTTCCCGCAACGCACCCGCGCATTTTCCCGCAACGCCCGTCTGAAAGAGTCCTAAATCGCTGGTTTTCACAATGAGGATTTTCCTTTGACTCTCCCTAGCATCTGCACACGTCTCTCCCTGCCTATGAAATGATTCCTCTCACTATCCTTTCACTGCACTAGTAAATCGCTTTATTTTTTTTAACAATTAGTTTTTCTTTCTTTTCACTCTCCCTAGCGCCTTCAAACACGTCTGTCCCTGACCAATGTACAATGGTGAATGGCAGCATCTAAAATGGCCGCCGTATTTATAAGACTGACATCACTGGGCTGGCTGGCTGCCGATTTGCTGCATGTCCATGTCCTCACACGTGTAGCCACCATTTTAGATGCCATTTTAGCCACCCGCCATTGTAGGAAATAATGTAATTTGTTACCACGAAGCGTGAGGAAATTCGCATACGTTCAGAATCAAATTTTTCCTGAAATTCGGAACGAATTCGACTTAGTCAGCTTCGATTCGCTCATCTCTAACTGACATATCTGTTCACCACAGGTTTCCATCCTAGTCTCATCAGGAATGTTGACACAAGTGTGTAATGCACACTAGACATTCTCCATAGTGCCATAGGGGATCAGAAATAGCACGTACATTAAGAAAATTTAGGAGCGTGGATTCCAGCAAGGGGATCAAGCTGCCAACCACCAGTGGACTGATTGTACTTAAAGGTGTTATCCCACAAAAAATATTACTATGCGATAAACAGGACATTTCAAAATGAAATGTTATTGGAATATACATGCAATAAAAATATTTCTAAGTTTTTTTGTACATTACATAGTAACCCCTGCTGTTTCTTCTGTGGCCAAAATTTTGGTTCACCATCCCCTGCATTCAGTGGCGAACTAACTTGCTCAGTAGTTTTTCTTTTCTCTTTCTCACCCCTCAGTGCTGGTGTAGTGATCTCATTTAGAAAATCAAGCCAGGCACCTTTCATTCATTCCTACTTTTAAATTCATGTAAATAAATAACTATATCTTTCTAGACGGTGGAGATGGAAACTGTGGGGGCATTACACTACATATGTATTTCCCAAGATATAATGTAGGTACTATTTTCTATGTGGGGAAGGAAGGGCTTAACAACAGCTGATTGCAATGCACTACTGAGAGACGTAATTGTTTGACTGTCTAATGTGACAAGCTGCTACTATCCACAGAAAGCAAAAACAGATGTCCTCCAGCCAGGTAATGTGATTAAAAAGAGAAAATAAAGGTGAAAATTGCACTGGAGAACAGAGGATTTTTGTACTGATATAGTGAGAAATAACAATGTGCATCACTGCACATTTTTAAAAAAATTAAATTTGTGTTATCGCCCCTTTAATGCAGTTCATTAAAATAAATGTTATGGCGAGAAGAACATTTATATATAACTGAATAATATAAACATGAATGTATTGGATAGCTTTCCAGTAAAAGAATATTAATGTTAGACAATATAGTAAAAAAAAAATCTATATTCTGCAAATAAATGTTGTAATGCTGGCCAGAGCCTGAAATAATTAGGCTTGTTGAAGAAGAAAATGATGCAACAAAGCCAAGTTCTGACATGTTTTCAACCTGTTTCCTTAGAAGCCACCTAAGAACATTCTCTTATTAAATCATTAAAATTCTGCTGTAGGTGTCAGATTTAATAAATAAAGCTCCATTATCTGTATATTGAGTTACATCAAATGACTCTGAAAATGAATACCATAAAAAGAAAATAAATAAATAAAGGATATCTCTTGTATTTAGATGAGGCCATTTCACATTAAGAAAAATCAATACTAGCTGGATTGATTTCTTTCACAGAGCAGCATTATTGTTTCCCATAATGTACCTAATGCATAACGTTACCAACATAATTACATTATTATCTACTTCTACTTCTATATTTACAGTCTAAAAGTAATGCTTCCACCATTTGTAAACTGCAGTCATCCACCGCATTACAGCACTCACTGCAAATACCATAGATCTCACTCACAAGGTCAAATTCTGTAGGTCTGGGCCACTTATTATATTTTACTGCATCTTTGGTGCCATGAAATTTGATAGGCCCTTCAATCAACAAAATCATGTACATAGGTCGACCAGAAGATGATGTTAACCAGAGAGATAATATTAACAATGGGTTAACAGCGGTGATCTGCTGCCAGTGTCTTCTTTTAGCCCTGGCCCATGCTTGCTGCTTGTTTCCTGCCAATTTCCTTAAGGGCCGGAGCGCATCACTTCCTGTGTTTTATGGGTTGGATCATGTGACCTTGTCAACCAATCCTAGCCCTCCTGCACATATATAATTGTCTCAGCCCCCTTACCAGATGCTTCAGTGTCAAGGTCCTTGTGTCCTGCTAAGGTTCCTGACTCGTACTTGTGCTCCTGGACTCTGCTACCTGTTTGATCCCTGCATTCTTGCCTTGACTCTCCTGTTGCCGACTCGGATTGCCTGACCTGTACCTGTGCCGCCTGCCCTGACCTATTGCCTGTCTGACTTCCCCTCTGCCTCATCCTTCGGATCTGCACTGTTGCTCCTGGTAACGACTCAGCCTGCTGACAACGCATGTACCTTTGGTACCTTTCTCAGGTACCTTCTGGTCCACCTGGACCAGCTTCCTCGTTTCCCTATCCTCCTCAAGAGGTAGCGACCTGGTTTCCCCCTCAGGAAAGTCTATCCCTACGATCAGGGATACTCTGAAGATTGAGGGGTTCACTTAGACAACGCCCTTAGAGGAGGTAGGACATGTGGCACAGTGGGTTCACACCCGCTGGTTCATAACAGTACTACAGAAGTTGAATAGAGTTTTACTTTCATTATTAACCCCTTCGCATTGCAGCCATTTTCATCTATTCTGTTTTGTTTTTCACTCCCTACCTTCCAAACACCATACTTTTTTATTTTTCTGTTCACTTAGCTGTAAAGGGCTTATTGTACTTTCTAATGGCACTGTCTAATATTCCATAGAACAGAGTGGGAAGCTGGAAAAAAAAATGGGGTGGAAAAATAAAAAAATACAATTCTGTTAGTTTTTAATTTTTACGGCATTACAGTAAAATGATGCTAACTTTATTCAGTGGATCAGTACAATTACAGCAATTCCAAGTTTATATCCTTTTTTATGTTTTTATACTTTAAGCAAATATTTTTTGGTCACATTCTGAAACAAAAAATGTTTTTTTTCCTTCTTTCTAGGAAGCTGTGTTTTATTGGGTGATCTGTGATTTTTATGGATACCATTTTGGTGAATATGTGAATTTTTTAAATCACTTTTTATTTTTTTATTTTTTTGGCAGGCAAAGGTGCCCAAAAATGGTGATTTGTTCATATTAATTTTTTCCCATTAATCTGGTCACAATATGGGATAAATACTTTCAGACACAGCAACACCAATTATGTTTATATTTATATTGTTTATCCCATTTCCAAATTTTACAGGTAGAAATAATTGGTATGTTTACTTAATTTATTTTACTTTTTTACATTTTTTACATTTTGTTATCTTCCACCTAGGGGACTTTAACATGAGGTCATTAGATCTCTTCTGCCATAGACTGTAATCACAATTGTTTTCCCTTGTAATCTATGGTATAATTGTTGTGTTCCTATTAAGCTCTGCCGCAGGCAAGGGCTTAATAGAAACTTACTGTAACTATGGCATGTCTAGGCCACAGGCTGCTAAAGCAACTGAAAATTTTCTGTGGTCTTGTTAGGGGGAGAAGAGGAATTCAATCACTGGGACCAGCCCATACCTAGTAAATTATAATTTAGATGCTATGTTGAAAATTCACCACAGCATCTGAGGGGTTTCTGTCACTTTTCACAACAAGAATAGAGCAGCATTCAGCACTCTTTGCCTTCTCTATGACTGGAATCTGAACTGGTCCTAATATATGTCAATGGTTATCTGGTGATATTTGCATCCATCATATGATATGAATGAAAGACATAACACAATTGTAAACAGAGGCTTAGTAGTTATGAGTAGTAGTAATTAGTTAAGGCAATTTTCAAACAAAACATCATTAAAAAAGCACTATCTAAGCTTCTTAAAATAGTTATTTATACAGTTTGCTTGCTTCACAATTTAAACAAAAAGTAGAATAATGTAATAGTGGATGAACACATGCAAAATGTTCATCCATGTGGCCACTGAAGCATCTATAACCACTGGTGTATAGCACAATAACACAGATGCAGTCTACTCTAGCATTTCAGCCTCATCCTGTATAGATACTTTCCAAGCTGTATTCCACTGAGCCATGCTTTCCTTCTTGAGCATTTAAGAATGTCAAACTATACAGTCAAGTCACGTCATTATGACCTCCAGCTAATATCCTGTGTAACCACCATGTGCTGCACGGACAGCAGCTAGACATGCTGGGAGTGACTGAATAAGGTCTTGGTCTGTCGTCACAGGTATCTGCAGCCATGCTGACCGCAGTGCATGCTACAGCTGCTGGAGCATGTGTGTTGGAGGATCCATAAAGTGAACAAGACAATCAAAGTGGTCGCATAGATGCTCAATTGGGTTCCACTCTAGAGAATTAGGGGTCTAGGGTACTACTTGAAAACCAATGTTAGACATTTCCAGCCATGTGGCATTGTTGAATTGCCTTGTTGGAATACCCCATCCACCCCAGGGAAGATAATCAGCATGTATGGGTGCATGTGATCTGCAATTATGGATTCATACCCAAATCGGTTGAGAGTGCCTTCCACATGGCAGGATGGGCGCAGAGAGTACCACAAAAACATTACCAATACCATAATGCTCCCACTACCAGCATGAGTTCTTCCAGCAATGGTGTCCTCTGATGTTTTAGACACACATCAGAAAAAATACAAGCCCAAAAGAAAGAATTGTGGAATTCAACTAAACTGAAACTCGTACCGATAATCACTTGTTGTCACGGATTAGCGGATGTGAACCCACTGTGCCACTGACTGGCTATACTCTGGAGGGGCGTGTCTAAGCTACTACCTGATATTCACCAGATCCTCAGAGGGTAGGATGGACTTGAGCCATTAGGGTAGTTGTCAGGGGCTACTCCAGAGCAAATATTCACAGAATGGAGTGGCTCTACCAATCCGTAGGATAGAGAGGTGCTCACTATCTGAGTGTTAACTCCAAAAACACCAGAGGGTTAATAAAATTGTAAAAATGAAGATATGTGTCACGAGTTGGAGGTCCCAGGAGAGACCACCGCATCGTCAAGCAATAAACAAACGGAAATCAGGTACAGACACATAAGAGTTTATTGCACAAACAAAAACCAGGGAAGGCAGCACAGACAAAACATGAGCTCTATGTACCGTCAGCACAGTGGGAGAAAAGCCCCACTGCGCCACTGTCTAGTAATACTCCAGAGGGGCGTGACTAAGCAACTCCTGGTATTCACTAGGGCCCCAGATGGTAGGGTTAAACTTTACAACAGGAAGTTGCCAGGGTCCACTCTGGAGCGTGAACTAGACAGTGACAGCAGGAACGAATGGACAACAGGTACCAGAAGGTACCGACGGCACATAGGTATACATAACAGACAGGCAAATACAAACAGGACAACTTATAACACAAGCAGGAGTACATAGCAAGGAAACAGGAGTGACAATGAGCAGAGAAGGACTTGCTCCACCAGTAGTAAACTGCATGGCCTTGCGCATTGCACTCTGCTGCAAAGAAAGGTGCAACAAGAGCTTGCTGAACAGAGACATATAACATAACAAACATAACTGGCAGAACAGATAACAGAAACATAGGAAAGAGGACCTTATATACAGGTTCCATGGGTGCAGCAGAGAGGCCACACCCATGGAGCAGACAGAGAGGATTAACTCCTAATAGGAACACAGGGGAGTTAACCCATAAAGAACCACAAATAACACAGGAACGGAGCTGCAGCGAGAGCATAGACAGAAGGTCACAGCCAGAGGTAACGACTGTGACAATATGGCAGTATCTGGAGGACTGCTTAAAACAAATTATTTTATTATTTTTACTAGTGCAGTTCTCAAATGTTAAAAAGTTAAAATGTCATACAAAATACGTAAATTGTACAGAAATTAAATAACAAAAGGATAAAACATCACAAATGACGGTAAGGTAAAAAGTCACTCGAGGTATAAATGTGTATGTCAGACAGCTTGTAGGTGCTTTCTGAATTTCTTATTAATTCTCCACAGAAAGATTAATTATCAATAATTTGGCACTACATAGGCTGTTCTGAAATTTTCGATAGTCACCAATTCTTCAGTTAGAATAATAATCGTCGATTCTTGATGTTATAATGCAATGATAGACTTTCGATTTAATTATAAGATCTTAATTCGAATTTATGAAGAAGTCATATTATTCTTATGTCACAATTCTTAAGTTTATCGAATTGTAGAAATTCGGGAGTTATTAGCTCTAGGTGGCGTCCCACCTGTTATCTAGCTGCCTTATTCCCTTACCTCCAACCTCTGAATGCGGCTTTTTCGTTTGGTCGCCGTTCCTTCAGCGTCCCACGTGTTCAACTTCTCATTAACTTCGATTAGATTGGGAATGGAAATATATCATTCCAGGAAGTTTTCGAGTATAAGTTCTTATGTAGGACGAGTCAGTCACTTGAGAGGTTATCAGAAAGGAGGTAAAAATACAGATGTCCTTGCGTACGCCAGAATGGTGGTAGTGTGGGGTCCAGATTCCTCCCAGACGCGTTTCGAAGTCCCAAAGGGTACTGACTTCTTCCTCAGTGGTGACCTGGCTCCCACTAAACCACCTTTTTATATCCTCTTTCTTAATTGGTTCCAGATATCCCAAAAACCAGTCCTGGACTGGGATTCAGGTTTCACAGTGTCCAAGATCTGGTCTGGATCATAACAATGTGGTATAATCAATAAAATCTGTAAAAAATGCAATTAAAATGAAATTAATCAGAAAATGGCACTTCTGCTTCTTCCATAGATATACTACATCAAAAATCTTACTATTTTTGAAAAAAACGCAGGTGCGGTAATGATGCGGTTTTTATTTACCGATGCGTTTTTTTAGGAAAAGCTGTTGAAATTTCACCTTTAATCTTTCGGGTGAAGGATTTGGTGTTATTTGCTTTCTTTATATCGTTATTCACAATTACATTAAATTAAAATTCACTTAGATTAAAATATATAAATGAATATAAAAATTACTACTTAAGAAGTAAAAATCACTACACTTTAGTTTGTTTATACACATATAATAGTAGATAAACAGAGGTAGATAAATCTAAAAGGAGAAACTTGTCAGGTTGGATGGATATGAGGTTGTGGTTAAATAAGAGTGGGTGCAAAAGTAATCTGCAATACCTTTTTGAAGGATGTTGCCAAAAACAGCCTGATCCCCTAACACCAGCGGACATCTACAAAGATGGCTGTTAAATATCCCGTATGGACAGTTCCGACGCCTAAAACGAAATTGCACCGAAGACGTACAATTTGAAGAGGAAGCTTGTAAAATGAAAGATCAATTTGTAACTAGAGAATACCCTGAAACCCTAGTAGACTCATCTTTAAGCAAAGTAAGAGAATTGGATAGAACATATTTTTTTAATACAACTCAAATGAGGAAGAAAAACAAAGATGAAGGAACTATAAGAATGGTCTTACCCTTCAATGCCCAATATCGCAAAACTCAACAGATAGTTAAAAAGCACTGGCATTTTTTGAAGGAAGATAAACTGATAGGCTCATTGATCCCGATTATACTACAGATTGTATATAACAAGACCCACAATTTAGGCTTAAAGGTAGCCCCAACAATAAAAAGGAAGAAAACCAACAAACCCACGATACAGACAATGTTGGATATAAAAGGCTTTTATAGATGCGGCACCTGTATTAATTGCCGATCAACAAATTTCCCGCGAAAAACACACAAAATAGTATCCCCGATTAACCAACTTAGATATAAAATAAAAGATTACCTCACTTGTAGTACTACGAGTGTTATTTATATAATAATATGCCCATGTAACAAAATGTATGTGGGAAGGACAAAACGAGCATTAAAGAAAAGGATTGCAGAGCACCTTAACAATATTAGGAAAGGCCACATGGATCACCCACTCTCAAAACACTTTAAGGAACAACATGACCAACAAACGAACTTAAGCTTTGCAGCGATAGAGAAGGTTGAAACAGAGTGGAGAGGAGGGAACCATGTGGAAAAAATGTCCAGAATAGAATAGAAGTGGATTTTTGAACTGGACACCCATATACCACATGGCCTAAATGCCGAATTAGAAATTTTTGGATTTCTGTAAAAAATGAATGCTCTGGGGTGGGTGCCTCCCACTGATGCATGGTCGGATGGTATATTAGCTACGTACGTCCAGCCGCGCCTCAGTGGAAGGCACCCACTCTTATTTAACCACAACCTTATATCCATCCAACCTGACAAGTTTCTCCTTTTAGATTTATCTACCTCTGTTTATCTACTATTATATGTGTATAAACAAACTAAAGTGTAGTGATTTTTACTTCTTAAGTAGTAATTTTTATATTCATTTATATATTTTAATGTAGGTGAATTTTAATTTCATGTAATTGTGAATAACGATATAAAGAAAGCAAATAACACCAAATCCTTCACCCGAAAGATTAAAGGTGAAATTTCGGTAAATAAAAACTGCATGAAAACCGCATCATTACCGCACCTGCGTTTTTTTTTAAAAATAGTACGATTTTTGATGTAGCATATCTATGGAAGAAGCAGAAGTGCCATTTTCTGATTAATTTAATTTTAATTGCATTTTTTACTGATTTTATTGATTATACCACATTGTTATGATCCAGACCAGATCTTGGACACTGTGAAACCTAAATCCCAGTCCAGGACTGGTTTTTGGGATATCTGGAACCAATTAAGAAAGAGGATATAAAAAAGGTGGTTTAGTGGGAGCCAGGTCACCACTAAGGAAGAAGTCAGTACCCTTTGGGACTTCGAAACGCGTCTGGGAGGAATCTGGACCCCACACTACCACCATTCTGGCGTACGCAAGGACATCTGTATTTTTACCTCCTTTCTGATAACCTCTCAAGTGACTGACTCGTCCTACATAAGAACTTATACTCAAAAACTTCCTGGAATGATATATTTCCATTCCCAATCTAATCGAAGTTAATGAGAAGTTGAACACGTGGGACGCTGAAGGAACGGCGACCAAACGAAAAAGCCGCATTCAGAGGTTGGAGGTAAGGGAATAAGGCAGCTCGATAACAGGTGGGACGCCACCTAGAGCTAATAACTCCTGAATTTCTACAATTCGATAAACTTAAGAATTGTGACATAAGAATAATATGACTTTCATAAATTCGAATTAAGATCTTATAATTAAATCGAAAGTCTATCATTGCATTATAACATCAAGAATCGACGATTATTATTCTAACTGAAGAACTGGTGGCTACTCCAGAGCAACCACCAAGTCAGTGGCAGCTGTCCAGGCGGACCAAGGAGTACCTGAGCAGGTACCTGAAGTATTAGCAGAGACATACGGTGCAGGACCGAAGGATGAGGCAGAGGCATCGTCAGACAGGCAGGAGGTCGGGGCATGCAGCTCAGGTACAGGTCAGGCAATCCGGGTCGCCAACAGGAGAATCAAAGCAGGCAGGTAGGGATGAGATGACAAGCAGAGTGTATGAACGAAGTACAACATCCGAAGCACCAGTGGTAATCAGGCTCTTTAGCAAACACTAGGACCTTGACACTGAGGCATCTGGGAAAAGGGCTGAACTACTTAAATACCTGCAGGAGAGCCAGGGTTGGTCAGCGAGGTCACCTGACCTAACCCAGCCCATCCAGGGGGAGTGATGCGTGCTGCCCCTAGAGCAGGGTAACATGACACCAGCCGAACTTAGGCTGTGTCCAGGGCTGAATAGAAGCTATGGAGCGGAATCCTCAGAAGCAATATCACTTATACAGAGTGTCCCAGACTGCAGTGGTAATCAGGGGAACAGCGGCGCACCACATACAAGTCCAATGTGCAAGAGCAGATCGGGGTTATGTTAAAGAAGCACTCCAACAAAAATGTTTATTCTCTGGCCCTTTTGAAAAGTACCAGTGACTGTATTCATGAGTTATCCACTTCCTTCTGGTCCTCAGCTCTCTCATGTGACCGACAGTCTGACAATCCAACTGACACAGTGACCTATGTGTGTGTAAGCATAGCACAAGCAGTGTAGCTATGAGCATAGGGACCAGGCAAGTGGCAGAAAACTTTACTTTACAATGAAATACGTAACTCTGGGTTGTACTGTGACACAACTGTTGCCATCTTGCTTTCTTCATTCCTCATGCTTGTCTTCTTCACGTGTTTGCCACCATTCCACCGCTTCCCATTGGCTGGTGGTGGAGTGTAATCCAGCCTATCTTTTCTATTTCTCTTCAGCAGTGGTGTACTTCCTGAATCGTCGCCGCAAATGCTTATTTCGGCACTCGTGCTTCTGCCTACATCTCAGACTAGTCCAGAAGATCCATTTAAACATTTCCTCAGCCATCCTTCTCCTTCTAGGGATTCAGCTTTATAGATTAGCTGTTTTAAAAGTTCTTCCATCTTGAGTTTGACGTGACAGGTCTGCAGTTTTCAGCTAGGATTATGGGAATGCGCATTTACTGTTATTTTTCTTCTTTTATAGGTGCCTCCTGTATGGCAGTTAGACTACCCACCAATCGGGATCCTTTCTTCTGTCTGCAGCAAGACCAAAAAATTACTGTTCCATGGACACCTATTACCCAGGTAAAATTTTTAAATGTTATTTCATTGAATAATGCAATGACAGGGACTATGCCACCATGTATTCCCCTCATTGTATTTTGCAATTACAAAGGTCCCTTCAATCTCTGCAAATCTCCACAAACCACTGACACAGGTCTCCTCTCAGCTACCAAATGCCAGGTCTCAAAGAAAACAATCCCAGCTATTCTTAGCCTCTCTCCTGTAGCTGTCTTGTTCTTAACTCTGGTTTTCTTCTCAAACGATCTCTCTCTCTCTACATTCTGCAACATTTTCCAGAATTGCTAAATTGCTAAATTGATTTTCCATACAAAATTTTGTGCGCAGTGATGTATGACGTCACCACAAGATTTTGAGAGGGATCTTCAATCAAGATGGCCGCAGAAGCCTCTTCGCCCTCAAATGTATAAAGATTAGTATTTTTTTAACTGATTTACCCCTGATAGCACTAATTTTTGATTTCAGATGACCCTATCAGCGATTGATGCGGCATCTGAGGGGTTCAATGACAGGCGTCAGCGCAATCGTCATTTCCCATCATTGCATCCGCTACTTACAAAGAAATGTGCTTCGTGATGAAGTAATTAGTCATGAAGCAAATTTCTTTTTGAAATTTCGCAAAGCAGCTGAATAGAATTTTTTGCTCCTCACTAGTCCTGTTATAACCCTTCCAGAACTTCCTCACAGCTGTACTCTGTATCAGCACAGAGCCCTGCCTTGTTCTTTCTAGTGCTTTCTACACTGTTTAGTGGGCTGTCTGAGCATGCTCAGTACAACCTGCCACACTTATACTGGGCGGCCCACAAAAAAGTAGCCCGCCTCCAGTGATAGTATGAAAAGATGAAGGAGCAAGTGGATTGTTTCTTTTTAATTACAAAAGGTGCTGAAAGTGGTCCCCGTTCACGTCTTTGGGCATGTCGGATTATGTTGGCTGATAGTGCTCGCAGCTCTTAAACAGTGATGTTGCAGATAGTGTTTGTGATGTTTTCCTTGAGTTCATCCAGGGAATGTGGATTCTTAGCATACACTTTCTTTTAAATTTCCCCACAGATAAAAATTGCATGTGGACGAATCTGGGGAACGTGCTGGCCATAACCCCTTGCTCACAGTTTGCTCCTCTGTAAACAGTTCCTGTACCCGTGCGTTCTGCGAGTTGTGGCATGTTGCCCCATCTTGTAGGAAAAAAGCAGGAGATTTTTTTGTTCTTTTGTTAGTTGGTTGTAAAAACTGTTCAGAGATGTCCCGGTAAATTATGGTATTCACAAATGATTTGAAGAAAATTGGACCTATTGTTCGTTTTTCCTGACACTGCACACCGAATGACAAAGTTCTGGTTGTGAAGTGCTGTTTCATGAGTCAAATGGGGATTTTCAGCATACTAGTACCTCGAATTATGGGAATTTATGTGACCTGATAAATTAAACCAAGCTTGAAGTACAGCAATGGGTCCAAATATCTCTCAGCAATCGTAGTCGGCAACCAAGTACAGTAATTGATGTGTTTAGCTTTGTCAGAGTCTTTCAGTTCCTGCACACACGTTATTCGGTGAGGTTTCAGGTTCAGAGATTTCAGCAATCGCTGACACGTCTTTCCTGATACACCAACTTCCTGAAACAGTCTTAGAGTTGATTTTTGGGGTGTACTTGCCATCTGCTGATGAAGTTCATGCACAATTTCAGCCATCCTAATCAATAGAGAACTCGGTTTCTTCATGTTTGCAACAGAGCGAGTTGGATGCCATTTCCAAACAAGACTCTGAATACAACGTTTAGCTGGTGGTTTTGTTTCTGGTATTTGTCGGCATAGGTCTCTTCCATTTCCTTAATCTATCTGCTTCGCACACAGCCTTCCACAATCACTATTCACTGTTCCAGGGAGAACACCATCTTTCTGACACAATAGGCCACAAACTGGATAATAAATCAGAGCTCAGCTTTCATTTCCTACAGGGCTCTAAAAAATGAAAGCTGTTCTCTGGTTGCTATGGACAACTAAGACAGATTTACTATTATGCAGTAGTGTTTGATGAACATCGGCCGGGACGTTTGTGAACGCGATAAAATGTTCCCGAACCGCAAGTTCACTTTAATGGCAGGCGAACCTGGAAAACCTTCAGGTCATATTTGCAGCCACCAATTACTTACTAGAAGTGCACAAATAGTCCCACAACATGGACAGTGACATCCTAGAGGGGGGTACAAAGACACAAATTCCCACAAAAAATATGCATTTTAATCAGGGGCCATTTTTATGCGTCTTAAAGGGAAATTCTCCAAAATGTGCCCTGCTGGACCCTAGAAATATTTTATTTTAGGCCACGGTAGTACGGGCCCTAAAAATTAGGCCATCACCTGACATAAAAGAACAAGTGCTTATGTGGCTCGAGGTACATTATGCGGCCAATGGATACAAATATTACTGTTGCCCACTGGAGTACAGGCCCCAAATATTATGTATTCACTGAACAGAAAATATCAAGTGATTATGTGGCTGGAGGTATATTAGACGGTCATTTGAAATCAATTTTACTGCAGGCCAGTGGAGTATAGGCCCCAAACATTAGGCATTCACCGGACAGAAAACATCAAGTGATTATGTGGCTTGAGGTATATTAGACAGTAATTGGATATCAATTTTACTGTTGGCCAGTTAGATTACAGGCCCCAAAAATTATGCATTCACCGGACAGAAAAGAACAAGTGATTATGTGGCTGGAGGTATATTAGACGGTCATTGGATATTAACTTTATTTCAGGCCAGTGGAGTACAGGCCCCAAACATTAGGAATTCACCATACAGAAAAGATCAAGTGATTATGTGGCTGGAGGTACATTAAGCGGTCACTGTATAACTATTTTACTGTTGGCCAGTTAGATTACAGGCCCCAAAAATTGTGCATTCACAGTAAAGAAAAGATCAAGTGATTATGTGGCTAGAGGTATATTAGACGGTCATTGGATATCAATTTTACTGCAGGCCAGTGGAGTATAGGCCCCAAATATTAGGCATTCTCTGGACAGAAAACATCAAGTGATTATGTGGCTGGAGGTATATTAGATGGTCATTGGATAACTATTTTACTGTCCAATACGAATACATGTCAAATACATATGTTTAAAAGAACTGAAAATATAAGATTGGATTAAAAACATGGCTAACGAAATCCCCCCTCTTGAATAAACCCCAAATGATAATAGGTGAAATTCGATAACACGTGGTCGTCACAGGTGTTGAATTCCGCCGAGGCCACAACATTTAGGCATTCACCGTACAGAAAAGTTCAAGTGATTATGTGGCTGGAGGTAAACTAAATGGTCAGTGGATAACAATTTTACTGCAGGCCAGTGGAGTACAGGCCCCAAACATTAGGCATTCACCGGACAGAAAAGGCCTTTTATGCCACTGTATTTACATAAGACAGGGACCATTTTTTGTTTTGGGTGGTGGCGGATATGTGTGGGCTGGCATGAGGAAATTCTATTAAATGTAGTCACAGTTGTTGAATTTCTCATAGATCCATGCCTCATTCATTTTTAGAAATGTGAGGTAGTCCACACTGTCGTGAGCTAGGCGAGTGCGCTTATCGTTCACAATCCCCCCTGCTGCACTGAACGTCCTTTCAGACAGGACACTCGACGAGGGGCAAGCTAAGAGTTCCATGGCAAATTGTGCCCGCTCTGGCCACAGGTCAAGCCTGCACACCCAGTAGTCCAGGGGTTCCTCGCTTCTCAGAGCGTCCACATCGGCCGTTAATCCGATGTAGTCGGACACCTGTCGGTCTAGTCGATTCCCTGAGGCTGGATCCAGAGTAACCAACACGTCTTCAAACCGCCCACTTCTTGAAGGCGCGGTAGGATTGGTACCCGCACCTGTTTCGCTGTGGGTGGAAATTCCTCTGCCAGCGCCCGCAACATAAGAATGCAGCATCTCTCGCAGCAAGGCCTGGAAATGCTGCATTCTGACAGCCCTCTGTGATGCTGGTAACATGTCTGCCATTTTGTGTTTTTACCGGAGGTCTAAGTACATTGCCACCAAGTAATGGTCCTTGCCCTTTATGCTTTTTATACGGGGGTCCCTCTTCAAACACTGGAGCATGAAGGCCCCCATTTGCACTAAATTGGAAGTGGTGGAGCGCCCTGGCTCCTGTTCATCGCTCAGGAGAATGTCGTCCTCATTCTCCTCCCCCCAGCCACGGACAACACTAGGGATCCCCAAAAAGTTTAAAGCCTGCTCTTCTTGCTTCTCCTCCTCCTCCTCACCCCAGGCACCATCCTCTTCTGACTCCTCTTCAGACTCCTGCTGATTTGTATTATATGGAGTAGCTGCCCCAGGGAATTTATTCAGCATTGCGACTTCCTCATCTTCCAGCTCCTGCTCCTCGACGGCTTGATCAATGACACAACGCAATGCACGCACCAGAAAGAAGGTAAGGTACGATGTCACTGTGCCCTGGCTGCGACTGACCAGTTTGGTGATCTCATCAAATGGACGCAGAAGTCTTCATGTGTCGCGCATGAGCAGCCACTGGCCTGGTGAATAGAAACCAAGCTCTCCAGAACCTGTCCTGCTGCAGAGTTCGTACAGGTAGATGTTAACGGCACATTGCTGCTGGAGCAGCTTATCAAGCATATACAAGGTGGAGTTCCAGCGCTTCGGGCTATCACAAATCAGACATCTGACGGGCAGGTAGTATCGCCGCTGAACATCAGCAAGGTGAGCCATGGTAGTGTAAGATCTTCTAAAATGGCCAGAGATTTTCCTGGCCTGCCGCAAGACGTCCTGAACCCCAGGGTATTTGGCAACGAATCGCTGCACAACTAAGTTAAAGACGTGTGCCATGCATGGCACGTGTGTCATTTTGCCCTGTTTCAGCGCGCTCAGAAGATTGGCACCGTTGTCGCACACCACTTTACCAACTGTCAAATTGAGCAGGGTTAGCCACTGATCAGCCTGTGACCGCAGAGCTGAATGCAGTGCAGAACCGGTGTGGCTCTTGGCTTCCAGGCACAACAGCTGCAGCACAGCATGGAAACGTCTCACTTGGCACGTCAAATAGGTTCTGGGGAGCTTGGGGGGTGCAGCGGAAGAGGCGGTAGCAGTGGAAAAGAAGGAGTCAGCCGATGAGGAGACGGAGGATGGAGTAAGAGGAGGACAAGAAGAGCCAGGCCTGCATGCAATTTGTGGCGGTAACTCCAAATCCACATGGGTGCCACGGGTTGCATGCTTGACTGCCGTCAGAAGGTTCACCCAGTGGGCAGTAAAAGTTATGTACCTTCCCTGCCCGTGTTTGCTAGACCATGTGTCTGTGGTCAGATGTATCTTGGCACCGATACTGTGTGCCAGAGATACATTCGCTTGCCGCAGAACATGGCCATATAGCTCTGGGATGCCCTTCTGGGAGAAATATTTCCTTCCGGGGATCTTTCATTGCGGTGTGCCATAGGCAACAAATTTTCTAAAGGCCTCCGAGTCCACCAGTTTATATGGCAGCAGTTTGCGGGCTAGCAGTTCCGAACAAGCCAGCGGTCAGCAGTTGGGCAAGAGGGTTATCCGACGTCATCAACTTTTTACGTTCGAACATTTGGGCCATGGAAGCCTGCCTTTTGCCAGATGAACACGATGATGGCACAGTGGAAGGTGGAGTGGAGGACAAATAGGAGGAGAGAGGAGAGAGGAGAAGAGGCAGGATGTGGAGCACCAGGAGTGTGGCTTTGTGGGTTCTTACGGTGTTGCTCCCACTGGGCACTGTGTTGGGAGGCCAGGTGCCTTCTTAAGGCGGTCGTCCCTAGGTAAGTGTTGGGCTTACCGCGACTTATGTGTTGACAGCACAGGCTGCAGATGGCAACACTATTGTCAGCAGCTGACACGTTAAAAAAATCCCACACTGCTGAGCCACGTGCCGGCGTCCTGGGAGCGCCAGAAGTGACCGTGCATGGTGGATGGCTCGCTCCAGATACATTTGCAATCTACTTTTTGCCTCCTGTGCACTGCGAGTTCTGCCTGCTTCTCCTCCTTCTAGCCCTTATCTGCTGCTCTGTCTCTCCCTTTGAACTCCCCTCCTCTTCCTCTCTTGTGGGCACCCACGTGACATCCATCGACACGTCATCATCGTCAACTTAACCACCACCGACATTAGAGATCTCGAAGTAGGCAGTAGTGTTGAGCGCGAATATTCGAATTGCGAATTTTAATGGCGAATATCGCCACTTCGAGAATTCGTGAATATTTAGTGCTATATATTCGTATTCACGAGTGTTCTAATCGCGAATTTATTGCGAATTTATCGCGAATATTGTCACTTAGCAACATACCTGGCAAACAATAGGAAAGCTGCCTATAGTAGTAGTGTTGATCGCAAATTTTCGTATCGCAAATTTTATTGTAAATTTTCCAATTGCCAATTTTTGCAATCAAGAAAATAATGACGAGATCACGAATTCTCAAATATATGATGAATATTCGCCAAATATTTGCGAATTCGAATATTGCCCCTGCCGCTCATCACTGATAGGCAGCAACAGTGGGGACCTCTGTCCTTGGGCTGATCTGGGTACTGTCGTCAAACCGCTGTGCGGCGGACTTTGCTAGCTCCTCTTCCTGATCCGATGCCAATAATAGCTGCGCATCTGTTATATCAATCCCCTCTATCAGTATTTTGTGGAAACAGGTATACAGTATAGAACCCCTTAATGAGTATTTGCTGGAAGCTGTTATATCAAACCCCTTAATCAATATTTGGTGGAAGCCGGTGTATCGCAGGCCTCAATCTATATTTGGTGGAAGCAGTTATATCAATCTCATCTATCAGTATTTTGTGGAAACACGTATATCAAACCCCTTAATCAATTTTTGGTGGAAGCTGGTTTATCGCAGGCCTCAATCAATATTTACTGGAAGCCGGTATATCACACCCCTCAATCAGTATTTTGTGGAAGCAGTTATATCAAACCCCTCAATCAGTATTTTGTGGAAGCAGGTATATCGCACCCCTTAATTTTTTGGGGGGGGCAACAGGTATATCACACGAGTTGCAATTAGTTATTCCAATAGCATTTGTCCCTCTATCTAGCTGCGGTATCTTAGCAGAACTCCACACAACTGCTGCACAATACAAATGCACTATAATATACTTTCTATGTTAGAAGGTATATTATTGGTATATCACACCCCTCAGTTTTTTTTTTTTTTTTTTTTTGGGGGGGGGGGGGCAACAGGTATATCACACCAGTTGAAATTAGTTATTCCAATAGCGTTTGTCCCTCTGTATAGCTGCGGTATCACAGCAGAACCGCACACAACTGCTGCACAATACAAATGCACTATAATATACTTTCTATGTTAGAAACTATATTATAAGTATATCACACCCCTCAGTATGACACACCTACAGATAGCACACTTATACCAGTACTTAAAAGGACTTTTGTGGCCCTATTAGCTAGTGTTTGGTGTCCCTGACAGTCTGTCCCTGCTCCACATAGTAACCTCTCCCTACACTGGCAAAAAACTGAATGTAAAATGGCAGCCAGATCTGGTTTATTTATAGGGTAGGGGCGTGTCCATGTGCTGAATCATCTCAATTGGCTGTCCTGTCCCACCTGATGGATATGTCATGGGTCAAAGTTCGGCACAATGCAAAAGAATATGGCGCCATATGTCGCATGTTTGGCGAACCGCGAATGAGCAAAGTTCGCAGCGAAATGACTGCCGGGAAAACCACAAGGCCATCTCTATTAGGCAGTGTGATTTAGAGATATTGGTGGGCCACCCTGTATATTCGTTCTACATACATAAGCAGACATAACTGTGAAAAACAACCTCAGTTGTATCTTAAACATAGCACAGTTGAATAGAGGTAATAAGAATAAAACAGGCTGCAATATATAGTACAGGGATGTGGATAGGAAGTCAGCTTCTCTATTCCTTCCTATGGGAGCCTCAATGTCAGTATCATAGGAATAAATAGAGATAATGACTTCTGATTCACACTGTTTTATTGAATTAGTGAGCTTGGGTATATATATATATACACTGCGTGCAGAATTATTAGGCAAATGAGTATTTTGACCACATCATCCTCTTTATGCATGTTGTCTTACTCCAAGCTGTATAGGCTCGAAAGCCTACTACCAATTAAGCATATTAGGTGATGTGCATTTCTGTAATGAGAAGGGGTGTGGTCTAATGACATCAACACCCTATATTAGGTGTGCATAATTATTAGGCAACTTCCTTTCCTTTGGCAAAATGGGTCAAAAGAAGGACTTGACAGGCTCAGAAAAGTAAAAAATAGTGAGATATCTTGCAGAGGGATGCAGCACTCTTAAAATTGCAAAGCTTCTGAAGCGTGATCATCGAACAATCAAGCGTTTCATTCAAAATAGTCAACAGGGTCGCAAGAAGCGTGTGGAAAAACCAAGGCGCAAAATAACTGCCCATGAACTGAGAAAAGTCAAGCGTGCAGCTGCCAAGATGCCACTTGCCACCAGTTTGGCCATATTTCAGAGCTGCAACATCACTGAAGTGCCCAAAAGCACAAGGTGTGCAATACTCAGAGACATGGCCAAGCTAAGAAAGGCTGAAAGACGACCACCACTGAACAAGACACACAAGCTGAAACGTCAAGACTGGGCCAAGAAATATCTCAAGACTGATTTTTCTAAGGTTTTATGGACTGATGAAATGAGAGTGAGTCTTGATGGGCCAGATGGATGGGCCCGTGGCTGGATTGGTAAAGGGCAGAGAGCTCCAGTCCGACTCAGACGCCAGCAAGGTGGAGGTGGAGTACTGGTTTGGGCTGGTATCATCAAAGATGAGCTTGTGGGGCCTTTTCGGGTTGAGGATGGAGTCAAGCTCAACTCCCAGTCCTACTGCCAGTTTCTGGAAGACACCTTCTTCAAGCAGTGGTACAGGAAGAAGTCTGCATCCTTCAAGAAAAACATGATTTTCATGCAGGACAATGCTCCATCACACGCGTCCAAGTACTCCACAGCGTGGCTGGCAAGAAAGGGTATAAAAGAAGAAAATCTAATGATATGGCCTCCTTTTTCACCTGATCTGAACCCCATTGAGAACCTGTGGTCCATCATCAAATGTGAGATTTACAAGGAGGGAAAACAGTACACCTCTCTGAACAGTGTCTGGGAGGCTGTGGTTGCTGCTGCACGCAATGTTGATGGTGAACAGATCAAAACACTGACAGAATCCATGGATGGCAGGCTTTTGAGTGTCCTTGCAAAGAAAGGTGGCTATATTGGTCACTGATTTGTTTTTGTTTTGTTTTTGAATGTCAGAAATGTATATTTGTGAATGTTGAGATGTTATATTGGTTTCACTGGTAAAAATAAATAATTGAAATGGGTATATATTTGTTTTTTGTTAAGTTGCCTAATAATTATGCACAGTAATAGTCACCTGCACACACAGATATCCCCCTAAAATAGCTAAAACTAAAAACAAACTAAAAACTACTTCTAAAAATATTCAGCTTTGATATTAATGAGTTTTTTGGGTTCATTGAGAACATGGTTGTTGTTCAATAATAAAATTAATCCTCAAAAATACAACTTGCCTAATAATTCTGCACTCCCTGTATATATATATACACACACACACATACACATACACACACTGTGAGGCAGTGACAGGCCTCATGGTTGTTAGGGGATATATATGGCAGGATTTGCTGTGTCTTCCCACAATTACCAGGTCTGAAGAAAGACCAGGTGCAGTAATCACCTAAGGATAAAGGAATCCTCAGAGTGAGAGGCGGTGGGGACTTGCACACAGAAGGCTGGAGTGGCTCTGTGTGGACTGAGCCGGGAGGGCTGAGAGACCACTATCCCCCAAGAGACACTGGTGTGGGAGCAGCCTGGAGGTTGGGCTGGGAAAGCCGCATCTCATCACAAGTGTGAACTGTGTTACGCTTTAGGTGAAATCCTTTAGGTAAATCCTGGTGTCTGTGAAGAAGTGTGTGGTTGCAACCCCCGAAAAAGAGCTAACCCCCCACAATTGGTGTTGGATGCGGGCACATGTCCGTGCTGAAAAGTAAAAAGCAATGTGGTTGCTATGGGCAACGACATCGCTGAAAGGAGCAGGTTCTGTTCATGCTGTTCTGGACACTTTTTGCTGGGCTGCAAAGGAGTTACTGTGCAGGATTTTTTTGTTGTTGTGTGGTTTTGTGCTCTCTAAGTGAACTGTGTTGCTGCAAGACTGACTCTGGTCATGGTTCTCGGAGAAAATTTTTGAGTCAAGATGATGTCCCATGTGAATTGTGCTCCAGTTTGGCAAAAAAACAAAGGCCACGGAGGACATAATGAAGCAGCTGGAGCAGAGAACTAGTCATTTGCTGAAAAGAGGGTCCTCGACGCGTTCTGGACACTTTGTAAAATGCCAAGGGCAACCGTCGGGAAGAAAAAGAGCGGAAGAGCGGTTCGGCTTTCAGGAGTTCAAGTGGTCCCTGCAAGGATCTTTAGAATACTAGAGATGATGTCCAGATGTGCCATAAGGCCGTTGCTGGGAGCAACCCAGCACGACAGCATACAGCTGTCTGGCGTCAGAGAGAGTGCTGCTGGAGATGCCATCGGTTCGGAAAGTGTGCACCTGATTGTCCGTTGGTCAGGAGACATATGTCCAGTAATGCAAGGTGGGAGGTACCTATTATCCAGGAGAAGGATGATGACTTCGGAGGGGATGGCCCTGGAGACCCCTCACCTCCTAAGCCTGACGAACCAGTGACACCAATGGGTAAGACTGTTCAGATTATTGATTGTGTAGTTGGGGACAATGTGCGGGACATTCGTGCGGATAGGAAGGACTATCCACTGACTCTCACTGAGTGTGAGACACCAGTGCGAACTGGGACTTATGAGCTTGGGGTTGCCTATACCCTCCTGCCGGATAGGAAATTGGGCAGTGCTTTCCCCTAGCTTTGGGAGTTGTCAGGAAATGGAGACACTTCTGCAGTCAGTGATGCAACTCCTGCAGAATTTGTACCTGTCCCTTTAAGGGAAGATGTCAAGCTAAATGCATTTCCGGATAAAGGTGTGAAGTTATGTAATATATGTAGTGATAACGAAGGTTTATTTTCTTCACCTGGTATTGTTCAAGAAGAACTTTATGACTAGATCAGGGGGTTTGAAGAATTGCATATAAGTAATGTGGATTCCTGTGAAATGTCTGAGGATGTCAATCCATTTTCTTTGCAGGCTGAGACTGGGGAAAAAGCTTCCCCTGTTGGTAAAAATGTGACAGTGCCAGAGGGTTCTATGGTTAGTGAGCTTGGGTGCAAGATAGATGAAAGAGGTGTGACCAATAATGTGAACCAGGCACCTGAAAGAGAGCCTGAGCAAGTGCAGGTGGTTCTCACTAAGGGGGAGTCTCTAGTGAGAACTGGGTCTTGTGACCTGATGTTACAAATATGATGTGATGTTGGGCTGTGATAGTTTCGTTGTTGTAAGGTAAGGTAGACACTTCTGCAGATAGGGACAAAACTCTTGCAGAACCTGTACTTGCCCATTTAAATGAAGATCTAAGGGAGCTGCACATTGACCGCAATGGGGAAAGAATATTGCCTATTGAAAACAAGGTGCAAAGCGATTATGTCAAGTTTGCAAAAAGGTGATGACAGGTGAAATATGTGATGATGACATGCATTTTCCATTGCAGGATGTGGTCAGGTGAATAGCCCCTCCAGGTGGAAAACATGTGAAGGATGCAGAAGTGCAGATAAATGTTGTGAGCACTGAGTGGAGCAATCCTACTCTGGTGGACATGCAAGAAATGGTGGTAGTCCTAGAGGGTGTATCACACATACCAGATGTGGACATGCAGTCTCCAGTGTTTTATGGTCAATAAAGTAATGTCCCAGGTAGGGATTAACTCGGCAGTGCCCTTAGAGGTCAGCGTTAATAATCACACGAGTAACATAGGTGATGTACAGTACAGACCAAAAGTTTGGATACACCTTCTCATTCAAAGAGTTTTCTTTATTTTCATGACTATGAAGGCATCAAAACTATGAATTAACACATGTGGAATTATATACATAACAAACAAGTGTGAAACAACTGAAAATATGTCATATTCTAGGTTCTTCAAAGTAGCCACCTTTTGCGTTGATTACTGCTTTGCACACTGAAAGGGATTTTTCATAAATCGTTTGATACATCACAGATAAGACATATATTATACAAGCCTCATCTCTGATGCATGCAGCACATCGAAATTAGCACGTAACACACCCTCTGCCAGTACTGGACACAATGGCAGCATCTCTGAACAAAGGAGCTATTTAACATCTCACCTCACATACAATCAAACAAACTAAGATAGCCTATTCACCTTGTTAACATATAGAAGGAACCCTGTTGACTGTAAAATAGCTCTTTTGCAAGTATTGTATACAGCAGATACCAGCATTGTTTAACAAAGTTTCAACTGTAATTTGGTGACACATGTTCCCAGAGCCTCTTTAGAAATACCAGGAGTGTTCCAATTGGACCTTGAGAAACAATATGCGCCCACCCCCAAAAAGCCCTATAAGTATGTGATGAAAAATAAAGATGTCAGATATTTAACAACCTAAGTTTGGTCTGGGCTGATATTTATCTCTCTGATCAGAAGCAAAGGGATATTCGTTGCACAGGGAAATATTTACGGGTTGGAGGTCTGATGCCTCATCTTATACCAGCATAAACCTGCCTGAAGAAAACCGCTAACACACACTCTTGGCATTCTCTTGATGAGCTTCAAGAGGTAGTCCCCTGAAATGGTCTTCCAACAGTCTTGAAGGAGTTCCCAGAGATGCTTAGCACTTGTTGGCCCTTTTGCCTTCACTCTGCGGTCCAGCTCACCCCAAACCATCTCGATTGGGTTCAGGTCCGGTGACTGTGGAGGCCAACTCATCTGGCGCAGCACCCCATCACTCTCGTTCATGGTCAAATAGCCCTTACTTTCAAAGTTTTCCCAATTTTTCGGCTGACTGACTGACCTTCATTTCTAATACAAATTCTAACAGTCTATTCAGTAGGACTATCAGCTGTGTATCCACCTGACTTCTCCTCAACGCCACTGATGGTCCCAACCCCATTTATAAGGCAAGAAATCCCACTTATTAAACCTGACAGGGCACACCTGTGAAGTGAAAACCATTTCAGGGGACTACCTCTTGAAGCTTATCAAGAGAATGCCAAGAGTGTGCAAAGCAGTAATCAAAGCAAAAGGTGGCTACTTTGAAGAACCTAGAATATGACATATTTTCAGTTGTTTCACACTTGTTTGTTATGTATATAATTCCACATGTGTTAATTCATAGTTTTGATGCCTTCAGTGTGAATCTACAATTTTCATAGTCATGAAAATAAAGAAAACTCTTTGAATGAGAAAGGGTGTCCAAACTTTTGGTCTGTACTGTATGTGCTGTGACCATTAGCAAGGTATTGCGAAATTAAGGCAGTCACTAGTAGCGACCAGATGACAGTTATACCTGACGTGGCGAGAGCTGAGTGGGGAGACGGCAGCCTAGTGTCTGAGACCCATACCCAGGCAGGGGTAGATGACCTGACACATCAGTACAGCTTCAAGTCTGAAGATTTTTCTCTTTCCAGACGGTCCCTAGATATGATAGAGAAGGGACTAGCTGTTTTCAGAGTCACCAAAGAAGACTGCAGTAGACACAAAGTGCTTAAAGAGACCCTGGGTGGAACCCCCACAGGGTGGCCATAAGAGAATGGTGATACTCCTACATCGGCTGCAGCAGAGCAGACTGACGAGCATCTCGAACAGGAGGCCCTCTCCTTGGCTCGATCCCTTGAAGAATCGCTTGACGAGAGAGATGAATGTGGGTGGCTGAACAAGCAACTCAGAGAAGAAATGGAAGATCTCATAAGCTCAAAAGATGATGTCGGGAAGACCGTCTATGAGTTGAAGAAGTCTAAGCCAGAGCCTGTAAAGAATGGTTCTGGAGATGGTGGCGCCGTGGTGCTGACCGAGGCGGAGAAGACGGAAGATCTTTCTGCTGAGCCCGCTGATGGGGCTGATGTGAATGCAGAGGCCAAGAGACTCGTGGCAATGAGTAGCCAGGACCTGGTCATGAAAGATGTTCCCTCTGCCGTCAGTGCCTTACAGAAAGACAGTGGTCTGCTGGAGAAGAAATACCAGGAGACAGACGACCAGCATGCATATGGTGTCTACTACTGTGAGATAGGGCTCCTGGATCCTAAATGATTGGGGAACAATATCCTGAGTGAACCTCTGGAAGGTTTGCCAGAAGGCAAGGAGTCTGGTGAAGATCCAGATGTCACCAGTGCCTCCAACCTTGATGAGAAGGAGTTAAGAAGGCAAGGATATGATGCCATGTCCGTGAAGGATGAAAAGGCTAATAAAGTAAATGGAGACTCCAAAGAAATAGAGGCCGAAGAAGCTAAGGTCGAGGTCTTGAAAATGGGAGAAATCCTTGGATGTTCCAGAGACCAAGTTTAGAGCGGAAGGAGCGACTGCCGAAGTGGGAAAAGCCACTGAAGACGCAGAAGACTCTGAAGATGGCCCCAAACCCTAAGAAACCCCTGCTGAGAATAATGGGAAAGTGGTCCAGATGCATGGAAAAGGAGCAAGTCGTAAGAAACCTGCTCTGCTGAAGGAGCCCTGCAAGGCAAAAGAGAAAGGGTCGGGACACGACCATGACTGGGACCAATTCGGTCCAGAGTTGCAGCAGTCCAAGAAAAGAAATGAGAATCATGTGCAGAAGCCAGAAAATCTAGAAAGCGAGTATCGGCTCATTAGTTGGGCAAGAAAATCTCATTGGTCCTTTCGGCTCTGTAATAAACTCATGAGGGTGACAAACCAAGCACTGTTGTCCTGGGTCTGGCAAAACACGTATGGCGTCCGTGTGCGTTCCGCAATTTGCAGAACGGCACGGACAGCCATTTATATAACTGCCTATTCTTGTCTGCAAAACGCAGACAAGAATAGGTCCGGTTATATTTTTCTTTTGCGGACCACGGAACGGAGCAACGGATGCGGACAGCACACCCCATAGAAGTGAATAGGTCCGCATCTAAGCCGCAAAAACAGCGGCTCGGATGCGGACCAAAACAACGGCCGTGTGCATGAGGCCGTATTATGTTCAACTACCTGTGTTGATCAGCCAAATAATGCATGTTATCACTGAAGCTGTGTAAATTTCACGTTACTGCGCACTGCACATGCACAGTGAGGATCAAACGCTCGGGACCTTCGGTTCACTTGCTTGTCAGCCGACTCAGCAAGTGAATCGAAGATTCGATTCATGAATCGGTTCTTTTGAATGAACTGATTTGAACTTCCCATCTCGAGGATATCCAGCTTCCCCTGCTAAAAACCCCATCCCACCAATATACAGTACTGATCAAAAGTTTAAGACAACTTGAAAAATTGCAAAAATCATATTTAGCATGGCTGGATCTTAACAAGGTTCCAAGTAGAGCTTCAACATGCAACAAGAAGAAATGGGAGTGAGACAAAACATTTTTTGACCATTCAATTTAATGAAAACAACGAATAAACTGAAACAGGCTGTTTTTCAGCTGATCAAAAGTTTAGGACCACACCTCCAAAAAAACCTTAAACCCACACTCAGTAATGAGTAGCTCCGCCGTTATTGTTTATCACTTCCAAAATTCGTTTCGGCATGCTTGATGCAAGCGTTTCCATGAGGTGAGTGGGAACATTTCTCCAAGTGGTGAAGACAGCTGCACGAAGGCCATCTACTGTCTGGAACTGTTGTCCATTTTTGTAAACTTCCCTTGCCATCCATCCCCAAAAAGTTCTCAATTGGATTTTGATCAGGGGAACACGCAGGATGGGCGAAAAGAGTGATGTTATTCTCCTGGAAGAAGTCCCTTGTCCTGAGGGCATTGTGTACTGTAGCGTTGTCCTGTTGAAAAACCCATTCGTTACCACACAGACGAGGGCCCTCAGTCATGAGGAATGCTCTCTGCAACATCTGGACATAGCCAGCGGCCGTTTGACGCCCCTGCACATCCTGAAGCTCCATTGTTCCACTGAAGGAAAATGCACCCCAGACCATTATGGCACCCCCTCCACTGTGGTGCGTGGAAAACATCTCAGGTGGGATCTGCTTGTCATACCAGTAACGTTGGAAACCAACAGGACCATCAAGGTAAAAAAAAAAAATTCTCCAGAGAATAAAACTTTCTTCCACCTTTGAATGTCCCATGTTTGGTGCTCTCTTGCAAAATCCAAACAAGCAGTTCTGTGGCGTTCAAGGAGACGAGGTCTTTGAAGACGTTTTTTGTTTTTGAAGCCCTTCAGTCTCAGATGCCGTCTGATGGTTATGGGGCTTAATTTGGGTCGAGGATCGTCCAGTGTCTTGACGGACAGCTAATTGGATCCTCCGGCTCAGTGCTGATGAATTTTTTTTGGGTCTTCCACTTGAATTTTTTGTTCCATAACCCTCAGGATCATTTAAGAAATTCCAAATGACTGTCTTACTGCGTCCCACCTCAGCAGCGATGGCGCGCTGTGAGAGACCCTGCTTGTGCAGTTCAACAACCCGACCACGTTCAAAAAGGGAGAGTTTTTTTGCCTTTGCTATCACAACGTGTGACTACCTGACAGAAAATGACAACAAATCCACATCTTTGCACAGATTTGGCCTTTTACAAGGCATGTGGTCCTAAAATTTGGATCAGCTGAAAAACAGCCTGTTTCAGTTTAATCGTTATTTTCAATTAATTGAATGCTCAAAAATTTTTTTGTCTCACTCTCATTTTTTCTTGTTCCAAGCTCTACTTGGAACCTTGTTAAGATCCAGCCATGCTAAATATGATTTTTTGCCATTTTTCAAGTGGTCTTAAACTTTTGATCAGGACTGTATTTGAGTTTTGTTTTCACAACATTCACCGTGTGGTAAGTGGAATTATGGGGATACCAAATTTAAATAACTATTGTTATGTTTTATTACGTATTTTATGTGCCTTCTGTCACCATACTCTATCAACCATTACTTTATTTTTATTTTTCTGTCAACAGTGCAATGTAAAGGGTATGTAATGATCTAACACTTCCAGCGTTAATGATGGGAGCATCAGGTACTTACAGTATGTACTGGGCCAGGTACTACAGGTTGCCTCCTCAATTCATCTGTATCATCATTATCAAGAGAGTGATACAGTTAAATACTGTGGTGGCACAGGAGCCCATGGCTTCCTGCCCTGCCGTTCACCCTTATAGAAAATAGGCACTAGGCTTGAAGCCAGTGAGGCAGTGTACAGCTGACACAGGCATGCAGGCATCTAAGGCCTCAGGCTGTCGCCTGCACTGCAGATCTTATGGCTGACCATGCTTACTTGGGTTGGCCCTGCCTTGTTTTGTCCCACCTTTGGTTGGGCCACTGTTTTTTTCCAGTGCCACTTTAAGTTGCCAATTCATCCCTGATGTACGGTAATATTTTAATAATTTCAATATTTATGACTATTGCAATATCAAATACCTTTTTTTTTTAGATTATTTTTACAATACATATTTTAATATTTCTCAGTGTAGGAAAGACCTAACCTATTAGATGCTATGGTTGGTTTTTCCTACCTGAAGGGTTAAACAGCTAGGACTGAAATTATCTCTGATCCCAGCTACTGAAGGCGTGTGTCAGCTGTATAACATAGCCAACAATTTCCGCTTTTGGAACAGGCTCAGCACCTGAGTGCATTACATGATGATCCTATGCATATAGGCTGTACAGGTTGGATGGGTGTTGCAGAAGGATTAAAGAAAAGGATGCCTATATGTAAAGTTTCTGTGTTTACATACAGTATATTTGGTCATGTACAAAATTGAAGACTATTGATCTTCAGCACATTACCTGCACATATGTACATTATGTGGCCAAAAAATATATACTGTATACACCTGAGCAAGGTCTTTCTCCAGAAATCTAGTATCTATTACAGGTTATAATTACTAGATTTCTGAAGGGCCGTTAATCCAGTGAGTTATTCTGATTGCTGGAGTCAGGAAGGATTTTTTTTCCACCAAATGGGGAAAATTGGCTTCTACCTTACAGTTTTTTTTTCCCCTCGATCAACTTGCAGAATAACAGGCTGAACTGGATGGATTTCTTATTTCAGCCTTACAAACTATGTTACCATCACATCTTTATGAGCTTGCTGAATTAACATTATAAAATGATGGGCATTAAGGCCCCTTTCACATGACCAATATGGATTGACTCAAGATGTGTTCAGGATGCGTTCAGTGAAACTGCCATTTCACAAGCAAGTTCAGTCAGTTTTGTCTTCATTTGCGCTCATTGCAATGCATTTTTTTCCACTGAAGCCCCATTCACTTCTATGGGGCCAGGGCTGCGTGAAAGACACAGAATATAGAACATGCTGCGATCCTCACGCAACGCAGAACTGATGCATGAAAAAAGAAACGCTCATATGCATAGACCCATTGAAATTAATGGGTAGTATTCAGTGTGGGTGCTATGCATTCACTTCACGCATTGCACCCGTGCGGAAAACTCATTTGTGTGAAATGGGCCTAATGGATCATGCAAGTGCTGCAGCCTCTTGATTGTTTACCTGCACACCTTCTACTTAGTTGCGGTGGTGCAGGGAAGTGCAGCTTCAACCTATTCACCTGAATTGGAAAAAAAAAAACTGATGTACTGTACCTTGCACTGCTACTACTAAGTAGACAGTGCACAGGTAAACAATCAAGAGGCTGCAGCACTTGCAAAGATTGAGGCCCTTTCAAAAAACTGGAGGTGCTGAAGTCAGACATTATTTGATATTGATGTCTTCAGAATAGGCCATCAATATTCCTTTATTGGTCAACACTATTCACATGAAGAGCAGCAGGAACTGTGTGTATCAGGCAGTCCAAGAAGTGGTGCAGATGGCAGAAAGGGGGCCAGGGAATTTACAGATCTGCATCTAAAAAGATGAAAAGGAGGGCACCACCTACGTGTACTCTTCATTTCCCAGTTAATGTGAACTGGAGAGTTGCTTTAATTCTACACATTCTTTCCCCTACAAGATAAATGATGCACAGGCTCAGTGCTGCAAATAGCTTATGTAGCACAAAGGAGCACAATTCATGAGTAACAAATAGGTTGGTTAAGGCTTCTAAATCAAAAACATTGATCAGAAAAACCTTTGCATACAGAATAGCGATGTAGTTACAGGATGTGATCAATAACAGGTACAGAGCTTTCACAATCTCTGATCAAAGTAAATATAACACTGAAAGTAAAGCTTATGGATCAAAGGGATTCATGAGTCACAAGTATGGTATCAAATAAAGTTATTACACATTTTGGGGTCACTAACAAGTTAAAACAAACTCTCCATAGTGAAGAAGTGTACATATCATCATGTTTTCAATGGCACCAAGTAGGTGGTTGAATATTCAAGGCGCCAAACATCCTTTTCCACATACTGAAAGATATACCTTGCCTCATCCCAAGACTCCACTCCCCTCCATAAACTGTTTTAAACCTTGTTGATTAGATCTCTCATTACGTATTACATGGCACTATTCCCAGGGATGGGCATAGAGTGGGGCTCATATCAATGTCAGCATGCAGTCATAGTAATAGGACATTCTAGTCCTAAGCTAAAGTGAAGATTTTTATTGAAAAAGATCTTTGCATAGGTTCCCAGTACTAATGGAGACTGAGGAGGAAATCTTGTAAAAAGGTCAAAACAAATTGAACTCTTACAAAGAACAGCTGTATCTTTTAACCCTTTCAGGACCAAGCCATTTTTCACCTTCCTGCCCAGGCCATTTTTAGCAAATCTGACATGTGTCACTTTATGTTGTAATAACTTTAAAACGCTTTTACTTATCCAGCTCATTCTGAGATTGTTTTCTCATCGCATTACATTCCCCATATGTCTACTTCATGTTTTGGATCATTTTGTGAATGCCAATTTATTTTTTGGGGACGTTAGACGGCTTAGAAGTTTAGAAGCAAATCTTGAAATTTTTCAGAAAATTTCCAAAACCCACTTTTTGAGGACCAGTTCAGGTCTGAAGTCACTTTGTGAGGTTTACATAATAAAAACCACCCAAAAATGACCCAATTTTAGAAACCACACCCCTCAAGGTATTCAAAACTGATTTTACAAACTTTGTTAACCCTTTAGGTGTTCCACAAGAATTAATGGAAAATGAAGATGACATTTCCGAATTTCACTTTTTTGGAAATTTTTACATTTTAATAATTTTTTTCCACTAACAAAGCAAGAGTTAACAGGCAAACAAAACTCAATATTTATTGCCCTAATTCTGTAGTTTAGAGAAACACCCCATATGTGGTCGTAAACTGTTGTACGGGCTCATGGCATTGCGCAAAAGGAAAGGAATGACATATGGTTTTTGTAAAGCAGATTTCACTGGGATAATTTTAAGCTGCCATGTCACATTTGAAGACCCCCTGATGCCCCCCTAGAGTAGAAAATCCAAATAATTGAATTAGAAATGAAACCCCTCAAGATATTCAAAACTAATTCTACAAACTTTGTTAACCCTTTAGGTGTCCCACAAGAATTAATGGAAAATGGAGATGAAATTTCAGAATTTCACTTTTTTGGGCAGATTTTCCATCTTTAGGCCTCATGCACACAGTAATACACTATACGAGTGTATTACTGTAGTGCAGAGGCGGCATGAAGCACACGGCGTCATAGCAACCAATGACGCCGTGCGCTCCTGCTCTCAACAGGAATCCAGGCCGTGTTACCACGGACCTCTCGGCCGCGGAACACGGCCGTGTGCATGAGGCCTACTCCATTTTTTGCACTAAAAAAAGCAAAGGTTAAAAGCAACAAAACTCAATATTTATTTCCCTGATTGTTTAGTTTACAGAAACACCCCATATGTGGTCGTAAACTGCTGTACGGGCACACGGCAGGGCGCAGAAGAAAAGGAAGGCCATATGGTTTTTGGAAGGCAGATTTCACTGGGATAATTTTAAGCTGCCATGTCATATTTGAAGACCCCCTGATGCACACCTAGAGTAGAAACTCCAAAATAAGACCCAATTTTGGAAACTACGGGATAAGGTGAAAGTTTTGTTGGTACTATTTTAGGGTACATATGATTTTTGGTTGCTCTATATTACACTTTTTGTGAGGCAAGATAACAAAAAAACGCAATTAGACTTACCGGTAATTCCGTTTCCTTAAATCCACCATGACGGCCCACAATGAGATTGACCCTTGACCTCTGTAGGGGCAGGAACACATGAAGAGGGTTTAAATTCCCCCCACCCCTCCACTCCCTCAGTGCTTTACAAATTACCCGAAAGGTGGAACAAAAATTAAAAGGATATTGATTCATACCCTTTAATATATATTTTCCCCGTGTAATATTATATACACACTTTTTTTTTTTTTTTTTGGGATGGGATATATATATATATTTATTTTTATTTTTTTGGGATGGGAATAGTACGGGCCGTCATGGTGGATTCAAGGAAACGGAATTACTGGTAAGTCTAATTGCGGTTTTTCCATTTCATCCACTATGACGGCCCACAATGAAATGTAACAAATGACTAAGTGGGTGGGGATATCGCCTGTAAAACCTTCCGGCCAAAAAGAGCTTCATTCGAGTCCGGAAGATTAAGACGATAGTGTCTTACAAAGGTATTTGCACTTGACCAGGTTGCAGCCCTACAGATCTGGCCAAGTGAGACACCTCCTTTTCCAGCCCAAGAGGAGGCTGTGGCCCTAGTGGAATGGGCTTTAACGGCTCCAAGACTGGGTTTGCCCTGTATCACATAGCAACACTCAATGGTGGATCTAATCCATCTAGCTATGGAGGATTTAGAGAGCTTCTTCCTTTTATTTCTTCCTGAGAACTGTATTAGGAGATTATTATCTATCCTAAATGCTTTGGTAGACTCAAGATATTGAATGACAGTATTTCTAACATCTAATAGACGCATTTTTTTATCGCCTGACCCTGTATCTTCAGACCCGGTGATAGAGGGTAGGAATATTTCCTGGTCCCGGTGGAAGGATGAGACCACCTTAGGGAGGAACCCTGGGTCGAGCGTCAGACGAATGTGATCTTCGTTGATTTGGAGATATGATTCCTTGCAGGAAAGGGCTTGAAGTTCTCCAATAGGTCTGGCTGAGGTTATTGCTATCAGGAAAGCAGTTTTTAGGGAAAGGTGCTTTAAATAAATATCTGACAGCGGTACAAATGGAGGTTTTGTTAAACCCTCTAGGACGATGTTTAGGTCCCAAGTTGGAGCCCTAGATCTTAGAGTGGGTCTTAATCTGGTTGCTGCTCTGATGAATCTCCTGACCCATCTGTGATTGGCTAGGCTGCAGTCGTAGAAGGTGCTAAGAGCCGATATTTGTATATTCAGGGTACTAGGTCTCAATCCTAATTTCAAGCCACTCTGAAGGAAATCAAGAATTTTATTGATGGGAGGAGAGGAGGTGTCTGGGTGATCCACCCCTAACCAAGAGCAGTATTTTTTCCAGATTTTTAGGTAGATGGAAGATGTAACTTTTTTCCTACTGGCTCTGAGTGTGAGGATCACTCAATCTCAAAGGCCTTTATTTCTTAAGGTCTCGCTCTCAGGATCCAAATGGCTAGTCTGAATATTTTTGTGTCGGGATGTAGAAGAGGGCCCTGGACTAGCTTGTCTCTCTGAAAGGGGATCTCCCAAGGATCTTCCAGCGACAATTGTTTCAGAGTAGAAAACCAACTCCTCTTTGGCCATAGGGGGGCTATCAGGATGAGAGTGGTTGGTTCTCCTAGGAACTTCTGGATGACTCGAGGTATTAGAGGTATTGGAGGAAATGCGTATGCTAGTTTCCATCTCCATTGTATTGACAGGGCGTCTATTGCCCAAGGTCGCCCAACGGCATCAACCGTTTAACTCAAATAATATCACATGGAAGTATTATCCCCTTTGACGAATTAATAAAGGGTATAAATGTCACCTCTCTAGATAGATATAGATATGCACAAATTAGACACGCATACACGAACACTCAGGATAAAGATTCTTTGATCACCAGGGCAAATTCCTTCTTGGATTACTGTTTTATATTTAGGGATACACAACTCACTCTTTCACAAATATATCGTAGATTCCGGGACTGCTTAGGAGAAACAACCACATTTAAAAGCGAGGGAGGATGTGTAACGGTCGCGTACACACACACACACACAGGGGGAAGGGAAGTGACCACTGCGCTCCACCCTTACCCCTGGCCCTGCCTACTTGCCTCGTGAGTCCTAATGACAGGGGACAACTGGACGGCAATCCCTAACTTGGAATAAGTGCAGGGATGACAGACAGACAAACAACAGGACATGAACGGACCGAGTCAATACCAGGAAAGCTACAAAGTACAAAGGGAGCAAGCAGAGAATTGTCAGGAGAAGCCGGGGTCATAAATACCAGGAGAGCAGCAAAGTACACTAGGAGCAGGCAGAGGATCGTCAGGAATTCAGCAGGAGGTAAGTACGCCAGGAAAGACCAAATCACAGGTTGAACCTAAATTAACAGGCAACCTGTGGCCAGCAGGCTGCCTGTATTTATAGTGGGGAGTGAGGATCATGTGACGTGGCCAGCGTCACATGATCGACAGACCAACCAGTCGAGCACCGAGTGATCAGCTCGGCGCTCAAGGCAGACTTAGGAGCAGGGAGCCACCCAGCTAGTAAAGCCGCCCTGGGAATGAGGTCAAACACAGATCCTCATTCCCAAAGCTAAGCAACAGTTCTGCAGGCAATGGGGGACCGAGTGCACCTTCGGAACCCCATTACAGTACCCCCCCTTTTACGAGGGGCCACTGGACCCAAGACTTCAGGCGATGGCTTTTCAGGGTGTTCTAAATGAAATTTTCGAACAAGTCTAGGAGCATGAACCTCCCTGGCAGGTACCCAAGATCTCTCTTCAGGTCCATACCCCTTCCAGTGAATCAGGTACTGCAAGGAATTACGCACCTTCCAGACATCCACTATTTTAGACACCACATACTCGACAGCATCATTAACAAGAACCGGCGGAGGCGAAGCTTTCGATGGTACTACCGGTTCAAAATATTTTTTAAGTAGAGACTTATGGAACACATTATGAATGTGGAATGACTCGGGCAGCTCCAACTTCCGTGATCTTATATGGTCCAATAAAACGAGGAGCAAACTTTTTAGAATCTACCTTAAGGGAGAGATTCTTGGAGGACAACCATACCTTATCCCCAACCTGAAAATTCACCCCCCTTGAACGTCTCCTATCGGCCTTGAGTTTCTGAGAACTTTGAGCCTTTTCTAAGTTCGATTGAACCTGGGCCCAAACTGTGCACAGTTCAGAGGAGAGCCTATCCGCCTCAGGGTTAGAGGAGGAGATGGATGACCCAGATGAAAACGGGGATGGAAACCATGGTTACAAAAGAAAGCTGAAACCCCAGCAGAAGAATTGACACGGTTATTCAAAGCAAATTCAGCCAATGGAAGATATTTCACCCATAATTGCTGGTCTTCAGCAACATACGACCTCAAGAATTGTTCGACAGACTGATTAAGGCGTTCAGTCTGCCCATTACTCTCAGGGTGGTAGGCAGAGGAAAAAGACAATGAAATTTTACATTTTTGACAGAAGGCCCTCCAGAATTTGGACACAAACTGCACACCCCTGTAAGAAACAATATTTTCCGGGATACCATGCAATCGAACAATTTCTTTCACAAGAATAGACGCCAAGGTTTTGGCATTCGGGAGTTTAGACAGGGGAATGAAATGGACCATCTTGCTAAACCTATCGACCACTACCCAAACTACAGTCTTACCCTCCGCCGGCGGTAGGTCAGTTATAAAGTCCATCGAGATATGGGACCAGGGTCTACTGGGAATGGGTAGGGGTCGTAGGTTACCAGCAGAGCGAGTCCTAGGTGTCTTGGACCTGGCACAAACCTCACAGGCTGACACGTAGGACTTGACATCCCTAGTTAGAGTGGGCCACCAATAAGATCTAGAAACCAGATCCTTAGTGCCCTCAACACCCGGATGTCCACAAAAGGCAGAATCGTGACACTCACCCAACAGCTGGAGACGGAATTGTACGGGAACAAACAACTTATCTGTTGGGGTGGATACCGGTGCCAGATGTTGTTCAGACCTAATGCGAGCCGAGATATCCTGGGTAAGAGCTGCTAAGAAGATTTTTGCTGGCAGGATGGATTCAGGTGGTACCTCAGTAGGTTGAAAAGCCTGGAAGCTCCGAGATAATGCGTCCGCCTTCACATTTTTACTTCCCGGCCTGAACGTAATGGAAAAATCAAAACGAGTAAAAAACAGAGCCCATCTGGCTTGACGGGGATTCAACCTCTTAGCAGACTCGAGAAACATAAGGTTTTTATGGTCAGTGACAACAGTTACACAATGCCTTGCCCCCTCTAGAAAATGCCTCCACTCATCAAATGCCCATTTAATGGCCAGCAGCTCCCTATTCCCTATGTCGTAGTTTCTCTCCGTGGGAGAGAATTTCCTGGAGAAGAAGGCACATGGTCTCAGATTAGTGAGGCTAGCAGGACCTTGTGAAAGGACTGCTCCTGCGCCGTCCTCGGACGCATCCACCTCCACAATAAAAGGTTTCTCCTGATCAGGGTGGATCAGAATGGGAGCGCTACTGAATGCCTTTTTTAATTTTTCAAATGAAGAAATGGCCTCAGTAGACCAATTCTCCAAATCCGCCCCTTTCTTAGTAAGGTCGGTCAACGGTTTAGCAATTACGGAAAAATTCATAATAAATTTACGATAGTAATTGGCGAAACCTAAGAACCGTTGTAAGGCCTTTAAGGATGAAGGTCTTACCCATTCCTTAATTGCTAGTACCTTACCAGGATCCATCTTGAAGGCGTGAGGAGTCAGAACATGCCCTAGAAACAGAATCTCCTGTACACCAAAGACACATTTCTCTTGTTTAGCGGATAGCTGATTCTCCCTCAACACCTCTAATACTTGTTTAACATGAGACACATGGGATTCGAAGTCAGGAGAGAATATCAAAATGTCGTCAAGATAGACAATAACAAATTTACCTAAGAACTCCCTAAGAATGTCATTCATGAAGTTTTGGAACACAGCTGGGGCATTGCTGAGTCCAAAAGGCATCACCTGATATTCAAAGTGTCCTACCGGAGTATTGAACGCCGTCTTCCATTCGTCTCCCTCCTTGATTCGGATTAGATTGTATGCCCCTTTCAGATCAATTTTGGAAAACCAGGTTGCCCCCAGAACCTGGTTAAATAAATCCGGAATCAATGGGAGGGAGTAGCTATTCTGGACAGTGATTTTATTTAATCTCCGGTAATCGATACATGGCCTAAGACCACCATATTTTTTCTTAACGAAGAAAAACCCCGCCCCCATGGGAGAGACAGAAGGTCCAATATGCCCTTTACCAAGGCTCTCCTTAATATAATCTTCCATGGCCTTGCGTTCGGGCATAGAAAGATTATAAATTCGTCCTTTAGGAAACTTGGCCCCCTCTACTAGCTCTATGGTACAATCATAAGGTCTATGGGGGGGTAGAACCTCCGGGGTTGGTGATGAGAATACATCAGAATATTCTTTAACAACAGTGGGTAAAGTATCAGACCTTACTGAGACCCCAGCCTGTACCACGGACAAGCACGAGTCACACCTTGGCCCCCATCTCACCAACTCCCCATTGGACCAATCTATAGTGGGGTTATGTAGTCGGAGCCAAGGCAACCCTAGTACCACCTCAGCTGGTAGGTTCTCCAGGACTAAAAGCGAACATCTCTCTGAGTGGCACACACCCACGGTTAGAGAAATCTCCGAGGTACATAAGCTCACCGTACCACCAATAAGAGGAGTAGCATCAATAGCCATGACATGGATAGGAGTTGGTAAGGCAAACATAGGAATACCCAATCTTACGGCATACTCAGAGTCAATAAAGCTAGCCGCTGAGCCAGAATCAATAAAGGCCTTACCCGGCCATTTATCTACTCCCAGAGAAATCGTAATGGGTACCGAAAGCTTACATTTAGAAAATTCAGGGTGTACCTGGTCTTTAGGTTGCCTTGCCTTAGGAGACTTGACAGAGAGGACCTTCTTAGGACACTGGTTGATCCAATGGTCAGGATCTCCACAGTAAAAGCATTCTCCATGTCTGCGGCGAAGATTCCCTCGGGTCATGCCAACCTGCATGGGTTCCTCGGTGGAGACCTCAGCATTGTCTCTGGGATAGGCCTCTGACTGGATCACCATCTGGGAAGAGAACTGTTGTTCCTGTCGTCTCTCTCTAACCCGTCGGTCGAGTCGGACAACAAGGGTCATCATCTCCTCTAAGGTCTCTGGAAGTTGATAACTGACCAGAAGATCCTTTAATTTATTAGACAGACCTGACCTGAACTGACTCTTCAGGGCTGGTTCGTTCCATCCTGAGAGGACACACCACCTTCTAAATTGGGTGCAATAATCCTCCGCTGGTAGATTGCCCTGAACCAGTGCCTTTAGAGCCGTCTCGGCTACTAGAGCCCTGTCTGGTTCATCATAGAGGGTACCCGGGGCCTGAAAGAACCCCTCCACAGAATATAAACAACTGGCGCCAGCAGGTAAAGAGAACGCCCAGTCCTGGGGATCACCCTGTAATTTGGAAATGATAATGCCCACGCGTTGACTCTCGGGGCCAGAGGACACGGGGCGCAAACGGAAGTAAAGTTTACAATTCTCCTTAAAAGAGAGAAACTTCTTCCGGTCTCCAGAAAAGGGTTCTGGGAGCTTAATCTGGGGCTCAAAATGCGGACTGGAGGCCTGAGGAATGGAAGAACCTTGCCCTAACTCAAAAGAACTGAGTTTTTCCCCTTACTCCTGCATCCTCTGCGTCAGATTAGAGACATGGTCAGTCAGGGTCACCAGAGGATTCATAATACAGTGGTTATTGGGCCTGTTAATCTGTAACGGTCGCGTACACACACACACACAGGGGGAAGGGAAGTGACCACTGCGCTCCACCCTTACCCCTGGCCCTGCCTACTTGCCTCGCGAGTCCTAATGACAGGGGACAACTGGACGGCAATCCCTAACTTGGAATAAGTGCAGGGATGACAGACAGACAAACAACAGGACATGAACGGACCGAGTCAATACCAGGAAAGCTACAAAGTACAAAGGGAGCAAGCAGAGAATTGTCAGGAGAAGCCGGGGTCATAAATACCAGGAGAGCAGCAAAGTACACTAGGAGCAGGCAGAGGATCGTCAGGAATTAAACAGGAAGTAAGTACGCCAGGAAAGACCAAATCACAGGTTGAACCTAAATTAACAGGCAACCTGTGGCCAGCAGGCTGCCTGTATTTATAGTGGGGAGTGAGGATCATGTGACGTGGCCAGCGTCACATGACCGACAGACCAACCAGTCGAGCACCGAGTGATCAGCTCGGCGCTCAAGGCAGACTTAGGAGCAGGGAGCCACCCAGCTAGTAAAGCCGCCCTGGGAATGAGGTCAAACACAGATCCTCATTCCCAAAGCTAAGCAACAGTTCTGCGGGCAATGGGGGACCGAGTGCACCTTCGGAACCCTGTTACAGGATGTGAAGCTGATTTAGGTGTAGGAAGTACTGTTGATTGCGATATAGTATATCGAAATATAAAAAATGCATCAATATCCCAAAAATACAGATTAATCCAGTTTAGGATTGTACATCGCCTGTATTACTCCCCTGCCTTCCTCGCCAAAATATATACGGAAAGAAGGGATTCGTGTTGGAAGTGTTCGGCTGAAAATGCTGGTCTAGGTCACTTGCTATGGGATTGCCCAGAAATAAATGGATTTTGGACCAGAATCTATGAAGAACTACATAGTAGATATAAGATTAAATTAAACCGCTGTTTTACGCAAGCAATATTAGGTCTTTTCTCCCATGTGGATTTAACACCCTATCAGACTAAAATCTCCTTGGAGAGCTTCATGGCCGCAAAGGCCTTGATTCTTAAATATTGGGGCACAAAAAACAGCCCTACTTACTCCGAGTGGAGGGCTAGGATAGATACCATTGATGTTTATAGAAGAATGGTAAGAAAAACAGAGTAGTCCTGGAAGGGGCGGGTCTTTGATACCTTTTCTTCGCTCCAAAGAGCCTGGCTGATTGTGGTATTGACCATGAGTAGCAATAGGAGACGGCTGGATCCCGCAGCAGTGAATCAAGGGGTGGGGGGTGGGTATAATGGGGTTAACTACGTGGATTGATGTATGATTATCTGTTATTTTTAAACTATATGTAATGGAATTCACATTTTTGGCTCAGAAAAACAATAAAGAATTTTTCTTAAAAAAAAAAAAGCAAAAGAGCTCTGAGTATTTCGTCTGGAAGCGAATAAGTCTATTTCGGGCTGACCCCATCTTTCGGATATCTTCTGAAAGATTTCCCTGTTCAGGGACCATTCTCCTGGATCTATTCTTTCTCTGCTCAGGTAGTCTGCCACTGTATTTTCGCATCCTTTTAAATGGACGGCGGAGAGCGATAAGGTGTTCTTTTCTGCCCAAGAGAAGATTCTTTTTGCCACTCCTCCAAGTAAGCGTGACTTTGTCCCTCCTTGGTGCCTCAAATATGCCACCGTTGTGGTGTTATCGGACAGTATCTTTAAGTGTTGACCCTTTAACAGGTCTTATCTTTTTGTTATCGCCTCAAGGACAGCATACAGCTCTTTGTAGTTGGATGACCTTCTTTTTTTGTCCTCTGGCCAAGTATCCTGAAGCAGATGGTCTCCTATTTTGGCTCCCCAGCCCGCGAGACTTGCATCCGTTATTACCTGAACAACCGGATGGATCCGCCACTGTAGACCTCCAAGTAGTCCTTTTTCCTTCCACCAGTTGAGATCCGTTTTCACAGACTGTGGTATCCATATACTTCTGTCTAGGTCTACCTGTTTTCGATTCCATTCTCTTAGAATCCAACCCTGTATTATCCTCATGTGGCTTTGGCACCAGGGGACTGAGGGTATGCAGGCGGTTAGGCTTCCTAGTAAGCTCATGGCTTTCCTGATGGAGCATCTGTGAGAACTCTGAAACATCCTGATTTTCTCTATCAGGGCCGCTGTTTTGTCCTGAGGAAGAAAGGTTTTTAGAATAAGGAACCTTATTCTTCTGGATGGAGTAAGTGTGGATTTTTTTATGTTTATAATCCAACCGAGAACCTTTAGAGTCTCTGAAAATCTTTGAGTTGCCGATAGGTTTTCTACTTCTGTTCTGCCCAGAATTAGGAAATAGTCGAGGTATGGGATAATCATTATACCTTCTCGGCGAAGATAAGCCACTATCTCTACCACGATTTTTGTAAAAATTCTGGGTGCCGAGGAGATGCCGAAAAGAAGGGCGACGTACTAAAAGTGGTGTATCAAACCGTCCACCCCCTTTAGTGCGAACCGTAAATATTTTTGAGAGAGATGATGAATAGGGATATGGTAATATGCATCTTTGAGGTCGATCGACGACATAAACGCCCCTTTTTGGATCAGAGGAATTGTGTATGGGATGGTTTCCATCCTAAATTTGCTTTACAGAATGGATCTGTTTAAAGGCTTGAAAAAAATGGATTGAAATGGAAAAGTGCCAAAAATAGCTGTTTTGGCACGTTTTTTTTACGTACGCGGCGATACCTAATAAGTCTACTTTTTTACAATTATTTAGGTTTTAGACTATATTATCCTTTTTTAAACAAAAAAAATGTAATTTTTTTTTTTTTTTGCCGATTATCTTATGTAGGGGCTCATTTTTTGTGGGATGAGAGGACGGTTTTATTGGCACTATTTTGGGGGCTATATGACTTTTTGATAGCTTGCTATTAAAATTTTTGTTATGTAAGGTGACAAAAAAAAGTTATTTTTTTGCACCGTTTTTTTTTTTTTTTTTGGAGCGTGTTAATCTGGGGGGTTAGGTCATGGGGTATTTTTTATAGAGGAGATAATTACCGACGCAGCGATACCTAATTTGTATACTTTTTTTTTATTATTTTAGTTTTTACAATTTTTTTTGGTGTCTCAAGTCTGAGAACCAGTTCTTTTATTCGATGTCAGTGGCTAAATTGGGATATAAATTTAGTACTCCATGGAAGTGTGATACTCCCTGAAGCAACCGTCAATGCAGAGGCCCAGATGATCGGGGCACGTGTCGCACTGAGTAGCAGTGTCCTTGCGTATCCCCCTCCTGCGACACACTCTGCACTTTTTTTGGGTTCGTCCCTTCTTTCCAGTATAGGGGACCACACCTGGAAAGTGTTGGCCAGGGACGATCCAGGCGCCTCCAGTTCCCGAGGTACTCCGGCCTGCTCTTTCCCGGTCCGAAAAGATCAGGGCCTTGAGGACTGCCTCATAGAACTGAAGGAATGTCCCTGTGTTGCCAGCGCTTCGGGATAGTACAAAAGAGTTGTACAAGGCAACCTGCCAAGTAGACCGCAACTTTTTTGTACCATGCCCGGGTTTTGCGCATGGCGTTATATGGCTTGAGTACTTGATCAGAGAGATCAACTCCTCCCATATACCGATTGTAGACAACGATACAATCGGGCTTGAGGACCGCTGCCGCAGTACCTCGCACAGGGACAGGGGTGATGCCGTTACCATGAACTGTGGACAGTACAAGGACATCCGTCTTGTCCTTATATCTGACCAGCAACAGGTTTCCAGTGGTAAGGGCATGGGTCTCACCCCTGGGGATAGGTACCTGGAGGGGGTGGGCAGGGAGGCCGCGTAGATTTTTCTGCATGGTCCCACAAGCGGACGTGGATCTGGCGGCGAGGGACTGGAACAAGGGGATACTAGTATAAATGTTATCCACGTAAAGGTGGTAACCCTTATCTAGCAGTGGGTACATAAGGTCCCACACAAGTTTCCCACTAACACCCAGAGTGGGGGGACATTCTGGGGGTTGAATATGGGAATCTCGCCCCTCGTACATATGAAACTTGTAAGTGTACCCTGAGGTACTCTCACAAAGTTTGTACAGCTTCACGCCATACCTCGCCCGCTTTGAGGGAACATACTGGCGGAAAATGAGTCTCCCCTTGAACGCAATGAGAGACTCATCAACCGCGACCTCCCTTCCAGGTACATAGGCCTGTACAAATTTGGCCCCAAAATGATCGATGACCGGCCGAATCTTATACAGACGGTCATAGGCAGGATCACCTTGGGGGGGCATGCTGCATTATCTGAATAATGCAGACATTTCCGGATGGCCTCAAACTGGGAGCGTGTCATGGCTGTACTGTAAAGTGGGGCCTGGTAGAGGACGTCCCCACTCCAGTAATGCCTGACACTAGGTTTCTTGACCAGGCCCATATGCAGCACGAGGCCCCAACATCTCCTCATCTCGGCTGCACTGACCGGCGTCCAGCCACCGGGCCTAGCCAAAAAGAAGCCCGGGTGTTGAGCAACGAACTGTTGGGCGTACAGGTTCGTCTGCTCCACAGTTAGATTTACCAGTTGGTCACTGAAAAAATGACTAAAAAAGTCATATTCAGTGTAGCCCACTGTGGAAATCTGGATTACTGATTGGCCTACAAAATCAGGAATCACGGGCTCATATCGCTCTGGGGTACACCAGACAAGTTCACCGGCAGGGTGCTCCAGTGGATTTAACTGGTGGGCCGGAAAACTAGTACGAGCCCCAGAGCTGCTCGTACTAGTGTGGGCCACAGGGTCCCTAGCATGGCGGTCCCCTTGCTCCGCCTGGCGGCGTCTATGCCACCTTGGGGGCTCATCATCATCGCTAGATGATGAGGAGGACCCAGATGACAACAGGAAAATGGGGTCATCCTCGTCCTCACTGGGACTCTCTGAGTCGGAGGCAAGCTGGGCGTATGCCTCCTCGGCTGAGAACATCCGGCGGGCCATAGGGGAGTGTGTGTCTGCGTGTGTATGTGCGTGTGTATAAATCTATATTTGGTGTGCGTGTGTGTGGGGGCACAGGTGTTCGCGGACTTATCCCTAAAACTAACAGAAAAAAAAAAAAGACTAACTAAAAAAAGGGGGAAAAATGTGAAAAAAAAGTAAAAATTTAATTCTGAACCGCTGATCAACAGTCCGAAGTTGATCGGCGGTGGGGTGTGCGATGCGCTAACAGTGGCCGGACGCTAAGAGTGCCGGCCACAGTCAGCGTATGCACAAAAAAAAAAAAATGCCTGTGCCCCAAAAAAGTTGTGGGAGGGTGAGGGGGGGCAGGGGGACAAGCAGCAGCACCCCTGGGGGGTCTAGGGTCACACAGCTGTGCTGTGGACCCCAGACACCCTACTTAGGGTGATGCAATCAAGCTTTTTTTTACCACTAACTTTCCCTTTTATATCCCTGCCTAGCCCAACCTTTCCCTAATTACCTGCTGATAAAGATGGGGGTGGCACAGGTCCTGGGGGAAAGGATGGGTGCTGGGGCACAGATGCTGGCTCAGATCACACGTTCAGCAGCAGCACTCCTCTCTCCTCGGGCTTCGGACACAAAAGGAGGAGGAGAGGAGCGCTGCTATCATTTGAAACTGCCGCCGGCCCGCCTTCCTACCAATTAGAAGCGATCCTGAGAGGTGATGTCACCATCACCACTCAGGATCGCAGGATGGTGATTGGTGGGGTAAAATCACACCACCGATCACCATCCTGTTCCGGGTTATCGGGTCCTCAGAGACCCGAATAACCCGGAAACGCAGCAAACCGCAGATCTGAATTGACCTGCGGTTTGCTGCGATCGCCTACACGGGGGGGGGGTCACAGGACCACCTGGCGCATTTTCCCCAGGTGCCTGCTCAATGATTTGAGCAGGCACCGGGTTCCGATCACCGCCCGCCGCGGGGCGGTGATCGGAAATACACAGGGTACGCCCTGTGTCCTTAAGTACACGCCCTGTGTCCGGAAGAGGTTAAGGAATTGTAGTTAGATCGTCCATTGGTCAGGATTAGAGTTGAGCGAACACCTGGATGTTCGGGTTCGAGAAGTTCGGCCGAACTTCCCGGAAATGTTCGGGTTCGGGATCCGAACCCGACCCGAACTTCGTCCCGAACCCCATTGAAGTCAATGGGGACCCGAACTTTTCGGCACTAAAAAGGCTGTAAAACAGCCCAGGAAAGGGCTAGAGGGCTGCAAAAGGCAGCAAAATGTAGTTAAATCCCCTGCAAACAAATGTGGATAGGGAAATGAATTAAAATAAAAATAAAATAAATAAAAATTATCAATTGGAGAGAGGTCCCATAGCAGAGAATCAGCTTCATGTCAGCAGAGAATCAGTCTTCCTGTCATAGCAGAGAATCAGGCTTCACGTCAGCCAAAACTGGAACAGTCCATTGTCATATATTTAGGCCCCGGCACCCAGACAGAGGAGAGAGGTCCCATAACAGAGAATCAGGCTTCATGTCAGCAGAGAATCAGTCTTCATGTCATAGCAGAGAATCAGGCTTCACGTCAGCCAAAACAGGAACAGTCCATTATCATATATTTAGGCCCCGGCACCCAGACAGAGGAGAGAGGTCCCATAACAGAGATTCAGGCTTCATGTCAGTAGAGAATCAGTCTTCATCAGGGGCGTAACTAGAAGTGACTGGGCCCCACAGCAAATATTTGTAAGGGCCCCCCCCCAGCGCGCTTTGCACCTCCCTCCTCCTGTGTAAACCCCACTCCTTTGGAACAGTGTAGTGGTATACTGTATATTGTGGGGCACAGTGTAGCGGTATACTGTATATTGTGTGGCACAGTGGATGCTATATGTGTATAACATAAACATATTTCACATGAAAACTTAAAGTTACTTGGCCCTTGGGGATCTGGGACACCACTTCAACACTTGGCCGGGGGCTCGGCGGAGCTGATGTTGTGCTTTATCCTAATGAGAAAGATTTCATAATAAGGATTTGGAGAAGGGGCAGAGGGATAGCAGAGCAGGGAGAGGCTTGTGCTGCTACTAGGGGGTCATACCATGGGGGAGTAATAAAGCCCACTATAATGCCCCCCCCAGTAGTAATAATTCTCCTTATAATGTGACAGTGCAAAAAGACCCCCTTGTAATGCCCCCAGTTGAGCTAATGTCCCCATAGTGCCCCCATAATGTCCCAGTATAAAATACCCCTATATAGTGCCCCCAGTAAATGCCTCCATAGTGCTCCTCTCCCCCCTTCCTGCTAGTGCCCCCCATAATGTACCAGTATAAAATGCCCCATATATAGTGCCCCAGTAGATGCCCCTCAGTGTCCGGCCTCTGATAGGCTGCCGGCCTAGTGTCCCCCATAATGCCCCCCAATAATGTGCCAGTAAGTATCCCCATAGATGCCCCCCCATCATGTGCCAGTATCAAGTGCCTCTCTCCCCCCCACATGTCCCAGTATCATAGTGCCATCTCCCCCCCCACAAAAAAAGTGCCAGTATCAAGTGCCTCTCTCCCTCCCCCCCATGCGCCAGTATCAGGTGCCAACCCCCCCTCCCCCCCAGGTGCCAGTATCAGGTGCCTCCCCCCATGTGCCAGTATCAGGTGCCTCTCCCCCCCATGTGCCAGTATCAGGTGCCAACCCCCCTCCCCCCCAGTGTGCCAACCCCTCCCCCCCATGTGCCAGTATCAGGTGCCTCTCCCCCCCCCATGTGCCAGTATCAGGTGCCAACCCCCCCTCCCCCCCAGGTGCCAGTATCAGGTGCCAACCCCTCTCTCCACCATGTTCCAGTATCAGGTGCCTCTCTTCCCCCCCATGTGCCAGTATCAGGTGCCTCTCTCCCCCCCCATGTGCCAGTATCAGGTGCCAACCCCCCCCTCCCCCCAGGTGTCAGCATCAGGTGCCAACCCCTCTCCCCCCCCATGTGCCAGTATCAGGTGCCTCTCCCCCCCCCTATGTGCCAGTATCAAGTGCCTCCCCCCATGTGCCAGTATCAAGTGCCCCCCGCTTCCCCCATGGCAGTAACAGTTGGGTATTAAAAAAAAACAAAAAACACTTCTACTTACTTCCATGTCAGCGATGCGATGCAGCCTCTTCCTGTGTCCCGCCCTGTATGGAGTCAGTGCTTGTATTTCAGAAAAGGTTTCTGCTGGGATTCGAACCCACGACCTTCTGTATCAGAGGAAAAGCATTTAACCACAAGACCATAACAGCTGCCTTGCTGCTGATTGAAAAAATATGAGACTTCTACTGTTATAGCTGGCTAAGTGTACATCTATACACATGACAGCTGCTCATATATAGAAATATAGCAGTGCTGGGTGTGTTGGGGAAGCTGTCATGTGTATAGATGTACACTTAGCCAGCTATAACAGTAGAAGTCTTATATTTTTTCAATCAGTTGTAATGCAGCCTTTATGGTTGTGAGGGTAAATGCTTTGCCACTGATACTTTGGAGGTTGTGGGTTTGAATCCCAGACACATGAGAAGACTTTAGGAGACAGTAAGATTAGATCACATTAGCGAGGGTGAAGGGGCCCTGAACATTAAGACATCAATATTTAACTAACTTGAAAATAAACTGTCACACACGCTGCCGGGACCCCGGGCCCCGAAGCAGCTGCTTCCCCGGTAGTTACGCCACAGGTCTTCATGTCATAGCAGAGAATCAGGCTTCACGTCAGCCAAAACTGGAACAGTCCATTGTCATATATTTAGGCCCCGGCACCCAGACAGAGGAGAGAGGTCCCATAGCAGAGATTCAGGCTTCATGTCATAGCAGAGAATCATGCTTCACGTCACCCAACACTGGAACAGGCCACTGTCAGATATTTTTAGGCCCCGGCACCCAGACAGAGGAGAGGTTCATTCAACTTTGGGTTGCCCCGCAATATAATGGTAAAATGAAAATAAAAATAGGATTGAATGAGAAAGTGCCCTGGAGTACAATAATATATGGTTAAGGGGAGGTAGTTAATGTCTAATCTGCACAAGGGATGGACAGGTCCTGTGGGATCCATGCCTGGTTCATTTTTATGAACGTCAGCTTGTCCACATTGGCTGTAGACAGGCGGCTGCGTTTGTCTGTAATGACGCCCCCTGCCGTGCTGAATACACGTTCAGACAAAACGCTGGCCGCCGGGCAGGCCAGCACCTCCAAGGCATAAAAGGCTAGCTCTGGCCACGTGGACAATTTGGAGACCCAGAAGTTGAATGGGGCCGAACCCTCAGTCAGTACGTGGAGGGGTGTGCACACGTACTGTTCTACCATGTTAGTGAAATGTTGCCTCCTGCTAACACGTTCCGTATCAGGTGGTGGTGCAGTTAGCTGTGGCGTGTTGACAAAACTTTTCCACATCTCTGCCATGCTAACCCTGCCCTCAGAGGAGCTGGTCGTGACACAGCTGCGTTGGCGACCTCTTGCTCCTCCTCTGCCTTGGGCTTCCACTTGTTCCCCTGTGACATTTGGGAATGCTCTCAGTAGCGCGTCTACCAACGTGCGCTTGTACTCGCGCATCTTCCTATCACGCTCCAGTGCAGGAAGTAAGGTGGGCACATTGTCTTTGTACCGGGGATCCAGCAGGGTGGCAACCCAGTAGTCCGCACACGTTAAAATGTGGGCAACTCTGCTGTCGTTGCGCAGGCACTGCAGCATGTAGTCGCTCATGTGTGCCAGGCTGCCCAGAGGTAAGGACAAGCTGTCCTCTGTGGGAGGCGTATCGTCATCGTCCTGCGTTTCCCCCCAGCCACGCACCAGTGATGAGCCCGAGCTGCGTTGGGTGCCACCCCGCTGTGAACATGCTTCATCCTCATCCTCCTCCACCTCCTCCTCATCCTCGTCCTCCTTGTCCTCCAGTAGTGGGCCCTGTCTGGCCACATTTGTACCTGGCCTCTGCTGTTGCAAAAAACCTCCCTCTGAGTCACTTCTAAGAGACTGGCCTGAAAGTGCTAAAAATGACCCCTCTTCCTCCTCCTCCTCCTGGGCCACCTCCTTTTCCATCATCGGCCTAAGTGTTTTTTCAAGGAGATATAGAAGTGGTATTGTAACGCTGATAACGACTCATCGCCACTGGCCATGTTGGTGGAGTACTCGAAACAGCGCAACAGGACACACAGGTCTCGCATGGAGGCCCAGTCATTGGTGGTGAAGTGGTGCTGTTCCGCAGTGCGACTGACCCGTGCGTGCTGCAGCTGAAACTCCACTATGGCCTGCTGCTGCTCGCACAGTCTGTCCAGCATGTGCAAGGTGGAGTTCCACCTGGTGGGCACGTCGCATATGAGGCGGTGAGCGGGAAGGCCGAAGTTACGCTGTAGCTCAGACAGGCGAGCAGCGGCAGGATGAGAACGCCGGAAGCGCGCACAGACGGCCCGCACTTTATGCAGCAGCTCTGACATGTCGGGGTAGTTGTGAATGAACTTCTGCACCACCAAATTCAGCACATGCGCCAGGCAAGGGATGTGCGTCAAACCGGCTAGTCCCAGAGCTGCAACGAGATTTCGCCCATTATCGCACACCACCAGGCCAGGCTTGAGGCTCACCGGAAGCAACCACTCGTCGGTCTGTTGTTCTATACCCCGCCACAACTCCTGTGCGGTGTGGGGCCTGTCCCCCAAACATATGAGTTTCAGAATGGCCTGCTGACGTTTACCCCAGGCTGTGCTGAAGTTGGTGGTGAAGGTGTGTGGCTGACTGGATGAGCAGGTGGGAGAAGAGGAGGAGGAAGCCGAGTAGGAGGAGGAGGCAACAGGAGGCAAAGAATGTTGCCCTGCGATCCTTGGCGGCGGAAGGACGTGCGCCAAACAGCTCTTCGCCTGGGGCCCAGCCGCCACTACATTTACCCAGTGTGCAGTTAGGGAGATATAGCGTCCCTGGCCGTGCTTACTGGTCCACATATCTGTGGTTAGGTGGACCTTGCCACAGATGGCGTTGCGCAGTGCACACTTGATTTTATCGGATACTTGGTTGTGCAGGGAAGGCACGGCTCTCTTGGAGAAGTAGTGGCGGCTGGGAACAACATACTGAGGGACAGCAATTAAATAGCAGAGGTTGAATGATTTACAGCTGTAGATCGATCACTTCATTAAGTGTTTTTGAAGAGTAAATCACTGCCTAATCTGGCCCTAACAGCAGCAGCTGCATCCTATCCCTACACTGATCAGAGCAGAGTGACGTGCGATGCTACGTGACTCCAGTTTAAATAGAGGCTGGGTCACATGCTGCTCTGGCCAATCACAGCCATGCCAATAATAGTCATGGCTGTGATGGCCTCTTGGGGCAAGTAGTATGACGCTTGTTGATTGGCTGCTTTGCAGCCTTTCAAAAAGCACCAAGAAAGCGCCGAACACCGAACCCGAACCCAGACTTTTACGAAAAGGTTCGGGTCCGTGTCACGGACACCCCAAAACTATATAGTTCAGGTTCGCTCATCCCTAGACACGAGTGGTTTGCACGCTGTGCAATCAGAGCCTGAAGCGAGGCATAAACGTTTTGTCACGGCCACGGTTTTGGCCGTGACTCCTTGGGAGCCGCATACTGTTGCCCGCGGTTTTGGGTTGTAGTGTCAACCGCAGCTTGAGGCATAATGTAGTTGGCCTCAGGTGCGGTTGCCGCGGACAACAGCTATGTGTGCGGTTCCCTTGGAGTTATGTGCACGTTTGTATGCACTTTCGTATGTCTGTGTGCACTCTGTTTTGTGTGTGGTGTGCACTGACATCTTCCCTTCACTGTGGTTGCCCGTGGCAACGTTTGGTTGTATGTGTACATGTGGTGGCAGTGTCCCGGCCTTCGGGCTGACTCCCAGGACACGCTTGCCACCCATGTCGTTGCCTGCGGCAACAGCCACAGTGTGTTTGTAGTTTTGACACTTCCCCTTTATGTTATGTTTTCCCTTCTGTGGTATTGGAAGGGTTAACTCCCTTTCTGTGTGTCTGAGTCACGGGGTGTGTCTGACTGTTGGGTGTGGCCTCTTGGCCCTATATAGCCTGAGTTGTAGGCAGTAGCCAGAGAGGGTGTTTCAGCCATGCTGGCTGTAGACATCCTCCTGGTTACTTACCAACTGCCAGTGGGGGCCAACCTTCTGGTCATAAGCTTATATATGTCCTTTGGTGTCTGAAGATGTGTTTGCTTTATGTTGTTTTACTGCACCTGTGGTCCTGGGTTCCCGTGTGTTGTATGTTTGTGTGCTGAGTCCTGCTGTTTGTGGGCAGTACACCCACATGGGTTCCAGGCTTGGTTGTCTGTGGCAGGTCAGTGTGATGTTTGTGGCAAGTACCTGCCACTGCCACAGGTTGCACTTGTTCTCCCTTCCTTACAGCTTGGCCAGTTAGACTCCTGTTCCTCCGTATCCAGAAGGATACTCTGACTCCTAGCCTAGGGACCGGCGGAGGGCGAGTAGGGATCCGAAGTTCCTGCGCATGGGTCCTCCTACCTTCAAGGTCGACCCATGCAGGTAGGAGTTAGGGTCAGGTTAGGGACGCTGTTAGGAGGTGACCTGCTCCCTAATCCTGTTCGTCCTGGTCAAGCAGCGACCATCTTCCTTCCGGCACACGGCTGAGGGTTTCCCCCATCCTCAGCCGTGACACGTTTTCAACCTGAGCACAACCTGCATGACTAGGCATTTAAGTGCAAAGCACGAGCTGCAGTGGAGTAGACACCTCAAAAACCAAGAAAGGTCTCTGGCTCCTCCTGCTTTCACTTCTGCTGCAGTCTCTGCCTCTTCATCCACCTCTGGAGTGACAGTGCCACCTGCCACCCCGCAAACAGAGGATCTGCCTGCAACACCAACACCTGGGTCACCAAGCATCTCCACAATGTCCCACGGAAGCGTTCAGCTCTCCATCTCCTAAATGCTGGAGAGCAAGAGGAAGTACCCCCCTACCCACATGCGATCCCTAGCCCTGAATGCCAGCATTTCTAAATTACTGGCTTTTGAAATGCTGTCATTCCGTCTGATTGAGACGGATAGTTTTAAAGTCCTTATGGAGGTGGCTGTCCCACAGTACGTCGTGCCCAGCTGACACTATTTTTCAAGGCGAGCCATCACTTCCCTGCACAACCAAGTAGGGGACAAAATCAGGTGTGCACTGCACAATGCCATCTGTGGCAAGGTGCACCTGACTACGGATACGTGGACCAGTAAGCACATTCATTTCTCCATAACAGCACACTGGGTAAATGCAGTGGCGGCTGGGCCTGAGGCTGATAGCATTTTGGCGCATGTCATTCCACCACCGAGGATTGCAGGGTGCTTCAGTTTGCCTCCTGTTGCTTCCTCCTCCTACTCTGCATCCTCATCCAGTCAGCGTAACACCTTCACCACCAACTTCAGCACAGCCAGGGGTAAACTACAGAAGTCAGTCTTAAAACTTATCTGTTTGGGGGACAAAACAACTGACCGATGAGTGGTTTGTGCCAGTCAGCCTCAAGCCCGGCCTAGTGGTGTGCGATAATGGGCGAAATCTCATAGCAGCTCTGAGACTAGCTGGTTTGACGAACACCCCTTGCCTGGCGCATGTGCTGAATTTGTTGGTGCAGAGATTCATTAAAACTTACCCCGATATGTCAGAGCTGCTGCATAAAGTGCGGGCCGTCTGTGCACGCTTTTCGGCGTTCTCACCCTGCTACTGCTCGCCTGTGCGAGCAGCAGCAGGCGATAGTGGAGTTTCAGCTGCAGCAGGCATGGGTGAGTCGCTCGGCCGAACAGCACCACTTCACCATGAATAACTGGGCCTCCATGCAAGACCTGTGTTCCTTGTTGCGCTGTTTTGAGTACTCCACCAACATGGCCAGTGCCGATAACGCTGTTCTCAGCGTTACTATCCCACTTCTATGCCTCCTTGAAAAAATGCTCCTGGCGATGATGGAAGAGGATGTGGCACAGGAGGAGGAGGAGGAGGAAGAGGTATCATTTTGTAGGGTTTCCGGCCAGTCATTCCCAAGTGGCTCCGAGGGTAGGTTTCTGCACCCACAAACCCAAGGTACACAATTATCCAGCCAGGGCACAGTTCTGAGGATGACGAGGTGGAGGATGAGGAGGAGGAGATGGAGGAGGAGGAACCATGTTCACAGCAGGGTGGCACCCAGACCAGCTCATGGCCATCACTGGTGCGTGGATGGGGGGATACAGAGGACACAGACGAACAGAGGAAAGCTTTTCGTTGCATCTGGGCAGCCTGGCACATATGAGCGATTACATGCTGCAGTGTCTCCGCAACGACCGGCGAGTTGCCCACATTCTAACTTGTGCTGATTACTGAGTGGCCACGCTGCTGGATCCCCGTTACAAGGACAACGTACTGTCCTTAATTCCCTCACTGGAGCGTGATCGTAAGATGCGCGAGTACAAGCGCATGATGGTAGATGCGCTGCTGGTGGCATTCCCACCTGACAGCGGGGCCACAGTGGAAGCACAAGGCGAAGGCAGAGGACGAGGAAGAGGTCGCCAATGCAGCTGGGGCACCGCCAGCACCTAAGAAGGCCGAAATGTGGAAAAGCTATGTCAGCACGCCACAACAACCAGCACCACCAGCTGATTTGGAACGTCTTAGCAGGAGGCAGCCTTTCACCAACATGGTGGAGCAGTATGTGTGCACATGCCTACACGTACTGAATGACGGGTCTGCCCCCTTCAACTTCTGGGTCTCCAAATTGGGCACATGGCCTGAGCTTGCCCTTTACGCCTTGGAGGTGCTGGGCTGGCCTGCCCTGCAGCCAGTGTATTATCTGAACGTGTGTTTAGCACGGCAGGGGGCATCATCACAGACAAGCGCAGCCGCCTGTCCACAGCCAATGTGGACAAGCTCACGTTCATTAAAATGAACCAGGCATGGATCCCTCAGGACTTGTCCGTACCTTGTGCAGAATAGACATGTATACCGGCACTAACCCGCCATTGTTATACTGCAGCGCAATTGCTCATTCTTGTATTTTGGATATTTCACACTCTTTAGAGTGTACCCTAATTAAAAAAAAATAATTAAAACCAAAAACCTGTGTTGGCTACCTCGTCCTCCTCCACTGCCGCCTCCACCTACACCACCACGTCCACCGCCTCCTCAAACTCCTACTCCATATGGAACTCCACCTCATAAATCAAATTTTTTTGTTGTACGTATTTAATTTTATATCATTTCACTACTTTGTCAGTTACATTTTTGGGTAAAATTCACCAATTTTTGGATGTATAGTACCACTGCTATACCTAGTACACCGGTAAAAATAAATAAAAAAATTGTTATTTACATTTTCAGGTGAAATTAACCAATTTTTGGTGTATAGTACCACTTGCTATACCTAGTAGGCTGGTTAAAAAAAAAAATTGTCATTTACATTTTCTGGGGAAATTCACCAATTTTTGGGTGTGATGTACCACTGCTATACCTAGTAGACAGGTTAAAAAATTTAATAAATAGTCAGTTACATTTTTTAGTTAAATTCGCCAATTTTGGGGTGTAATATACCCCTCCTCTACCTAGTTGACAGCTTAATAAATTTCAATAATTTTTCTGTTACATTCTTGGGTTGACATTATACAATTTTAGACGTGAATAAACACCTGCTATGCATAGGTGACAGGGAATAAAATTTAATAAATTATTCAGTAATTAATGCGCGGTACATCCTTTCATTCAATGCTTAAACTTTGAAAAGTCGTCACACTTTTATGCTTTAATAATTTCTCCCATATTTCAACTCTATCATTTTAAATTTGAAAAAATTAATCCTCCCTTGGATGTGGTCTCTCTTTCTCATGCTCCCTCTGGAACTGGAACCCTGATTACCCGCCACCCGTGATCACTATGGTAGGCGCATAAAAGAACATCAAAAGTTGATAGAGCAGATATCAAATTGGATCGTGAACATCACGGGGACGTGCGACATGGTGGGGCAGTAAGTGTGCACACGCCTACACGAACTGACTGACAGGGGTTAGCCCCTGCAACTTCTGGGTCTCCAAATTGGGCACATGGCCTGAGCTTGCCCTTTACCCCTTGGAGGTGCTGGCCTTCCCTGCAGCCAGTGTATTGTCTGAACGTGTGTTTAGCAGGTTATATTTCCCAATGTTTTGGGGTGTACCCTAATTTTAAAAATAAAATTTTAAACCAAAAAGCAGTGTAGGCTACCTCCTCCACCGCCGCTTCCACCTACACCGCCACATCCACCGCCTCCTCAACCTCCTACTCCATATGGACCTCGTCCTCCTAGATCAAGATTATTATTTTTTATTTTTACCTATTTTATGTTATTTAAAGTCATTTCCCTATCCACATTTGTTTGCAGAGCACTTGCCATGCTCTTGACCACATTTTGATGCCATTTGCAGCCCTCTAGCCCTTTCCATTACATTCTTTACAGCTATTTTAGTGCTCAAAAGTTCGGGTCCCCATTGACTTCAATGTGGTTCGGGTTTGGGGTCAAGTTCGGGTCCCGAACTCAAACTTTTTTCTCAAGTTCGGCCGAACCCGTCGAACCCGAACATCCAGGTGTCCGCTCAACTCTAGTCATGAGGGAACTCTGCAGGTTGCTGCTTATTAAACAGTTACGGATGTCCGTGTACCATCCACAAATGGACAAACTGGTTGAAAGGTTTAACAAAACTCTAAAAACTATGTTAAAAAGGGTGGTGATTAAAGATGGAAAGGATTCTGCCCTATCTCATGTTCGCAGTGCGAGAGGTGCCCCTGGGTTCTCTGCAGCGTACTCAAGTTAGGTGTATAAATGTTCCTGGGTGTTGTAGTGCAATAGACACTAACCTGAGACGGCTGACTCTCTGCAAGGGCAGGTGATGATGAGAAATGTTCGTGACGCCAGTGCCAATTAAATGGTGGCACGCCGTTTGCTGATAGCAGGAATAATTGAGGAACCACGTGATGTTAAAGCAGAACTCAAACTTTAGTAGTCATCATATAGGGACATTAACGGAAACGCAGTTCCTTTGCAGACAGTTGATTTTCAATACAGTTGATGCAGGCAATATATGTATAGCAAGGTGACTTCAGAGTGTTAAACACAGGACTTGCAGTACAGGCAGCTTGCACTCTATTCCTGACTGATCCTGGAACATAGAAAATCTTCTCCAAGGCCCAATACCCTAGCTCTGGCGTATATCCTTGGTTTTATCTCTATCAAGTACCTCCTCTGTAGTCTTGAGTACCTCTTGCTTTTCTTGACATGCCTCTGTCTCTCTCTCAGCTTCCTCAGGCTCTTTAACTGAGGTGTTCCTGCTTCTGCATAGGTGAACTCAGGAGGGGAACCTTCTCTTTGAATCTGGAACCCGGTTACAGGGACTGCAATACCCTCTCCTGGTCTGCAGGCTTCCGGCCTGGACTTGACTCTGACATAGTCTAAACTCCAACTGCTGTAGACTGACTTTAGACTAGACTGACTTTAGACTGACTCTCCTTTCCCTGACTGGGCCTTATATAACCTAGGGCTCCCTAGCTCCCTCTAGTGACTAAGAGCTGGAATGACACCCCTAGCAGGCCTGTACATGCAAGTTTCACAGTAACAGGGAAATACATAGCATTACAGTTTATAAAGATGACTTATACCAACTTCCCCATAAATAAGGGGGGACGACAGCACACAAGTGACCCTTCTGTAGTGACGGGCATTACAGTCCCCGTACACTACATCTCCCCCTTCGAATTGCTATATGGCAGACATCCTCGTGGCTTGCTGGACGTAGCCAAAGAGGTGTGGGAACAACAACCCACTCCGCATAAAAGCGTCCTGGAATATGTTACCAAGATGCAACAGCGGATAGAGACCGTTTTGCCTCTTGTCAGGGAACAAATGGAGGCCGCTCAGCGAGCCCAGAGTCGGATCTATAATCGGCAGGCTCGGGTCCAGGACTTTAACCCGGTTTATCCGGTTTTGGTTCTGGTGCCGACAGTGAACAGTAAATTCCTAGCCAGGTGGCAGGGGCCCTACGAGGTACGTGAAAAAAATTGGAGAGGTAAATTACAAGGTACACCAGCCGGGGAGGCGAAAGCCAGAGCAGGTTTACCATGTTAATTTGCTAAAACCTTGGAATTATAGGGAAACCTGTAAGGAAGACAGCCCGCGACCGGGTTTTCTAGGTGAAGAGGTTCCGGCTCCTCTGTCTAATGCAAGGGAAGCGGTTGCCACAATAAAAATTGCTGACAGCCTCTCCTCTAAACAGGCTCAGGAAACCAGGGAGTTCGTTAGTCGGAACACGGATGTGTTCTCAGACCGCCCTGGACGCACTTCTGTAATCCAACATGACATTGTCACTGAGCCTCAGGCAAAAATCCGGTTAATGAATGAATGTATGAATGAATGAATAAATAACTTGTATAGCGCTACAATTGCGAACTAAATCGCCTCAAGGTGCTTTTTTGCAGCCATTGATCGCCTGTGCCTTCAGAAAAGATGGGTCTTGAGCTTCTTCCTGAAGGCCAGATGGTTTTCTTCTGAGCGGATCTCCGCGGGTAGAGTGTTCCATAGCCGGGGTCCTAGGACTGCGAACCTTCGTTCGCCTTTTGATTTGTAGCGGGTCTTGGGAATATGGAGGAGATTCTGGTTAGCTGACCGGAGGAGGCGACCTGGGGTGTAGTGCTTTATTTTGTCACAGAGATATTGGGGTGCTTTCCCTTGTGTACATTTGTGTGTGAGGCAGAGGGTCTTGAATGTGATCTGATCCTTCACGGGTAGCCAATGGAGGGTCCTCAGGGACGGGGTGATAGATTCCCAGTTTTTTTTTTCAGGTATCAGTCTGGCGGCTGTGTTCTAGACAACTTGTAAACGTGAAATTTGGTATTTGGGGAGTCCTAGATAGAAAGAGTTTGCGTAGTCAAGTCGGGAATTGATGGTTGTTCCAACTACTGCTGCTGCGTCTCCTTCAGTTATGAAGGGGATGAGTCTACGCAGCAGGCGAAGGAGATGGTGGGATCCGCTGACTACTGATCCTATTTGTGCATCCATTGTCATGTCTGAGTCAAAGATGACTCTGAGGCTTTTGGCTTTGGTGATGGGAGTGATGGTTTGTCCAAGGATGGTGAGTGGCGTGCATGTCGTGCTAGGGTTTTTGTTTCGGTTTGCATGGAGGAAAAGGAGTTCTGTTTTGGAACCATTGAGTTTAAGAGAGCTCTCAGTCATCCAATTGTCGATCAATGAGAGGCAGGTTTCCAGGGCATGGTATTGGTCTTTTTTGTTGGTAATGCGTAGGTAAAGTTGGGTGTCATCAGCGTAGGAATGATAGAGCAGGTCCTGGTTGCTGATGATTTTGAGGAGTGGTCGGAGGTAGATGTTGAAGAGCACGGGCGACAGGGGTGATCCTTGAGGGACTCCGCATGTGATTTTACATGCTTCTGAGGTGAAGGCTCCTAGTTTCACTTTCTGGGTTCGGTTCTCCAGAAAGGATGCGAACCAGTAGGTCAGAGTCTGCGACTCCGGCTATTTCTGTAAGACGAGTGAGCAGGGTTTGGTGGTCCACTGTGTCAAAAGCTGTGCCGTGGTCTAGCAGCACCAGGAGACACGATTCTAATTCATCTGCTGCTTCGAGGGCATCATCCCAGATTTTGAGGAGTGCCGTTTCTGTCCCGTGACCAGGGCGGAAACCAGATTGAAGTGGGTCCAAGAGTTTGTGGGTATCCAGATGGAGTTGTAGCTGTTGTACTACTGCTTTCTCGATAATCTTGGAGATGGTGTTAAGGCTTGTGACCGGTCTGCGGTAATTTGGGTCTTTGGGGTCGTGGTTGGGCTTCTTTAGGAGGGGTTTGATTATGCCTTGCTTGAGGGAGATCGGGACTATTCCTTCTTTGAATGACTGGTTTATGAGGTGTGTTATGGTGGGTGCCAGAATGTCAGTGCATTCTTTCAAAAGTTTTGTGGGAATAATGTCATTTGGGGATGTGCTGTCTCGGAGGTTTCTGATAATGGTTTTGGTGTTATCAATAGAGATTGGGCCCAGAGTAAATCTCGGTGATTGAAGAGTATTTGTGTGGTATTTGTTTTCTTGCCTTGGCCGGTTAAGGTTGCTTGCTATGTTCTGTTGAATTATTTCTCGAATGTTTCTGATTTTGTCAATAAAAAAGTCAGATAGCTCATTGCAGAATTCTTGTGTTTCGTTTGCTGGAGGCTCTAGACAATTAGGGTTCATAGTCTGAGTGACTAGTTTGAAGAGTTCGCTGGGACGGTTTATGGCTTTTGAAATGGTGTTGAAGAAGTGTTCTTTTTTTGCTGTGAAGATGGCTTTGTGGTATTTTTTGGTAAGTGATTTGTAGTTTGTGTGGGATTCCATTGTTGCGTTCCTTCTCCAGGCTCCTTCAGCTCTTCTGCGTTCTTGTTTCAATGAAGTAAGGGAGTCGTTGAACCAACCTGAACTATTTTTGCGGGTGGGTGCTCTGCGTATTGGTGCGACTGTGTCTGCTGTCTGTAATAGTGCTGTGTTAAGAGTGTTGAGTGTGTCTTCAGTTGTGCAATTTTGTGTTAGAGCAATTTTGGGTTAAAGCCATACCGAGTACCCGAGGCTCGGCGAAAAGCCCTTTCGGAGGAAGTGCAACTCATGTTGCAGCTGGATCTCATTGAGGAGTCTAAAAGTGAGTGGGCCAGTCCTATAGTCTTAATTCCCAAGCCAGACGGGACGTTACGATTTTCGGAAATTAAACAAAATATCTAAGTTTGATGCATATCCAATGCCTCGGGTGGATGAACTAATTGAGAAATTAGGTCAAGCCAGGTATTTTTCTGTTCTGGACCTCACCAAAGGGTACTGGCAGGTACCCTTGACGGAGGCTGCCAAAGAGAAAACTGCCTTCATTACACCAGAGGGGCTATACCAGGCTATACCTTTGGACTGCATGGCGCCCCCGCCAGTTTCCAACGTCTAATGGATATTATACTTCGTCCACATCGGCGGTACGCCTCGGCTGACCTAGACAATATTATCATTCACAGTTCCGACTGGGAAAGTCACCTGCCCAAAGTACAGGCCGTAGTGGACTCCCTTCGAAAGGCGGGACCAACAGCTAACCCAAAGAAATGTGTGATAGGTTTAGAGTAGAATAAATACCTAGGGTATGTCATTGGCGCGGAGTCATTAAACCCCAAGTGAGCAAAATAGAGGCGATACGGAATTGGCCCCGACCTGCCACCTCTAGACAAGTAAAGTCGTTCCTGGGAATGGTGGGCTATTACATGAGGTTTGTCCCCCATTTTGCCGTCTCCGTTGACAGGGCTCTTAAAGGGATGGAAGTGTGTGATAGTCCGCTGGAATGATCAAGCAAGAGGCTTTCTCCGCTTTGAAGTCGGCCCTGTGTGGGTCCCCGGTTTTGGTGACACCCGACTTCAAGAGGGAATTTGGGGTACAGACTTATGCCTCCGAAGTGGGCCTCGGTGCAGGGCTGTCTCAGGAAGTCAATGGGGAGGAGCATCCCGTTGTCTTCCTCAGCCGTAAGCTCACTCCAGCGGAGACCTGGTACAGTATAGTGGAGAGAGAGAGCCTGGCCATCAAGTGGGCACTCGAGTCTCTCCGCTATTATCTGTTGGGGAGGAAGTTCCGTCTGGTGACCGATCACTCCCCTCTCAAGTGGATGAGCCAGGCCAAAGAGAGGAATGCTCGGGTCACCAGGTGGTTCTTATCGCTGCAAAACTTTAAGTTCACAGTAGAACACAGGGCAGGCCGGTTACAGGGAAACGCGGATGCCCTGTCCCAAGTACACTGTCTGGCATGTGTTCACCCCCTCAGGGTTGAACAAAGTAGGGAGGTATGTAGGAAGGTGCAAGGGTCCGTCATTTACGGAAGGTACGTGTCACCGAGGTTCCTGGCCTCAGTGAGATAGGAACCGGTTATTTTGTATGTCAGTCGCAGCTAGTGCTCCCTGACACTGTTTCTTCTTAGCGTGGCTGTAAAGCCGATCCGAGCCGGTTCTTATTGGGAACAGCCAAAGAGCAGGGTGGGTGGCTGATCCCCACGTCCAGGCCAGGTTTTGGGCTGGGGTTTAAAAACCCAGCCAGCAGCTCAGCTGGGTGTGGAATGAACCTCCAGGCGAAAGTGGAGCTCTGTTTTTGGGAGCTGAGGAGTTCTTCCATTCTACAAGGCTGAGAGCTGCATGAGAGCTGCCAGCTGGAAGCCAGGTGCCCTAAAGCCTGCTGTGGTCTGTCAGGTGACGTGTTTCTTTGACTTCTGTGGACTTTTGCTGTGTGAATTAACACGAGGATTCCTGCAGTGTGAATTAACACCAGGGCTCTGCCTAGTGTTGTGTTTTTTTCCTGCCTTTTTTGTGTGAATAAACACTGACTTTTGTTTATCAACCGTGGTTTTGCCTCTATATTGCGTCTGCTTACCCTGCCTACCAGAGCAAATCCCAACAATATATATACAGTTGCAAGACAAAGTATGTGAACCCTTTGGAATGATAAGGATTTCTGCACAAATTGGTCATAAAATGTGATCTGATCTACATCTAAGTCACAACAATAGACAATCACAGTCTGTTTAAACTAATAACACACAAAGAATTAAATGTTACCATGTTTTTATTGAACACACCATGTAAACATTCACAATGCAGGTGGAAAAAGTATGTGAACCCTTGGATTTAATAACTGGTTGAACCTCCTTTGGCAGCAATAATTTCAACCAAACATTTCCTGTAGTTGCAGATCAGACGTGCACAACAGTCAGGAGTAATTCTTGACCATTCCTCTTTACAGAACTGTTTCAGTTCAGCAATATTCTTGGGATGTCTGGTGTGAATTGCTTTCTTGAGGTCTTGCCACAGCCTCTCAATCAGGTTGAGGACAGGACTCTGACTGGGCCACTTCAGAAGGCGTATGTCACAACCAGACAGCTGAGAAGCTCTGACAGGAGCCTTCCAGATCCTCCTCCTTGAGTTTCTTTGTTTTGGTTTCAGTTCCTCATCTCGTTAGTCTATCTCAGCTGTCATGCAGTTGGACTGATTGCTTCCCTTTAAGTTCCTCCCCATAATGCAGTAGTGTGCGGCTTATACAACTTCCTGGAGTGTGTGTGCATGCTGTTCCTATTTCCCAGTCCTCTGCAAGATAAGTACTGTTCCTTTATTTGTGATTTTATGTCTGTTGGATTTCAGGAGACCCTGACTCCCTCCGTGTCTAGTGTAGGGAGCCGGTGGTCGTGTCCCCTCACTATTGTAGGGTCTTCAGGTATTAGATAGCCGAGGTACGTGGATATGCGCCCATCCACCTTTGGGGTGTTCGCATAGGCTGAGCAGTCAGGGAGAGTGGCAGGTCTCATGCAGGGGTCTCCCTTTTGTTCCTTAGTTGTGGATCCAGTGAGTCATTGATGATATTTCATTGTCTTGTTTCCTGTACACCATCCGTGACAGCGTATTTTCTTATGTTTAAGCCATTCTGTTGTTGATTTACTTCTATGCTTTGGGTCGTTGTCCTGTTGCAACACCCATCTTCTGTTGAGTTTCAGCTGGTGGACAGATGGCCTTAAGTTCTCCTGCAAAATGTCTTGATAAACTTGGGAATTCATTTTTCCTTCGATGGTAGCAATCTGTCCAGGCCCTGATGCAGCAAAGCAACCCCAAACAATGATGCCCCCACCACCGTTCACAGTTGGGATGAGGTTTTGATGTTGGTGTGCGGTGCCTCTTTTTCTCCACACATAGTGTTGTGTGTTTCTCCCAAACAACTCAACTTTGGTTTCATCAGTCCACAGAATATTTTGCCAGTATTGCTGTGGAACATCCAGGTGCTCTTGTGCAAACTGTAAACGTGCAGCAAGGTTTTTTTTGGACAGCAGTGGCTTCCTCTGTGGTATCCTCCCATGAAATCCATTCTTGTTTAGTGTTTTATGTATCGAAGATTCGCTAACAGGGATGTTTGTAAGTCTTTAGCTGACACTCTAGGATTCTTCTTCACCTCATTGAGCAGTCTGCGCTGTGCTCTTGCAGTCATCTTTACAGGACAGACACTCCTAGGGAGAGTAGCAGCAGTGCTGAATTTTCTCCATTTATAGACAATTTGTCTTACCGTGGACTGATGAACAGCAAGGCTTTTGGAGATACTTTTATAACCCTTTCCAACTTTATGCAATTCGACAACTCTTAATCATAGGTCTTCTGAGAGCTCTTTTGTGCAAGGCATCATTCACATCAGGCAATGCTTCTTGTGAAAAGCAAACCCAGAACTGGTGTGTGTTTTTTATAGGGCAGGGCAGCTGTAACCAACACCTCCAATCTCATCTCATTGATTGGACTCCAGTTGGCTGACACCTCACTCCAATTAGCTCTTGGAGATGTCATTAGTCTAGGGGTTCACATACTTTTTCCACCTGCACTGTGAATGTTTACATGGTATGTTCAATAAAAACATGGTAACATTTAGTTCTTTGTGTGTTATTAGTTTATGCAGACTGTGATTGTCTATTGTTGTGACTTAGATGAAGATCAGATCACATTTTATGACCAATTTGTGCAGAAATCCATATAATTCCAAAGGGTTCACATACTTTTTCTTGCAACTGTGTATATATATATATATATATATATATATATATATATATATAATTACATATTTGAGAGACCTGTGTTTTGTGGGGCAAGCTATATTTTCTGTATTTTTTATTGCTGACATATTACTCTGTATACACAGTGCAGCAGGGTGTGCACATTTTACATGTTACAGTGATTATGAATAAAGCATAATGATTGTGAAAAAGTCCAGGATATTATGTTAATGAGCAATTCTTTGGATGATACGAAAGAATTAATATCATCTAGGACCGTGGTTCCAATAGAAGTGTGGCAAGATATGCGCAATTCTTCTTCTTATGATAAATTATTAGTAATTTAACCCTCTGAACAGATAATTAAAGTTTTAGGCCACCTTGGACCCTTCTTCAGATCAGAGTAGTGTATTATTAGGCCTGTGATGGCTAACCTCCGGCACTCCACCTCTGATAAAACTACAACTTCCAAGATGCACACTTGCTTGGATGTTCTCAGAACTCTATAGATATGAATGGAGCATGCTGGGAGTCGTAGTTTCACCACACTTTATTAGGCCATTGTGTCAGAGTGAGCTCTGCTGACCATTTAATGGGGTTCCTGGGTTTAGGAAACATCTAATTATGCAAAATTTAAGTCAATATAGTTTTAGTCAATATATTTATTTTGAACATTTAGATTTAAACAAACTCACATATGGTTTTGGGTGCAAATAAATAGTTATAAGGGTGGGTTCGCATCACGTTTTTCTTGTCTGTTTAGTGTGTACATCAGAGAACCTCCAGACGTACATGCTAAACGTGTTCATAGGCCTTCATTAGACAGAGGACCAAAGAGTATCCTTTTACCCTCCATCTGGCTGCTGTACGTCAGTATGCTGCAAAAAAACTGCATGGAATAGCGTAGTAGACTGCGCTATTCTATCCTCCAGTGTCCTGTAAACAAAACATCCTTTTCACGGAGGCTATAACCATATAGGTGATGGGTGACTCTGTCTGGCATCCATCATTGGCCTCCGTTAAACAGACCCTTCAGAGAGATCCTATGACATCACTGCCCATACAGTAGACAGTTGTCAAAGGAACTCCTGAGGCGGGTTGACTGCAGAGGTGAAGACAACCCTGGGGCCTAAACACTGATGATCCCTGGGAAGAAGAGAAATCTTTATTAAAAACGAAAGTATGTGTGAATGTAGAAACTTTCCATCTCCCTCTCCGTTGTGCTGCTTGTTTAGATCCCTGTGTGGAAAGCAGGGGAACACATTTGAAGATAAAACAGTGAAAAGTGTTTTGAAATATTGTACTATAATTTTGTCTCTCTCTAAAACCCTGTTGGTATTTTAGGCAAACTGAATAAAACAGCACACTGTACAATATATTTCAAAGAATGGAAATGGAATTTGATGAAGGATAATATTTCATATTTCCAACATACAACCATAGTATAATAATTTGAAAATGTTGTTAACCACCTTTCCTGCATAACACCTTTTTGTCAAATTATAATTTTGATTGGATTTTCAGGGCAGATTTTTGTGTCTCCTGCTAAGAAAATCAGAATTCAAACTCGGATAATGAAATTGGTACAAGTAATTTTAGATAAAGAAAATATGATTAATAAAGAGTGGTTTCTGCAAAGTCAGACTTGCTTCAAAAATCAGTCAACAGAAATATAATACTGTCTATCATCAAGCAAAATATGTTTTTGCCTGCAGTACCATACCCAAGATAACTCTTTCTTCATTATGTAACCTCTAGAAATGCTATGCAAATTGATGCAGTGTGTACGTGTATATAAACAATATAACTATGCACCATTGCTATTAGAAAAAAATTAATTGGTTAAGTTAAAGGAAAGGAACAAAAGAAACCATAACATGACTGTCACAAACTTACCTGACTGGGCTCAAGCGGCAACTGCGACGGGAGAGACACGCTGCTAAGCCACGCCCCATGGTGACGCTACAGATTCATTAGCAACAGAATGCAGTGCTCTTTCTCCCACAGCCAGCATATGCTGGAGGAGACCAGCAGTGGGCTGATTGCTCAGCTGATCTATTCCTGTGTGCTACTGTTCAGACTAATAGAGGGCAGAGTAAAGACCTATCGGGTTCTGATCCTGGGACTCGGTGCTCTACTTAAACCTCTTCCTGACCTTATCTCACGCTCGTGTGTGGGAGGAAAACACCACACCGAGCATAGGAGGGAAAGTGGATACCAGAATAAGGCCTGGAAACTAGCGAAGGAAGATGGACACCTCCTAGATAAAACCCTAACTCCATTCTTGGAAGACTACCAGTATGAACAGGCCCCAAAGGTAGGCAAGTTCATACACCGGATACCTACAATCCTATCTCACCCTGTAGGACCCTGGAACTAATGTCAGGACTGAGTCGTGCAAATTGTAGCCTCCTTTTCCTATTTGTAGTGGAGATGAGTGGTACCCGGTGGGGTCTTCTGCTGTTGTAGCTCATCCGCCTCAAGGTTGTGCGTGTTGTGGCTTCACAAATGCTTTGCTGCATACCTCGGTTGTAACGAGTGGTTATTTCAGTCAACGTTGCTCTTCTATCAGCTTGAATCAGTCGGCCCATTCTCCTCTGACCTCTAGCATCCACAAGGCATTTTTGCCGACAGGACTGCCGCATACTGGATGTTTTTCCCTTTTCACACCATTCTTTGTAAACCCTAGAAATGGTTGTGTGTGAAAATCCCAGTAACTGCGTAGATTGTGAAATACTCAGACCGGCCCGTCTGGCACCAAGAACCATGCCACGCTCAAAATTGCTTAAATCACCTTTCTTTCCCATTCTGACATTCAGTTTGGAGTTCAGGAGATTGGTTGACTAGATAATTGCATTAATGAGAAATAGAACAGGTGTTCCTAATAATTCTTTAGGTGAGTGTATATATTTATCTTTTTCCACATAAAAAAGCCACTAAAGGTTTTTCAACTTAGCACTTCCACCCCAATAACTTATTGCTGAAATGACAGAGCTGTATTATGAGACTATCTGGATCCCCAAGAATGTTTTCCTGCACTTGTAAATCGCTTTTTTTCACAATGAGGATTTTCCTATGACTCTCCCTAGCATCTGCACACGTCTCTCCCTGCCTGTGAATTGATTCCTCTCACTATCCTTTCTCTGCACTAGTAAATTGCCTTTTTCCTTTTTTTTAACAATTAGTTTTTCTTTCACTCTCCCTAGCAGCTGCATACATATCTGCCCTGAACAAAGTATGATAGTGGATGGCAGACTCTAAGATGGCCGCTATATTTATAGGGCTGTGACATCACCGGGCTGGCTGACTGCTGATTGGCTGCATGCATGGCATTATGGGTCATCCCGCCTTCCCAGAGTTCCTTACCCCATGTCCTCACACGTGTAGCCGCCATTGTAGCCGGCTAGCCACCATGTTAGTAAAAATTGTGATTCATTACCAAGAAGCGCAAGGAAATTCGCATTCATTCAGAATCAAATTTTTCCTGAAATTCAGAACGAATTAGACTTTGTCAGCTTTGATTCGCTTATCTCTACTGGTACCCACCACCACCACTAGAACCAGCAGCCTCTGGTCTCTGGATCTGCGAGACGGTCGTGCAGAGGTCAGCTACCTCCAAAGACAGCCCCTGCAGCTGTCCGGCCAGTGCAGCAATAGGATCATGGCTGTACTGAAAGCAAAAATGACGGTTTTGGCGGTTTATAATATCACGCTCGTGTGTGGGAGGAAAACACCTCACCAAGCATAGGAGGGAAAGGGGTTACCGGAATAAGGCCTGGAAACTAGGGAAGGAAGATGGATACCTCCTAGAGAAAACCCTAACTCCAGTCCTGACAGACTACCAGTATGAACAGGCCCCAAAGGTAGGCAAGTTCATACACCAGATACCTAGAATCCTATCTCACCCTATAAGACCCTGGAAATAATGTCAGGAATGAGTTTACTTGTTCCGTTTTGTATATATAAACAAAATACAAAACGGAATGGAAACACTAATCTTCAATGAAGTTTTGGTAGCACCAGGAACTCAGCCGAAAAGCAAACACAAGCTAACCATAAGTACAACAGAAGCTATAAACTGCATAGCATAGTGGGAGAAACAACAATAAATAGAGGAGGTTAAATGACCACAATAGCCACACCTGGGGAAAGAAGGTGTGGCAAGCACCAGAAACAACACAGATCTCATTTGATCCAAAAATAAAACATGTCAGATCAAACCACGTGTTGCCAGTCTCACAAATCTCCTGCCACCTGTAGCGGGAACGTCCGTATGTCTGGGTACGTTCCTAACACCTTATACTCGTGCCAGTGATAGTCTCTGATTCACTAGCTGTGTTCCTGGTTGCGTATTTTGTATTATTAGTGTTTTAACCTCAGCTTGACATTTTCACCACTCTTTGTCTAACATATTGGTACTAAGTTTCCCGTCTGGTTCTGATCTCAGCTTGGCTATTTGACTATTTCTGTCTCCCGATTTGGTACTTTGTTGTCCTCCTGGTTCTGACACATTTCAGTACAACTCTGATCTGTGTCTTGTGTTTGTCCCTTGTTTGTCTTGCACCTTAGCAGAGTAGGGACTATTGACCAGTTGAGGACTTGCTATTTAGAGCTTCCACTGCAAGTACGCAGGGAAAGCAGGAGGGCTTCTAGTTAGGGCTCACTGTCCATGTCCATTTCTACCTACTGACATTTTAATATCCATATGCAACAGGAAGGTTCTTAGTTAGTAGTGATGGACAAACATAGGCTGGGACGATTTGTGAACGTAATCGCGTAAACGCGATCAAATTTTCGCAAACCGCAAGTTCGCGGAGGGCCCCTTTCACTTTAATAGCAGACGAACCTGAAAAACCTTCAGGTCATTATTGCAGCCACCAAATACTTACAAGAAGTGTACAAATCATCCCACAACATAGACAGTGACATACCAGAGGGGAATCAATGGCAAAAATTCCCACAAAAAAAGATGTATTTGAATAAGGGCCATTTTTATGCATCTTAAAGGGAAACTGTCAAAAATGTGGCCTGCTGGAGCCTAGAAATATTTTATTTTAAGCCACGGGAGTAGAGGCCCCAAAAATTAGGCATTCATCTGACAGAAAACATCAAGTGATTATGTGGCTGGAGGTATATTAGACAGTCATTAGATATCCATTTTACTGCAGGCCAGTACAAATAGATGTCAAATACATCTGTTTAAAAGAAAAAAATACATTAAATTGGATTAAAAACATGTCTAACGAAATCCCCCCTCTTGAAAAAACCCCAAATGATAATAGTTGAAATTCGATAACATGTGGTCGTCATCAACAGGTGTTGAATTCCTCCGTGGTCCCAAACATTAGGCATTCACTGGACGGAAAAGAACAAGTAATTATGTGGCTGGAGGTATATTAGAAGGTCATTCAATATCAATTTTACTGCAGGCCAGTGTAGTACAGGTCCCAAACATTAGGCATTCACCAAACAGAAAAGAACAATTGATAATGTGGCTGGAGGTACATTAGGAGGTCACCATATAAAAATTTTACTGTTGGCCAGTTAGAATACAGGCCCCAAAAATTATGCATTCAACATACATAAATGATCAAGTGATTATGTGGCCTGAGGTATATTAGACGGTCAATGGATATCAATTTTACAGCAGGCCAGTGGTCTACAGGCCCCAAAAATTATTCATTCACCGTACAGAAAAGCACAATTGATAATGTGGCTGGAGGTACATTAGGCGGTCAACGTATAACAATTTTACTGTTTGCCAGTTAGATTACAGGCCCCCAAAAATATGCATTCACCGTACATAAATGATCAAGTTATTATGTGGCTAGAGGTATATAAGACGAACATTCAATATCAATTTTACTGCAGGCCAGTGAAGTACAGGCCCCAAACATTAGGCATTCACCGCACAGAAAATAACAAGTAATTATGTGGCTGGAGGTATATTAGACGGTCATTAGATATCAATTTTACTGCAGGCCAGTACAAAATAGATGTCAAATACATATGTTTAAAAGAACAAAAAATATAAAATTAGATTAAAAACATGTGGGTGATTCAGTCAGCACAACCCTGTATGCAGGTGCACTCACCACTCCATAGAGGCGACCTTGACGTGGTGAGTGGCTTATTACGCTTTGGCCAAAATGTACACCAATGCCTCATCCAGCATAGAGGCAGGGCAGAATGCTGGTTGCAGAGTGCTATTGCATTTGTATTTTAGATTAAAAACATGGCTAATGAAATAACCCCTCTTGAAAAAAAAAAAAAAAAAAAGATAATAGCTGAAATCCGATAACACGTGGTCGTCACAGGTGTTGAATTCTGCCGAGGTCCCAAACAGGCATTCACCGGACGGAAAAGGCCTTTTATGCCTCTGTATTTACCTCAGATAGGGACCATTATTTCTTCTGGGTGGTGGTGGATATTTGTGGGCTATCATGAGGAAATTCAATTAACTGTGGTCGTCACTGGTGTTGAATTCCTTTGAGATCCATGCCTCATTCATTTTTAGAAATGTGAGGTAATCCACACTGTCGTGAGCTAGGGGAGTGCACTTATCGGTCACGATCCCCCCTGCCACGCTGAACGTCTTTTCGGACATAACACTCGAAGAGGGCCAAGCCAAGAGTTCCATGGCAAATTGTGCCAGCTCTGGCCACAGGTCAAGCCTGCACACCCAGTAGTCCAGGGCTTCCTCGCTTCTCAGAGCATCCACATTGGCCATTAACCCGATGAAGTCAGACACCTGTCGGTCTAGGCGTTCCCTGAGTCTGGATCCAGAGGGCGGCTGTTGATGGGTTGGCTGCAAGCATGATCTCATATCCGAAGTGACCAACATATCTTCAAACCGCTCTCTTCTTGCAGGCGTGGTAAGATTGGTACCCACACCTGTTTCGCTATGAGTGGAAATTCCTTTGCCATACCCGCAACAGCATAATGCAGCATCTCTTGCAGCAAGGCCTGGAAATGCTGCATTCTGACAGCCCTCTGTGATGCTTGCAACATGTCCGCCATTTTGTGTTTGCACCAGGGGTCTAAGTATTTTGCCACCCAGTACTGGTCCTTGCCCTTTATGCTTTTTATACGGGGGTCTCTCTTCAAACACTGGAGCATTAAAGGCTCCATTTGCACTAAATTGGAAGTGGTGGAGCGCCCTGGCTCCTGCTCATTGCCCAGGAGTTGGTCGTCCTCGGTCTCCTCTCCCCAGCCACAAACAACACCAGGGATTCACAAAATTTTTAAAGCCTGCTCTTATTGCTCCTCCCCCCAGCCACCATTCTCCTCTGACTCCTCTTCAGACTCCTGCTGACTTGTCTCAGATGGAGTAGCCCCCCTAGGAATTCATTCAGCATTGCAACTTCCTCATCTTCCTGCTCCTCGACGGCTTGATCAATGACACGACGCAATGCACACTTCAGAAAGAAGACGTAAGGTACGATGTCACTGATGGTGCCCTGGCTGCAACTGACCAGTTTGGTGATCTCATCAAAAGTTCGCAGAAGTCTGCATGCGTCGTGCATGAGCAGCCACTAGCGCGGTGAAAAAAAAAAAAAACTCCCCAGAACCTGTCCTGCCGCAGAGATCTTACAGGTAGTCGTTAACGGCACGTTGCTGCTGGAGAAGCCTATCAAGCATATACAAGGTGGAGTTCCAGCGCCTCAGACAGTCACAAATCAGACATCTAACGGGAAAGTGGTGTCGCCGCTGAACGTCAGCAAGGCGAGCCATGGCCGTGATGGTCATTCTAAAATGGGCAGAGATTTTCCTGGCCTGCCGCAAGACGTCCTGGACCCCGGGGTATTTGGAAATGAATCGCTGCATGACTAAGTTCCGGATATGTGCCAGGCATGGCACATGTGTCTTTATTCCCTGTTTCAGCGCACTCATCAGATTGGCACTGTTGTCACCGCACACCACTTTACCAACCGTCAAATTTGTGGGGTTAGCCACTGATTGGCCTGTGACCGCAGAGCTGAAAGGAGTGCATGATCGGTGTGCCTTCCAGGCACCAGGCACAACAGCTGCAGCACAGCATGGCAACGTCTCATCTGGCACGTCAAATACGTTCTGGGGACCAGGGGGGGTGCAGCGGAAGAGGCGGTAGCAGTGGAAAAGGAGGAGTCAGCCAAGGAGGAGACAGAGGATGGAGTAGGAGGAGGAGAAGAAGAGGCAGGCCTGCATGCAATCCGTGGTGGTAACACCAAATCCACACGGGTGCCACGGGTTACATGCTTGACTGCCGTCAGAAGGTTCAGCCAGTGGGCAGTAAAAGTTATGTACCTTCCCTGCCCATGTTTGCTAGACCACGTGTCTGTGGTCAGATGTATCTTGGCACCGACACTGTGCCAGAGATACTGTACATTCACTTGCCGCTGAACGTGGCCATATAGCTCTGGGATGCCCTTCTGGGAGAAATATTTCCTTCCAGGGACCTTCCATTGTGGTGTGTCAATGGCCACAAATTTTCTAAAGACCTTCGAGTCCACCAATTTATTTGGCAGTAGTTGGCGGGCTTGCAGTTTCGACAAGCCAGCAGTCAGCCGTTGAGCAAGAGGATTATCCGGTGTCAATTTTTTTTTATGCTCAAACATTTGGGCCATGGAAGCCTGCCTGGTGCCAGATGAACGCGACAATGGCATGGTGGAGTGGAGGACAAATAGGAGGAGAGAGGAGAAGGAGAAGAGGCAGGATGTGGAGCACCAGGAGTGTGGCTATGTGGGTTCTGATGGCGTTGCTCCCACTGGACTTGGTGATGGAAGGCCAGGTGCCTTCTTAAGGTGGTCGTCCCTAGGTGAGTGTTGGGCTTACCGCGACTTATGCGTTGACAGCACAGGCTGCAGATGGCAACACTATTGTCAGCAGCTGACACGTTAAAAAAAGCCCACACTGCAGAGCCATGTGCCGGCGTCCTGGGAGCGCAAGATGACCTTGCATGGTGGATGGCTCACTCCAGATACATTTGTAGTATGCTTTTTGCCTCCTGTGCACTACGAGTTCTGCCTGCTTCTCCTCCTTCTCCTCCCTTTCTGCTGCTCCATCTCTCCCTCTGAACTCTCCTCCTCTTCCTCTCTTGTGGGCACCCATGTGACGTCCATCGACACTTTATCATCGTCACCTTCACCACCACTGACATTAGAGATCTGAGTAGGCAGCAACAGCGGGGACCACCCTCGTTGGGCTAATCTAGGTACTGTCGTCAGACCGCTGGGTGGCAGCAGTTGCTACCTCCTCCTCCTCAACCCATGCCAAGAATGGCTGCACATCGGTAAAGTCTGTGAATTGATGGGAAAATAATTTCTCTGACTCGAGTGGAGGGGCTACGGTGGTGGTGGTAATGTCTTTGGGGGTGCACATGCAGCGTCCCAGTACGTGTGTGTGGGCACTGCTTAAAAGCACTTTTTGTCTTAACAATTGTATTATGCTGTATTGTGGTACTGTCACGGCCATGGCTATGACCGTGACTCCTGAACCGCATGCGGTTGTCAGCGGTTTTCATTGGTGTTCAATCACAGGTGAGGGCTGTGGTATTGGCCTCACCTGTGGTTGCCGCTGGCAACAGTATGTATGTGGCAGCGTAGCAGGCTGAGCTGTGCCATGCAGCTCGCTACGCTGCGCATGCGGTTTTGTGTGTGATGTGTGGATGTGTGCACTGTGTTTTATGTTATTGTGTGCACGTTCCCTTTAAGTGGTGTTTTCCCTTCCCTGGCGTTGGAAGGGTTAATCCCCTTCCTAGTGTGTGTGATCACTGGGTGTGTCCGACTGTGGGGTGTGGCTTCTTGGCCTATAAAGCCTCATTGCTTTTGTAGGCCTGCAGGTTGCTTCAGCCATGCTTAGCTGAGAGCAGCCTCATGTATTTCTTACCTGCCAGTAAGAGCCACCCCTGTGGTCATAAACCTTTATGTCAAAACCTTAATGTCATAACCATATTGTGCTTTAGTTATTTCCAGTTATGTGTGATGTCCGTGTGATGTTTTATATGTGATTTTGTGCAGCTATGGATCTGGGTCCCTGTGTAGGGATGCGCTTGTGATCTGCACCCTGCTAACACAGGGATCCAGTCAGCAAGGCTGTGGCAGGTAGGTGGAACTCCTTGTTCACCTGCCATATCCATAGAGCTGTTTATGTCTCCCCTTTTCCTGCAGCTTGGCCGTTGAGACTCCTGCTCCTCCGTGTCTAGGAGGAGTGGGCTTGTCTTACTTAGCTCCTAGGTGAGGGTCATCTTGAGGGCTAGCAGGGACTTTTAGGTTCCGGAGCATGGGCCCTCCTACCATCAAGGTTGGCCCATGCAGCTAGGAGCTAGGGTCAGGTTAGGGATACCTGCTCCCTAATCCTGTCTTCATGGCCAAGCAGCCGAAACATCATCGGGCTCCACACGGCTGAGGATTTCCCCCATCCTCAGCCGTGACAGGTACTTTGTATTAATGTATCAGCAAAATCCCTGTTACCAGGCAGATTAGGTGTAATTTATACATCCCACCACTAGATGGTGATATAGCTTAGGTCCTATATATATACCTAGGTCAGGCCTAGTGAGGCAGATCATATCAGTGTTAAAAATGTAGTCAGAGTCTAGAACAGATCTGAGGAAATCATATTAGATTAGTGGGAGAAAATGTAGAGTGAAGACTCCATGACACAGATTAGTGAGTGGAGCCAACTTCGCCATGAGGTGGTACTAAGATGTGAGGCGCAGAAGAGCGTTTTCCTTCTGTGGCCAGACTATACACTTGCTTCCCTGACCAGTAGGAGAGAGTTTGCCTCCCTGGAATAGAAACAAGCTTCCTAAGGAATCATCGGTGATAAGAGCCATTATTGAGGGCCACAGACACCTTTGCGCATGGTGGAGGACTTATAGCTTCTGGCAGCCACACCATACTTCTGAGAGACAGATGAGTTTACCTATCCCAATGTTCAGCTTGTAGGGTAAAGACAAGGAATAGGACAGAGCACATCAATAGGAACAAAGTACACCTAACCCACAGCTCCAAGTCAAGCCTAAAAAGCCTTGAAACAGTGGATTTGCAGACCAACTCTAAAAACATCAAGAGACTGTATTTTGTACTGCTACCAACCAAAGTCATCCACAGTAAAAGTTGTGATTTGCATCTTACCACTGTCTACCTCATCATTACTACTAATGGTTGTACCACCATTAACGGTACTGGTGTCACGACAAAAACCATCAAGGGACTCAGCCACAACAAGCACCCCAAGTACCCCTAACATCAAGGGCACCTCAACCACCATCTTGGCTGATGCTTCCCTACCACAGAGCGTGCCCCGGAGGATTTCATGCTGTCCACCTCAACACTGTGCTCCCAGTCGAGGGAGTCTTTCTGCTAACCGTGAGTAAACTGATGAACTGTGTGTTATATTTTGGCCCCTCATCGGTCCACCATGCACCTCACGTGTTGCCCCTGCGCTACTGGCTGGCTGCATATCTTTTATTGGCGTCACGAACAGGATATTAACCCTTGCGCCATATTTGAGAGACTGTTGCATGTGAATAAGCCCCTTTATTTGATTGAGAGACGTTTGCTTATTGTGCCCTGTATTGGGCTACAGAACAGTTTAAACTGCTTGAAAAGTATATGGAGGTGCTATACTAGTCCCCAGCAACATTTGTGTGTCATTACAACTGCTTGCTGTAAGTGAATAGACGGAGCTCTGGTTTGAAAAATAATACTGCGCCATCACTGTGGACAAGTTAGCAAATATTGTGCCACCCATTTATGCAAAACTGTCTGATCAAGCTCATCCTACCTTTACTGTGTTGTTTCCGAGAGGCCAGCCCTGTATGCAAACGCAGTACCGCCTCCTGTGTCCTATGAAGAGTTCTATCATAGAAACAAAATGGGCGGAACTATGTGTGGAATATCGATGTGTCCGTCTATTGGATGGGATGACGAAGATACAGTCCACTATGAATATCTTGATACTCAAAAGACTGCTTCATTATGGTGCGTCACCAAACCACCAAGCCCAATTGGAGTACTGACCAGTGTTGTGCCAAAAGCCCGACTCGCTGAGACCGCCCCTTGTGTGGTGGATAATGGTTTAGCCGCTCCTGTCATTCAAACAGACCTGGGAGGCGGGCCTAGTACTCAGGAAGAGCGTGACGTGCGTACGCACGTTAGAAGCTGAGACGCTGATTGCTGTATGGAGAGAGAAGCAAAGTGCCAGAGCAGCATGGCCGAAAGACTAGAGAGCTCTGCACCTGAAATCGAATCCGGACAGAACCCGGTCGCCGCTCCGACTTGGACCCCCACGAATATTACTCCGGAGCTACAGGTTAGTGTGCAGGAGTTGTGGGATCGTCACTAGAGGAGCGTAGTGGAGACCGCGGCCCTGAGTCTGCAGAGAGCAGTGCAGGTCAGCATGCAGTCGCGATGCCGCGACACCAGCCACCAAAAGTTGCCGAAAGGTCCGGTCTGATTGATGATGCTTCTGCCATAGCGTGGCCTACCACGGAACAAACCGCGCTTTGGGCTAGATTGTCCGCAGAAATAAAGTCTGCTCGACTTCCGCGTACCCACGCTTGTAAAAAATATAACGAGGGACTGACTCGTAAACTACTGGAGGCACCGGTAAAAGATTTCCCGGTACCAGAACGAAAACTGGGCTGAGTGCTGGGCTTTTGTAAACAGCAGGGGTTTGGATTTATCTGCGACATGGCGACTAACCGTGATTACTATGTGAACCGCCGGTCTGTGAAGAGAAAAGATCTTCCCCCTTGGCTACACAGCTTATATGTGAATGAGGTGGTCGAGTTCACACCTGCAGAGGGTACACGTGGACCCTATGCCACTGCAGTCCGTAGGCCAGGACAACCCACAGAGACCCAGAAGCTTGATCAGGACTCTGAGTCTGAGGAAGAGCCAGAAAAGGAACTTTCTACCGCCCCTGTGAGGCCTGATGCCAAATATATACCACCAAGTACAACCCATAATCAGTATGCTTCTGGTTTTGCAGGAACTAATATTCTCTGGCAACCCGCCATTGTCCCCAGAGACCATGATGTGAAGCCTAATCCTCAAAGAGAAAGGGTTAGGAGAAGAAGGCCCGAGCCACAAAACCTCACTACAGTTACAGAGGACTGTGCACTGTTATTTCAGCAATTGGCTGTACAGCAACAACAAGGATTTGCTATCCCACATTATGGAGAGGAGCCTGCTGGTTCTTCAACACTGAAGAAGCCACCTGAAAGATCAAATCTTGTGACCAGGAGTGACCCTACAGTTGGGCTGGCTTGCAACGTGAAAAAAAAACAACCTCTTATCTTTGAGAAAGTGAAGCAGGAACTTAATTTGCCATCCACACCCAAACAGAGAGTAATGGAGGGACAACCAGAAGGATTATCCCCTGATTCCTGGGATTCTGGAAGCCCAATTCCAACAGACGTGTCATCATGTTCTGATCCCTACAACTAAGTAGGCCGTTCAATAACCACTAATATGGAGCAATAGCTGCCATTTGTTTGAGAGGACTTCTCTTATTGTTTTTGTTTTTGAGCCCCTCTCTATGTTCTTGCAAGGACTCCATCCAGGACTCCACCTAATCCAGAAAGTTTAGCACTACAGTTGTGTTTTATCATGTTTAACCCCTTTTTACCCCATTTTTAGGTTATCAAGAGACTTTGTTAACGCAACGTTTAAAGTAAAATACCCAGAAAGACTTTTCTGTGCTTAACCGTTCTACAACAAAATTTTTGCACTTTAAAATGTTTTTATAGATGTTTTATACCCCATTTTAGGTATGGACTTTGTCTTCTGAACCATATCATGGACTTTACTGCCCTTATGTGAGATCATTCTCTAATACCATTTTTGGCCGTAACACATCTACCATAAAGGAAAAATGTATGTGATATATTTTATATTTTTGCCTAGAATGTATTTTTGTGCATAACCCTTTATTCACAGGAGGTTATTGAAGAGTCATGATAATACATTGCAATGTCTATATTCACATGTGCATATTTGGAGGTGTGTATTTGGTGTATTTCAGGACACGGCTTAGAGATCCACAGCTTCAAACATTACCAACGTCGAGGGCGACTTACATTTTACCATGGGAGTATGCAACGTCCTACTACGTGTGTGTGGGCACTGCTTAAAAGCAATTTAACAATTGTATTATGCTGTATTGTGGTACTTTGTATTAATGTATCTGCAAAATCCCTGTTACCAGGCAGATTAGGTGTAATTTATACATCCCACCACTAGATGGGGATATAGCTTAGGTTCTATATATATATATATATATATATATATATATATATATATATATATATATATATATATATACACACTCACCTAAAGAATTATTAGGAACACCTGTTCTATTTCTCATTAATGCAATTATCTAGTCAACCAATCACATGGCAGTTGCTTCAATGCATTTAGGGTTGTGGTCCTGGTCAAGACAATCTCCTGAACTCCAAACTGAATGTCAGAATGGGAAAGAAAGGTGATTTAAGCAATTTTGAGCGTGGCATGGTTGTTGGTGCCAGACGGGCCGGTCTGAGTATTTCACAATCTGCTCAGTTACTGGGATTTTCACACCCAACCATTTCTAGGGTTTACAAAGAATGGTGTGAAAAGGGAAAAACATCCAGTATGCGGCAGTCCTGTGGGAGAAAATGCCTTGTGGATGTTAGAGGTCAGAGGAGAATGGGCCGACTGATTCAAGCTGATAGAAGAGCAACTTTGACTGAAATAACCACTCGTTACAACCGAGGTATGCAGCAAAGCATTTGTGAAGCCACAACACGCACAACCTTGAGGCGGATGGGCTACAACAGCAGAAGACCCCACCGGGTACCACTTATCTCCACTACAAATAGGAAAAAGAGGCTACAATTTGCACAAGCTCACCAAAATTGAACTGTTGAAGACTGGAAAAATGTTTCCTGGTCTGATGAGTCTCGATTTCTGTTGAGACATTCAAATGGTAGAGTCCGAATTTGGCGTAAACAGAATGAGAACATGTATCCATCCTCTGATGGCTACTTCCAGCAGGATAATGCACCATGTCACAAAGCTCGAATCATTTAAAATTGGTTTCTTGAACATGACAATGAGTTCACTGTACTAACATGGCCCCCACAGTCACCAGATCTCAACCCAATAGAGCGTCTTTAGGATGTGGTGGAACGGAAGCTTCGTGCCCTGGATGTGCATCCCTCAAATCTCCATCAACTGCAAGATGCTATCCTATCAATATGGGCCAACATTTCTAAAGAATGCTATCAGCACCTTGTTGAATCAATGCCACATAGAATTAAGGCAGTTCTGAAGGCAAAAGGGGGTCCAACACCGTATTAGTATGGTGTTCCTAATAATTCTTTAGGTGAGCGTATATATATATATATATATATACCTAGGTCAGGCCTAGTGAGGCAGATTAGATCAGTGTTAAAAATGTAGACAGATTCTAGAGCAGATGTGAGGAGATCAGATTAGATTAGTGGGAGAAAATGTAGAGTGAAGACTCCATGACACAGATTAGTGAGTGGAGCCAACTTCGCCATGAGGTGGTACTAAGATGTGAGGCACAGAAGAGCGTTTTCCTTCTGTGGCCAGACTATACACTTGCATCCCTGACCAGTAGGAGAGAGTTTGCCTCCCTGGAATAGAAACAAACTTCCTAAGGAATCATTGGTGATAAGAGCCATTATTGAGGGCCACAGACAGCTTTGCGCATGGTGGAGGACTTATAGCTTCTGGCAGCCACACCATACTTCTGAGAGACAGATGAGTTTACCTGTCCCAATGTTCAGCTTGTAGGGAAAAGACAAGGAATAGGACAGAGCACATCAATAGGAACAAGGTACACCTAACCCACAGCTCCAAGTCAAGCCTAAAAAGCGTTGAAACAGTGGATTTGCAGACCAACTTTAAAAACATCAAGAGACTGTATTTTGTACTGCTACCAACCAAAATCATCCACAGTAAAAGTTGTGAGTTGCATCTTACCACTGTCTACCTCATTATTACTACTAATGGTTGTACCACCATTAACGGTACTGGCGTCACGACAAAAACCATCAAGGGACTCAGCTGCAACAAGAACCCTAAGCACCCCTAACATCAAGGGCACCTAAACCACCATCTTGGCTGATGCTTCCCTACCACAGAGCGTGCCCTGGAGGATTTCGTGCTGTCCACCTCAACACTGTGCTGCCATCCGAGGGAGGCTTTCTGTTAACCGTGAGTAAACTGATGAACTGTGTGTTATATTTTGGCCCCTCATCGGTCCACCGTGCACCTCACGTGTTTCCCCTGCGCTACTGGCTGGCTGCACACACAGCAGAGAGTGAGGAGGGTGTAGATACAGAGGATGAGGGTGCAGAAGCTGTGCGGAAGGCTAAGTGAGCCACTCAACCAAATCTGGTGCATCCTTTGATGTAATCGCACGCACCTTCTCCAACTTCCCACTTAGGCTCCGGCCTGGTGCACCTGCCCGACACCTACCTCCCCTGCGAAATGGCCGGCCTGTGACAAAGTCCCTATAGAAGAGCAGTATTTGTTATATCACACCAGTTTAAGTTATTTGTTTAAATAGCGTTTGTCACTCTGTATAGCTGTTGTATCTCAGCAGAACCGCACACAACTCCAGCAAATTACAAATGTACTATATGGAAATTATATTATACGTATATCACACCCCTGCCTCAATCAGTTTTTTTGACGGGGTAACTGGTATATCACACCAGTTGAAATTACTTGTTCCAATAGCGTTTGTCCCTCTGTATAGCTGCGATATCTGAGCAGAACCGCACACAACTGCTGCAAATTACAAATATACTATATGGAAATTATATTATAGGTATATCACACCCCTGCCTCAATCAGTTTTTTGGGGGGGCAACTGGTATTTCACACCAGTTGAAATTATTTGTTCTAATAGCGTTTGTCCCTCTGTATAGCTGGTGTATCTCAGCAGAACTGCACACAACTCCTGCACAATACAAATGCACTATACGGAAAGCATATTCTAGGTATATCACACCCCTGCCTCAATCTGTTTTTTTGGGGGCAAATGTTATATTACACAAGTTGAAATTATTTGTTTAAATAGCGTTTTTCACTCTGTATAGCTGGGGTATCTCAGCAGAACCGCACACAAATGCTGCACAATACAAAAGCACTATATAGAAAATATATTATAGGTATATTACACCCCTGCCTCAATCAGTTTTTTTGGGGGGCAACTGGTATATCACACAAGTTGCAATTAGTTATTCCAATAACGTTTGGCACTATGTGTAGCTACAGTATCGCAGCAGAATCGCACACAACTGCTGCACAATACAAATGCACTATAACATGGGTGACCAACCTTACAGACACAAAGAGCCAGGAAAAAAAAAATTGTATGACTGCCAGGAGCCACAAGCTATCCGTTTACACAAATATGCGTGCACACGACAGTATTACTGCAATTGAGTTATCAAACATTTAAAAGTGCATTTAAACCACCTTTCCTACCTGTAGTGTAGACAGCTTTAGTGAGACTTCTGGCAATCTTTGTTTTTCACAATGTGTTTCAAGAGTTCTCAGGTGACCGCCCCATGCTCAGGTGACCGCCCCATGCTCAGGTGACCGCCCTATGCTCAGGTGACCGCCCTATGCTCAGGTGACCGCCCCATGCTCAGATGACTCCCCCACCCTCATTTTGAGATCATGTGTGGGGGGGTGATTTGACATAGGGGAGATGTGAGCATGGGGTGTCAGATTTTTTGGTGTCTTATGTGAGCACTGGGAGGCTAATTTTGTGGGTCTGATGAGGATTTGGGGGTCTTATCTGAGCTCATACTACCCCCATGTCAGATAAGACCCCCATGATCAGTACTTTAATAAAATAAAACTGTGTAGGAGCAGGCTTATCCTACCTCTGCTGCAGCTGCTCTGAAGACTTTGGCGCCCTCTCCACAGTGACCTGACGTGCACAGCATCAGGTCAGAGCGCGGGCCTGCATGTATTAAGGGGGGGGGGGGTGCACTGCGCCGCCAATGACAACCTTTAATACAGATACAGGAGGCGGGTGCTGGCTGCATAATCACATAGCCGACACCTGGCCTCTATGACGGCACTGCGATCCCCGGCAGTTAACCCCTCAGGTGCGGCACCTAAGGGGTTAGCTGCCGCGGATCTCAGCTACCTCTCATAGAGGTCGGGTGTGGGCTATATGATTCTGCAGCCAGCACCCGCCTCCTGTATTTGAATAAATGAGTGAGTTACCGAACGGACAGCAGACATCAGTAAAAACATTGAAACGTGAACGAGGCGTAAGACCCTGCACCTTTCACTGGCCTTTAATATATGTTCACCACTAGGTGGTATCATTTTATGGCTCATCTTTCAGTACCTGATCCTGCACTGCACTCTGGAGTATGATACGCTGATAAATTGCTGTCCTCTTTTAGTCTTTGAGCAGAACGCTCTTCTTTTACCTTTGCAATGAGTCTGAAATGCATTGTTGTTCCCCGATGTCCTCTTCATGTAAGCACTTTAGTTCTTTTTCTTGTGATTTTCTGTGGAAATCATCCTAGTCCCTTCATTGGTGATGCAGTGGCCACAGCCCCTCCCCTCCTCTTCCCCTCTGCATTCTCATTGGTGATGCAGTGGCCACAGCCCCTCCCCTCCTCTTCCCCTCTGCATTCTCATTGGTGGCAGTGGCCACAGCTCTCTCTTTCTTCTTCCTTCTCCCCTGTGTTGCTAATATTTCGAAACCTGCGACATCCCTGGCCCGCTGCGAGCTGCATATGTAGAGGAGAGCGCGCTCCTCTGAGAGCCGCAAGTGAAGGTGCGAGGAGCCGCATGCGGCTCGCAAGCCACGGGTTGGCCACCACTGCACTATAATATACTTTCTATGTTAGAAAGTATATTATAAGTATATCACACCCCTCAGTATGTCACACCTCTTGATAGCACACCTATACCAGTCCTTAAAAGGACTTTTGTGGCCCTATTAGCTAGTGTTTGGTGTCTCTATACTCTAACAATCTGTCCCTGCTTCACACAGCAACCTCTCCCTACACTGGCAAAAGACTGAATGTAAAATGGCGGCCAGTATGGGTTTATTTATAGGGTAGGGGGTGTGTCCATGTGCTGAAAAATCTCAATTGGCTGTCCTGTCCCACCTGATGGATGTGTCATGGGTCAAAGTTCTGCACAATGCAAAGAATATGGCACCGGCGGACATCGCAATATGTTCGCCTGTTCAGCGAACGAGCAAAGTTCGCCGCAAAACGACCGCTGGGCGAACCACAAGGCCATCTCTATTAGTTAGGCACTCTTGATTTTAATGTATCATTTTCAACTTCCATTTTTTATAATTATTTAAAATGCCACCATAGCGAATTTGTTGAAGGGAACTCTCTCAAGTAGTATTAAGTGCAATACTGCATACATAGTACTTTTCATGCCGAGTCCCAATTGCTAAGCCTTCTTTTACATATGCAGTAAAGCCTTCCAGCAGGCTGTTATGGTGTGGACTGGCGAGAATCGGCCAGAGAAAAACCCAATACGTGTAGTGGTATCTATCCAGCCAATTCTCAGAATATTTGCTCAGTTGCGGCCCGATCTCCATTGAACCCCATTATAATTAACACATAGTTACAGTTCTCTGCTCGGACAGCCTGCTGTAATGTTGTGCCACAAATGGAAAACTAATGTATAACTAATGTTATATGTGTAAACTTCCTACCCCTTCCCCATTCACCTATTGTGCATCTGAAAACCACTGGACCACCAGACCTCTTAGGTCCCCTCACATAATGGGGAGAAACTTATGAGCACAATCTCAGGGTCCTCTCACTGTATTTCAGTGGTAGTTTGTGGGCATGCAGCGGGGGAATGGGAGTGTACAGTATGCACAAATGACTTAACAATCAGGACTCAGCAGGAGTAGTGCTTTTCATCTACAGTAGTACTACCATAACTAAAAAAGCTTAGTCACAGACTCCATATAATACAATAGACACCTCCTGGCTCTTTCAATCAAGCGCCTCATATTTCTCCTCTCTTTCTCTGCCAAACAGATTGGAAATGTCCACCTTGATATAAGGGTGTGAACAAAAATTATAGTGCCCCATAACAAAAGTGCCAGAAAGTCTTGAGAGTTCTTCCGAATTTGAATTTTTTTAACTAAAGTTAATGTGCACCATAATTTCATATTGTGTCCTTAAGTATTTTTGAGTGACTCAAAGTATCCAAAGTGGACTTCCATCCGAATTTCAGGAAAAATTTGATTTGCTGCAAAGCCGGATTTCCTTGTGCTTCATGGTAACAAATCTATTTTTCCTGAAATGTCAGTAAAAAATAAACATAGGATGTAAAGGTATAGAGATTGCTCCCCTGTCTACTGCTATGGAACAGGAGCACCTATCAGTTGTGACTCACCCAGTCAACGATATGTTAAATTAAATATTTAGGTATTGGATGAAGGGCACTCACTATCTGAAATCACCTCAAACTTGCAATATTTATTTTAAAAACAACATATAATAAAATAACATATAATAGAAAATTCATAGACAAAACAAGATAAAAATAATAAAAATATTATTAGACACTGAACAACTATGTAGTTGGTAAGTATATGTCGATTTGTATCAGAGCGTACCAAGTTTGTTATTATGCCTGTTATATTAAGTTTTCTTTCATTTTCCTTAAGACCGCACTGTCCTTAAGTATACAGTTCGTTTTTACTTGAATGTCCGTAACCAATATTAGATGAATTACACAGTTGAGCAATGTAGATGTTTTTTACTCACTATTTAATGCAGGATCAGAATCAAATGCCATCCGTGGCGTCCCACGTGGTATTCGGCACTAACTAATCTTACCTTCGTGTCTTCTGCTGTAGCGAGTGTTACAATCGCACTGCTTCCCTGTGTAAGCTAATGGATCGTCCAGCGTCCCACGTGTTCAATGGGTCCAGAGTTAAACAGCCAGCTGCATGTATGTACTCTTGATGGCGAATCCTTTAAATCATGGACTTATAGATGTTGGAGCGCTCCATCTATTGCAAATCTTGAATATACTTAAAGGGAACCTGTCATGTGGGTATTTGATTATAATATAACTCATTATATACAATTATTAACTATTAAAAAGTACCTTAGATTTATTCACTTACTGGTGTGACAGATGGTTAGACTCATAATATACACACAAAGATGCCACACACCACATGCTAATGAGCTGATTTGAGTCCAGCGTGACGTCTAACTTTGATATGAGTCCAGCGTTTTTTATATTCAGCACTGTAGCCACTCCCCTATTCACTTGTTCAGAAGCTTAAAATCCCTCGCATGTGCGCTGTCTGATCAGTGTAATGACGCACATTCATAGCTGAAAGTAAACTGGGCATGCGTCGGCTCATCCTCACTTCCGGTAGACCAGTATAAGCAGGAGTTATTTGGCAGGCAGAGTGTACATTTCGGGTAAGCGTTCTCCTGCTTGACTCGTACTGTGCAGTGGGCGGGCAGCAGCCAGCCTCACTGTTCACACAGACTCTCCCTGCTGCCCCACACTTTATTTTGTTTTGCATTTAGAACATCGGGAAGAGGTCTGTACATACATGTGACATCGCAAGCTGCCGGACCTGATGAGATCTCACTATGAAAGTAGATAGTGAAATAGGGCTGCAGGCCCGGCAGTGAGGATGAGCCGACGCATGCCCAGTTTACTTTCAGCTATGAATATGCATCATTACACTGATCAGACAGTGCGCATGCGCGGGATTTGAGACGAGAATTTGTGGCCAGATATAAAATAAAAAAAGAGTTGTAAATTATAAAAGGGGCGTGGTTTATTATGTCATTCATTAATTTTAATAATTGGCGGGAAAATGAATAACAGGGAATGCAAAGGTACTATATTACTAAGGTAAAAAAAGGGGGAGGAATATACTATTGAAATTAGTAATTATAATAAGGTCTAGTTTGTTCATGGGGTGATAAACACATGACAGGTTCCCTTTAAGAGGGCAATTGCTTTTTTGGGGGTATTTGCAACCATACACATTTCGGGGCTATATACTTGCTCCTTCTTCAGTGGTAAATCCCCCTATCTTGCTTGTACCCTTAAGTACCCCCATCCATCAGCTTCTTTGACATCGACTTTTCAATACAAACCTGAAATAAATGAATGAAATAATTCTGTTTATATACAATATACAGTGAGAAATGGAATTTTGTGAAAATATATATGACATCAAAATACAGCATGAAAACCGCAAGTATAAATAAGTGAAATATGCGGACAAAGTCGAAGTCAATGAATTGATTACTATATCCATATTTTTAATTGGGTACTTTGAATATGTTATTTATGTTCAAAGTTTTATAACTGCATTTTTATTTTTATTACTTATATTCAAGTGTGAATCAGTAGTGGATATCTCTGATGCATAAAATATAAAGTGAAACACTATAATAATTAAATAGGTCTTTACAAGAAAACCCCATATAAAACGCATGCGATATATATGCATTTATATGTTTATTGTGGCCCATAAATTTGTCTTAATGGTGAAGATACAAATTAATCACCAACTAGAAGTGAATAAATGAGTTGCCATGGAATACATAAAGTGTCATGTGAACAACGTGGATCCATTCCAACTTTTTGATGTAACCTTCATGACATACGTATGAGAGGGTACTTAAGTGTACAAGCAAGATAGGGGGATTTACCACTGAAGAAGGAGCAAGAATTTAGCCCCGAAACGCGTATGGTTGCAAATACCCTAAAAAAAGAGGGTACAGATATTAAAGATTTGCAATAAATGGAGCGCTCCAACATCTATAAGTCCATGATTTAAAGGATTCGCCATCAAGAGTACATACATGCAGCCGGCTGTTTAACTCTGGACCCATTGAACACGTGGGACGCTGGACAATCCTTTAGCAGCACGATTGTAACACTCGCTACAGCAGAAGACATGGAGGTAAGATTAGTTAGTGCCGAATACCACGTGGGACGCCACGGACGGCATTTGACTCCGATCCTGCACTGAATAGTGAATAACAAACATTTACATTGCGCAACTGTGTAATTCATCTAATATTGGTTACGGACATTCAAGTAAAAATAAACTGTATACTCAAGGACAGTGGGGTCTGAAAAAAACAGGGAAACAAAAGAAAACCAAATATAACAGGCATAATAACAAACTTGATACGCTCTGATACCATTCAACATATACTTACCAACTACATAGTTGTTCAGTGTCTATAATAAGCATCAAATTTAATACCTATAGTATCACAATAATACCTCTATAACATTATGGACAATAAGCAGTCATTTCAACAACAAGGACTGTATGAATATCACAATTAACTGAATAAAAAACTGCACCTAGTGATTCTGTGATAATCTAACCCTATAATATATGTGGTATATATGATAAAATACAGTACAAGCTACGATGGCAACTCTTCTATAGAAAATATTTATTATTGTTACTATTTTTATAATTTTTATCTTGTTTTGTCTATGAATTTTCTATTATATGTTATTTTATTATATGTTGTTTTTAAAATAAATATTGCAATCTAGAGGTGCTTCCAGATAGTGAGTGCCCTTCATCAAATACCTAAAAAAAAACATATTGATGTTATCCATTTGCGCGCAAAGAGGCTGTTGCGGCCATCTTTATTTTAGAAACCCCACAAAATCTTGCTTGGGGTGAAGTGTTTGTCACTGTGCTGGCCAGAAGCAGTCACGTCAACTGTGATGACGTCACTGCGCTCAGCCAGCGTGATGACTCATATTACTGCGCAAGATTTCACACAGTGTCTTCTATCAAAATGGCTGCAACGGCCTCTCTATAATCAAATGAATAATCTAACCGGATTAGCCCCTGAAAGGCCTTAATTTTAATGTCAGATGCCGCGATCAGTGATGAACCCGTCATTGCACCCGCTCAATACAAAGGAATGTGCCTTGTGACAAAGTAATTTGTCACAAATTAAATTTTTGGGTGAAATTCGGCGAAGAAGCCGACTCAAATTTTCCGGAAAAGAACTGATCAGTTTTATCCTAATGCATTCTGAATGGAGAGTAATCCGTTCAGGATGCATCAGGATGTCTTCAGTTCAGTCTTTTTGACCGATCAGGCTTTTCAGAAAACCGTAGCATGTTGTATTTTTACCTCCGGCCAAAAATCCTGAACACTTTGACTGAACGCCCGATCCGGTCTTTTTCCCATTGACTTGCATTAACGCCGGATCCGGCGCCGTGTGTTCAGTCAAACCGGATCCGGCTTTTGCATGTTAAACCCTAAAAATGGGGAAAAAAAAGTCCATGAATGGCGGATCCGTTTTTTCCAATGCATTTTTTCATTGTGATCAAAATCCTGATCAGGATTCAAATGTAATCTGTTTTCACACTTTTTTCCGGATCCGGCGGGTAGTTCCGGTGTCGGAATTGAACGCCGGATTTAAACAACGCTTGTGTGAAAGTAGCTGGACTGTGTATACAATCCTTGGACTGCTAATTATAGCCAGTTAGGTACACTGTACATTATACTTATACTAACAGATAACACTCCAAGACACACAAAGTTACCCTGTTGATGGAATGGGGTCTACAATTAGACTATAAATAATACCCCGACGCGTTTCCCCCACGTTGTGGGATCATCAGGGGGTAGGTATAACAAAAACTTATCTAGAATCCATCTGATAATGTCCTAGTGACGTATACAGTACACCATTGGTGGATGTCTTTGAATACAATGATTCCTGATTATAACAGATATGTCCACCTATAGATACATAGTGCACTGCTAGTGAATGCAACAGTTCTTAGCAACCACTCTTGCATAATCCTATTCAGATAAATCAGATAAATAGAAGATATTAAGGGGGGGGGGCTACGGCATGATGTCACATATTATCACAGACAAAGATGCATAAATGGACGTACAGTATAGACCAAAAGTTTGGACACACCTTCTCATTCAAAGAGTTTTCTTTATTTTCATGACTATGAAGGCATCAAAACTATGAATTAACACATGTGGAATTATATACATAACAAACAAGTGTGAAACAACTGAAAATATCTCATATTCTAGGTTCTTCAAAGTAGCAACCTTTTGCTTTGATTACTGCTTTGCACACTCTTGGCATTCTCTTGATGAGCTTCAAGAGGTAGTCCCCTGAAATGGTCTTCCAACAGTCTTGAAGGAGTTCCCAGAGATGCTTAGCACTTGTTGGCCCTTTTGCCTTCACTCTGCGGTCCAGCTCACCCCAAACCATCTCAATTGGGTTCAGGTCCGGTGACTGTGGAGGCCAGGTCATCTGGCGCAGCACCCCATCACTCTCCTTCATGGTCAAATAGCCCTTACTTTCAAAGTTTTCCCAATTTTTCGGCTGACTGACTGACCTTCATTTCTTAAAGTAATGATGGCCACTCGTTTTTCTTTACTTAGCTGCTTTTTTCTTGCCATAATACAAATTCTAATAGTCTATTCAGTAGGACTATCAGCTGTGTATCCACCTGACATCTCCTCAACGCCACTGATGGTCCCAACCCCATTTATAAGGCAAGAAATCCCACTTATTAAACCTGACAGGGCACACCTGCGAAGTGAAAACCATTTCAGGGGACTACCTCTTGGAGCTCATCAAGAGAATGCCAAGAGTGTGCAAAGCAGTAATCAAAGCAAAAGGTGGCTACTTTGAAGAACCTAAAATATGACATATTTTCAGTTTTTTCACACTTGTTTGTTATGTATATAATTCCACATGTGTTAATTCATAGTTTTGATGCCTTCAGTGTGAATCTCCAATTTTCATAGTCATGAAAATAAAGAAAACTCTTTGAATGAGAAGGTGTGTCCAAACTTTTGGTCTGTACTGTATATTAGTGTCACGGCTGAGGATGGGGGAAATCCTCAGCCGTGTGAAGCCCGGTGATGTTATGGCTGCTTGGCCATGAAGACAGGATTAGGGAGCAGGTCACCTCCTAAAGGCATCCCTAACCTGACCCTGACTCCTAGCAACATGAGCCAACCTTGATGGTAGGAGGGCTCATGCTCCGGAACTTAGAAGTCCCTGCTAGCCCTCAAGATGGCCCTAAACTAGGAGCTGAGTAAGACAACCCACTCCTCCTAAACACGGAGGAGCAGGAGTCTCAACGGCCAAGCTGCTGGAAAAGGGGAGACATAAACAGCTCTATGGATATGGCAGGTGAACAAAGAGTTCCACCTACCTGCCACAGCCTTGCTGACTGGATCCCTGTGTAAGCAGGGTGCAGATCACAAACGCATCCCCACACAGGGAGCCAGATCCATAGCTGCACAAAATCACATGTAAAACATCAAACGGACATCACACATAACTAGAAATAAACTTAATGAGACATTATGGTTATGACCACAGGGGTGGCTCTTACTGGCAGGTAGTAAAGACAGGAGGCTGCTTTCAGCTAAGCATGGCTGAAGCAACCTGCAGACCTGCAAAAGCAGTGAGGCTTTATAGGCCAAGAAGCCACACCCCACAGTCGGACACACCCACTGCACACACACACTAGGAAGGAGATTAACCCTTCCAACACCAGGGAAGGGAAAACACCACTTAAAGGAGACGTGCACACAATAACATAAAAAGCAAGTGCACACATGACACAAAACCGCATGCACAACATAGCAAGCTGCAATGGCACAGCTCAGACTGCTACGCTGCCACATACATACTGTTGCCAGCGGCAACCACAGGTGAGGCAAATACCACATCCCTCACCTGTGATTGACAACCAAAGAAAACCGCTGACAACCGCATGCGGTTCAGGAGTCCTGGTCATACCCATGGCCGTGACAATTAGGGCCCGAGGTCAGTTTTGCTGGGTTCCCGTATAGGTACCTGTGGAGAGAAAGTGCATATAGTATACAAAGCACGATGTTACAAAGTTATGACCTCCACCAGTATTCCCCAGTGGCAAACTAAGACTTATGATCAGAGACCCAGCTCCAAATCTCAACACGTATATCAGTAGACCTCATGCCAAATACGCCTGGCCTGTGAAAGTTAGAGATTGTGGTCACCAAGGAGCAAAAGCAGGGGCTGATAGGTATTCAACACAAGTAAAATCTTCTTACTCACAGTTAGTTGTCCATGTGGTGAGATAACCGCCCCCCTCTTGTCAGAGGACCACAAATCCCTATGCCGAATGCCCCTTATAAACACTCTCACCAGTCTGTTTTGAATTTCCCCCTTTGGCAATCACCTGTTGCGTGCGCGCTCCTACGGCCCCGCACCTTCCGGTCTGTGGATGCGCCTACTTCCGGTAAATGGAACGCAGGACGCTATCCACAGCCGGTCACCTGGTGCGGATGCGTCCGTGTGGCTCCGCCTCTTCCGGCCTATGGAATGATTGATTCCGGTCGGTGGAACGCATGACGACGCTCCACTACAGGGGGACTAATTCAGGCATGCGCTTACCTGGAGCGCAATGGAACGCAATTGTATCACATATGGCCCACTGGTCCTCTAGCACAGGTAAAGGGACAGTTTGACAAATGCTCAATAAATAAAACCTTTTTAGTATTATTAAAATTAATGAGTGTTAATGGGTTAAATATTGCTGGAAGCCGTAAACGATCATTTGACCAACAGATATTGAATGTGTATGTCCACCCTTAGGAATGTATCTTGAAAGATCTCATCCTTGTTCTGGTTTTCACTTATAAATTTTCTCTGCTCTATTTTGTTCCCTTTATTTTTTTTTACCATTATTATTGGTCCTTTGTTTAAGGTCTTTTATTATGCATTCCAGTCCCAAAGTTAGGTCACTGACTTGACTTTATTGTGCTATGCATTGTTTGTCATACTGTTTGGCTTCCCTCTATTAAAATTTTAATTGAAGCTATTTTTTAAGGAAAATTGGCAATATAATATTATAGTAATTTTTCATCATTTTTGCCCACTTACAACCTTTGGGTTTTCTAAGGTGCCTTCAACTCATTTTCTCTGCTATTTTCCATATCACAAAATAAGCTAAGGAAACCTGTAGGTGCATCTTATTGTCCCCTCTAGCAAGCTATAGAACGGACAATATAATTAATAACAGATGGCATGGGATGACCATGTCTTTGAAAAAAAAAAGTCTTATTGGCAACTGCTAATTGTATCACATATAAAACAACTAAAAGCATAATAAATCTGAATTGGGAGACATTTTATGCAAGAGCTCTTCTCTTTTTCCAGACGGTAAATTGTTCAGCTCTTGAAATATCTATAACCTTTTGACTCCCGATTTGCATTAGCTTAATTGCTTCTGCTTTCTTTCTGTTGAACCTCCTCCATATTCTCTCTCCAAAACAGGTTTGTACAACTAACTGTATTTTTGCATCTCCATGTTTCCTTGATGCTACAGTTTTTATATTTTATATCTTGAGTAATTTTTTGCGGGCCTAATACTGGGACTTAAATGCAAAATTAATGCTTGAAAAGAACCTCATTTTCTTGGCAAGATCAAGAAAATAAACGACTAAGTCCTGTAAGGAATATAATAAACCTGTGAGATCTCATTAAAAAGTAGCAATGCAAATATACCAAGGTCTTGCCAAGTGCTGCTAGATGTTTAAAATCAGGCATAATAGGGAAATATAGATCAGAAATCATAAGTACATATCTTAATTATAATTATTGTTGACATTGTCATTGTGAAGCTGAAATATATGTAATTTATCTAATTTCCTGAGTATGATATCACTGAATCATTTAGGTTTAAAGATCAATTTCATGCACATTTAATATCAATATCTATTGTACTGTACAATACATTTTCTAGTTCTATGCCTCATGCACATGACTGTTTCATAAGAACATCTGGGCCCATTCTATACCTAGATGATTTCAGGATTTTATTTTGCTCACGCATTGAAATGGAAGATACCATATGAGAAAAAAATTGTACCGTTAATGTGCTCTACCAGATGCAGAATTATGGATAATATGGAACTGTAGAGATTTCATGTATCTCCTACAGGATCATTTTGGCATTTTTTCTTCCTTTATTGTTCATTAAGGAACATCTACCAAATATTTTACTCCACTATTATGGTTTAAAAAAGTTGCAAGTTAAGTTGCAATCCTTCTACTTCCCAGCAGACTTACTATTATGTGTACGTCTTAAAGGGGTTGTCTGGGATCAGGGCTGAACCTGGATATAAGCTCTCCTTCACTCCTTTACCATGTACTAAGGGAACATCAGAGCATTTCCTTTCTCCCATGCTCCCCTTGCCTTGCGCTGCATTGCGCAGAGCAAGGTCTGTTTGTTGTGAGCCGGTGACTTACCGTATGCTATTCCGAGACTTCCGCCTAGCAGGGAGCCCGATGTGTACATTAAATATAAAATAATATCCAATTCATAATCATTGATTAAGAGATTATAATGTAAATTATTTGTTCATAGGTCAGGTGCTACAACAAACCCATATCACACTATACATTCTTGTACAGCACTTTTATGTGGGTGCTGAATGCAGCAGGAGCCATTGTGCCCAGCGCTGAACACTGCCTCCTCCCCAGCTTGGTACTGCCCACATCACGCTGTACATCTCTGCCAAACGAACAGGTTAGTGTAGCAGGAGCCGCTTTCTGCTACACTGTGGAGTGGGTTTGGATGAGACAGCTTCCTTCCCCTCTGCTTGGTACTGCCACATCAGGCTGCACATTCCTGTATGGCTGGTTCACTGGTGAGTGGGTGGTGCATTTTTTTTCTCCCTCAACCTCCACCACCTGGATTGTGAGTCTGGGCCACAGTGTTCTCTACAGTATAAACAATTAGGTGTCACATCCCATTCTGTTGGCCCACATCCAGATGTAGCAGGTTTAACACACAAACTCTTAACTAAAATTTCTTAACTCATCGTGTTATCGTGAAACAAAAGCCATTAAAAAAGCAATTGAAGGTGTTTGCTTAATGCATTTAGTTTAGATCACAAGTCTCAAAGCATGTGTGTTAACTCTACTACATCTGTATATAAAATATAGGGCACAGAGGATGTTGATTGGACAGCTATGTTCAGTGTACTAAATGAATCTTCACTATATTTTAAAAAGAGGATTATTCAGTTCTCTCAAAAAATAGTGTGTCACCAAAAATTTTATCTACCAGTATCAAACCAGATAGCAACACATCCTTTTTTTCTAATCTGTTTTTATTTTCTGATTGCAGATTTTTATTTTATTTTATTATTATATTTCTTGAACATGATTATGGGGGCTGCCATCTTGCCTGAGCTGTTCTTAACAGCATTTAGAAAGATTAAGAAAATTGCTTTACGGCAGCCACATGGGCCATGGACACAATTGTCTGGAAGGGACCTCATATAACTCTATGGGAGAGTTTTCTAGGCATGCTCTGTGACCTGTGCATAAGTCATTGTACTAAAATGTTGGCAATTTGATTTGGGTGAATTGCGCACAATGTTTCCCACCATTTTACACATCAAATTCAGTACAGTAGAGAGGGAAACAGGGCAGGGAAGACAAAGATGTAGGATTACATTACCTTAGGTGGGGTCCTAGATGGCATTCTTGCCCAAAATGTCTTGCAGTCCAGCTTACAGCTAATTAGGAGGGACACTATTGACTTGTGCAATAGGTACTATTTAAGGGCCTAAGCAGAGACACTCAGCTCAGTCACTGATCAGATTGGAGATATCTGTCACATCAATTAGACACAAAGAAGCAGTAGATTTAGGGTCTTACAGAGAGAGTTGTAGGGGTTGGGAAGATATATTTAGTTTGACTAGTTTCACATCTACTGCTGTGCTCTCTGGCAGGCTGTTTTTTTACAGCCCTTGCTGCATCTGTACGTGTGAAATGTAAGCGTTATATACTGATGTCATATTCTGTTAGTAAAAAAACACCCATTTTGGGCAAAATACTTAATTTGCGGCCTTGTCTGCATCTGTCAGTGTGAAATTCAAGCGTTATATACTGCTGTCATATTCTGTTATAAAAAAAACACACCCTTTTTGGGCAAAGTACTTAATATTGCAGCCTTTTCTGCATTTGTTATTGTTAAAACAAGCTTTAAATACTTCAATAATTTTCTAGGTTTCAGAAAACACCCATTTTTTGCAATACCCTCCATCTGGGGCCTCTGCCACATTAGTCAGTGTGCAATTTAAGCTAGAAATACAGCTTTGATTTTCTGGGTTTTAAAAAACACCCTTTTTGGGCAAATAAACAATTTTACAGCCATTGCTGCATCTGTACGTGTGAAATTCAAGCGTTATATACTGCTGTCATATTCTGTTATTCAAAAAACACCCATTTTAGGCAAAATACTTAATATTGCAGCTGTTATTGTTAAAACAAGCTTGAAATACTTCAAAATTTTTCTGGCTTTGAAAAAACTGATTTTTGGCAATAACCTCCATCTTGGGCCTCTGCCGCATTTGTCAGTGTGCAATTTAAGCTAGAAATACAGCTATCATTTTCTGGGCTTTAAAAAACACCCTTTTTGGGCAAATAAACAATTTTACAGCCCTTGCTGCATCTGTACGTGTGTAATTCAAGCGTTATATACTTCTGTCATATTCTGTTAGTAAAAAAAACACCCATTTTGGGCAAAATACTTAATTTACGGCCTTGTCTGCATCTGTCAGTGTGAATTTCAAGCGTTATATAATGCTGTCATATTCTGGTATTAAAAAAACACACATTTAGGGCAAAAATCTTAATTTGTGGCCTTGTCTGCATCTGTCCGTGTGAGATACACCCTTCCTTTACATACTGTTCTATTCTGCTATTAAAAAAACACCCATTTAGGGCAAAAAACTTAATTTTGCAGCCTTTGCTGCATATGTTATTATGAGATACGCCCTTTAGATACTGCTGTTCTATTCTGCTATTTTAAAAAAAACACCCATTTAGGGCCAAAAAATTAATTTGCAGCCTTTGCTGCATCTGTCATTGTGAGATACACCCTTTACATACTGCTGCGCTATTCTGGTAAATAAATAAACACACATTTTGGGCAAAAATCTTAATTTGTGTCCTTGTCTGCATCTGTACGTGTGAGATACACTCTTTAGATACTGCTGTGCTATTCTGGTATTAAAAAAACACCCATTTTGGGCAAGAATCTTAATTTTGCAGCCTTTGCTGCATCTGTATACCCTTTAGATATTGTTGTTCTATTCTGCTATTAAAAAAACACCTATTTAGGGCAAAAAACTAAATTTTGCAGCCTTTGCTGCATCTGTCATTGTAAGATAAATGCGTTAGATACTGTAGTTCTATTCTGTTATTAAAAAAACACCCATTTTGGGCATGATCCTAAATTTGAGAAATATGAGGAGAGCATCGTGGTGCTGCTGGTGGAGCTCCTGTTGCAGGGAGAGGACGTGGTCGATCTGTGCCAGCTACACACATAAGTGAAACACCTTCCTCAGGTGCGAGTAGGCGACAGAACCTGCAGCGGTATTTGGTCGGGCCTAATCAGGGCTCCAGACTAAAAAAAAATATCAAGCAGCCATTGGCTCCTAACCTGAAAAATTTAGGAGCCAAATTAAAATTTTTAGTCGCCAAATTTAAAATTCATATAATTACGGTATAATAAAAAACAAACAAACAAACAAACACACGTCTTACCTAGGGTTGTCACGATACCAAAATTTTGACTTGATTTCGATACCATAAAAAAGTATTGCGATACTCGATACCACGTAAAAAAAATAAAACACCAAAAAAGCCACGTGCATTCCACATTTTATGGAACGCCTGGACCATAATAGAACAGTCCGATCCTAATTTTTGTCGGGAAAGGTGACATAAAATGGCAAATTGCACGTCACCGCATAGGAGATACTTTTAAATATTTTAATAGTTTGCACTTTTTCGGGCGTGGCGATATGTAATATTTATTTATTGTTTATATATTTTATATGTAAAATTGGGCAAGGGGGTGATTTTAACTTAATATTTTTTTATTTAATTTTTAACCTTTTACTTTTTATTTAATAACTATTTCCCCCCTTAGGGGCTAGAACCTGGGATCTTTTCATCCCTTGTCCTATTCACCCTGATAGAGCTCTATCAGGGTGAATAGGACTTTACACTCTCCCTGCTGCTCTGTGCATAGTACACACAGCAGCAGGGAGCTGAACATCGCAGCCTGGGCTTCAGCAGCGTCCTGGCTGCTATGGTAACCGATCGGACCCGGAGATTTCACTGCTGGGGCTCCGATCAAAAGCTGCCACTGCCACTAATGAGGAGGGGGGAGGGAACCCTGTGGCCACTGCCACCAATGATTATAATAGTTATAATACTGGGGGGTGCACTGTGCCACCAATGATTCTACTTTATAATACTAAGGGGGGTGCGGGTGCCGCACCTGAGGGGTTAATTGTGGCGGATCGCAGCACGCAGCCATAGAGGCCGGGTGCCAGGTATGGGATATGGCCGGCACCCGCAGCATGCGTTTGTATTCAGGCATAAACTACGTATATTCATTGGTGGCGCAGTGGTCACAGCCCCTCCCCTCCTCCTCACTTCTGTCAGCCCATTGGTTGCAGCGGTACAGGGGGGAGGGACTGTCTCTTTCTCCTCTGTGGTGTTGAGAAGAACATGGCATGCGCTGACAGCAGCGCGTGCCATGTCAGTTCCTTGTGTGTGAGAGGCAGAGCAGCGGAGGGTCTAGGCGCAAATGGCGACAAGACTACAAAGTCTTGTCGCCATTTAGCAATTCTAAGTCGCATTGGCGACCATTTTGGTCGCCATCTGGAGCCCTGCTAATGCGGCTCTACGAATGGTGAGGCCAGAACAAGTACAGGCGATAGTAGATTGGGTTGCTGACAGTGCCTCCAGTTCCTTCACATTGTCTCCCACCCAGTCTCCTGCTGAAAGATCAGAGTTGGCACCTGCAGATGATGTCCATCAGTCTTTTACCACACCCCCTTGCAAGTCAGCCAAGCAATCTGAGCCCCAAGTCATGCAGCAGTCTCTTCTGCTTTTCGTTGCCTCTGGGCAGCCTGGCACACATGAGCGATTATATGCTGCAGTGTCTCCGCAACGACCGCCGAGTTGCCCACATTCTAACTTGTGCTGATTACTGGGTTGCCACACTGCTGGATCCCCATTACAAGAGCAACGTACTGTCCTTAATTCCCTCACTGGAGCGTGATCGTAAGATGCGCGAGTACAAGCACACGCTGGTAGACGCGCTGCTGGTGGCATTCCCACCTGACAGCGGGGGCACAGTGAAAGCACAAAGCGAAGTCAGAGGAGGAGGAAGCCAATGTGGACAAGCTCACATTCATTAAAATGAACCAGGCATGGATCCCACAGGACTTGTCTGTACCTTGTGCAGAATAGACATGTTTACCGGCCTTACCCAGCCATTGTTATACTACAGCGCAATTGCTCATTGTTGTATTTTTGATATTTCACACTCTTTGGGAGTGTACCTTAATTTAATTTTTTTTTTATAAATAATTGAAACCAAAAACCAGTGTTGGCTACCTCGTCCTCCTCCACTGCCTCTTCTACCTACACCGATACGTCCACCACCTCCTCAAACTCCTACTCCATATGGACCTCCACCTCATAAATCAAGTTTTTTTTTTATTATTTGTACATATTTTATTTTATTTTGTCATTTCACTAATTTGTCACAAATTTTCTGGTGAAATTCACAAATTTTTGGGTGTGATATATAACTGCTATACCTAGTAGACAGGTAAAAAAAATCACTAATTTGTCTGTTACATTTTTGGGTGAAATTCACCAATTTTTGGGTGTGATATACTACTGCTATACCCAGTAGACAGGTAAAAAGAATTCACAAATTTGTCTGTTACAATATCAGGTGAAATTCACAAATTTTTAGGTGTGATATACCGCTGCTCTACCTAGTTGACAGCTTAATAAATTTCACAAATTTTTCTGTTACATTTTCGGGTGACAATCAACAATTTTTGGCTGTGATAGACCCCTGCTCTACCTAGTAGACAGGTTAATAAATTTCACTAATTTTTCAAATATCATTTTTAAATATCCAAATGGATCGTGGACGTCACAGGGACATGCAATCAGGCAGAAGTTATCTAGAGTCAACAAAGTGGCAGCAGGGCCTCTCATGTCTAAGGTTTCCAAATCCTAAATACCCCAGTGACATTCCCTATAATTTTTTTATTAATCATTCCAAAAACAGGGCATCCTAAGAGTCCTGTATTGTTATGTATAGTCACTACCTGTAACGGACCGTTTCAGCAGACAAGGGGTTAAAATCCGTTTAGGCGATATGCCTCTTTCTGAGAGACAGGCACAGCTACTGCAGAACACCAAACTCCCGAACTGGATACAAAATAGCACTCCAAACTGGAACCTCACGAATAGCTGCTAGCAGACGAACAGGAATCAGCTTACACTCCTGGCAATCAGTCTCTAACAGCATACAGCGGATCCCCCCAATAACGAGACAAGGCTCCGTGTTGAGGGTCAAGCAGTGGTCTGAGGTGCTGGCACACCCAGCCTGTTTTTTATTACAGTTTTTGCAATTACAGGTCCGCCCACAGGGAGGTATAAAACAACCAAGCCCATCTGGTGTACACGCCCCTAGGGGACCAGAATGAAGACTTGTGACATAGGACAGATATGCAGCACTGTAGGATACACAGAGACAATACATCCCCACAATGCATCATGGTTTCCTCCTCTCTGCCCTGGAGACACCCGAGGTGTAATCCAATTATCTCTCAAGACAAAGAGAAGTCACCAATACACATGTACAGACAACAGGACAGACATCACCCTTTAAACACACAATGGGACAATGGCACAATAGAAACACACCCAGCATTTTCCTCCCAAGCTGACAAGTTACACTTATTATAAATTGTTACAACTTTGTGAGTTTACATTGGCCATTCATATAACTTACATTAATTTAAACAGTATAACTTGGGGACAAACCTATCCAAAATTCACTTGAATAGGTTCAGGGGTTTAAAAGTTAGTATATGGCCCATAATCCTGGGGCAAGAGGCCAGCAGCCAGGCCTCTCCAAAACCCAGTGGCGAAGTTGGTTTCGCCACACTACCTTCCCGAGTAATTGCCGCGCGCCCCCTCCTTAACTTGGAAGCTTATGCTTCAATACTTTGTCCCACATTTCCACTCGATTACATTTAATTTCATCCATTGACCTCCCTTGGATGTGGTATCCCTTTCTCAGACTCCCTCTCCGCCCTGGAACCCTGATTTCCCGCCACCCGTGATCACCATGGTAGGCGCATAAAAGAACATCGAAAGTTTATAGAGAAGATATCCAATTGGATTGTGGACATCACGGGGACGTGCGACATGGTTGAGCAGTATATGTGCACACGCTTACACTTACTGAATGATGGGTCTGCCCTCTTCAACTTCTGGGTCTCCAAATTGGGCACATGGCCTGAGCTTGCCCTTTACGCCTTGGAGGTGCTGGCCTGCCCTGCAGCCAGTGTATTGTCTGAACGTGTGTTTAGCACGACTAGAGGGGGTTATCACAGGTTATATTTCCCAAAGTTTTGGGGTGTACCCTAATTTAAAAAAATAAAAATAAATGTAAAACCAAAAGCAGTGTAGGCTACCTCCTCCACCGCCACTTCCACCAACACTGCCATATCCACCGCCTCCTCAACCTCCTACTCCATATGGCCCTCGTCCTCCTAGATCAAGATATATATATTTTTTTACGTATTTTATGTTATTTAGCCTCTTCAGGACACATGATGTACCGGTACGGCATGTTGTCCTGGTACTTAAGGACACATGACGTACAGGTACCTCATGTATAGTTCCGATCACCGCCGCCCGGCGTGCGGTGATCGGAACCCGTTGCCTGCTCAAATCATTGACCCCCCCATGTCGGCGATCACAGCAAACCGCTGCGGTTTCGGAAGTTTCTGATCCCTCTTTGTTATCTGCTGGCATCATCACCCACTGCTCTGCTGTGGCAGCGAGTGATGGGTACCATGGCAACCGGACGCCTTCACATGCGTCCAGCTGTCCATGGTACTGATCAGAGGCTGTCCATGGTGCTGATTAGACTTGTGCTAAAGGCAGAAGTCTAATCAGACTTTGTAAAGTGAAAATACAGTACAGTACACTATATAGTGTACTGTACTGTATTATACAGACATCAAACCCACTGGATCTTCAAGAACCAAGTGGATCTGGGTAAAAAAAAAAGTGAAAAAAAAAGTGAAAAAAAAGTAAAAATCAAAAAACACATTTATCACTGATTAAAAATGAAAAAAATTCAATTCCCTACACATTTTTGATATCACCGCGTCCGTAACGACCTGATCTATAAAACGGTCATGTTACTTTACCCACACGGTAAACGTCATAAAAAATAAATAAAAATATGATGAAATTAAAATTTTGCCCACCTTACTTCCCAAAAAAGGTAATAAAAGTGATCAAAAAAGTCGTATGTATGCCAAAATAGTACCAATCAAACCGTCACCTCATCCCGCAAAAAATGAGACCCTACCTAAGATAATCGCCCAAAAACTGAAAAAACTATGGCTCTCAGAATATGGAGACACTAAAACATGATTATTTTTTTTTGTTTCAAAAATGAAATAATTGTGTAAAACTTACATAAATAAAAAAATAGTATACATATTAGGTATCGCCGCGTCCGTGACAACCTTCTCTATAAAAATATTACATGATCTAACCCCTCAGATGAATACCGTAAAAATAAAAAAAGGTGTAAAAAAAGCTATTTTTTGTCACCTTACATCACAAAAAGTTTAATAGCAAGCGATCAAAAAGTAATACGCACCCCAAAATAGTGCCAATCAAACCGTTATCTCATCCCGTAAAAATCATACCCTACCCAAGATATTTGCCAAAAAACTATGGCTCTCAGACTATGGAGACACTAAAACATGATTTTTTTTGTTTCAAAAATGAAATCATTGTGTAAAACTTACATAAATAAAAAAAATAGTATACATATTAGGTATCGCCGCTTCCATGGCAACCTTCTCTATAAAAAATATTACATGATCTAACCCCTCAGGTGAATACCGTAAAAATACTAATCTAAAAACGGTGTAAAAAAAGCAATTTTTTGTCACCTTACATCACAAAAAGTGTAATAAAAAGCGATCAAAAAGTCATACGCACCCCAAAATAGTGCCAATCAAACCATCATCTCATCCCGCAAAAATCATACAGTACCCAAGATATTTGCCCAAAAACTGAAAAAACTATGGCTCTCTCAGAATATGGAGACACTAAAACATGATTTATTTTGTTTCAAAAATGAAATCATTGTGTAAAACTTACATAAATAAAAAAATTGTATACATATTAGGTATCGCCGCGTCCGTGACAACCTGCTCTATAAAAATATTACATTATATTACCTGTCAGATAAATGTTGAAAATAAAAACAAATAAAAACGGTGCCAAAACAGCTATTTCTTGTTACCTTGCCTCACAAAAAGTGTAATATAGAGCAACCAAAAATCATGTGTACCCTAAACTATTACCAACAATACTGCCACCCTATCCCGTAGTTTCTAAAATGGGGTCACTTTTTTGGAGTTTCTACTCTAGGGGTGCATCAGGGGGGCTTCAAATGGGACATGGTGTCACAAAACCGGTCCAGCAAAATCTGCCTTCCAAAACCGTATGGCATTCCTTTCCTTCTGCACCCTGCCGTGTGCCCGTACAGCGGTTTACGACCACATATGGGGTGTTTCTGTAAACTACAGAATCAGAGCCATAAATATTGAGTTTTGTTTGGCTGTTAACCCTTGCTTTGCAACTGGAAAAAAATTATTAAAATGGAAAATCTGCCAAAAAAGTGAAATTTTGAAATTGTATCTCTATTTTCCATTAAATCTTGTGGAACACCTAAAGGGTTAACAAAGTTTGTAAAATCAGTTTTGAATTCCTTGAGGGGTGTAGTTTCTTAGATGGAGTCACTTTTATGGAGTTTCTTCTCTAGGGGTGCATCAGGGGGGCTTCAAATGGGACATGGTGTAAATAAAGCAAGAGCAAGAGGCCTAAGTCTTATGCAAACCTTGAATGCCAACCTGAAAACATCTTAAAATAGTGAAGGCCCCAAAATACAGTATATAAGGCCCTTCTTAATTTTAGGTCTATGTTTGAGTGAAGTAACACACTAGTCCAGGACTATATGTGAGATATTTTAAAAAACACTTAAAGGGTTCACAAAGTTCCAAGATGTCATACTTGGAGGGGGAAAGTTTTTAAAAAAGTTCATTTATTGGGTGTTTCTGATATATATGCCCCTCAATGCTACTTGAGAACTGAATTGTTTCTTAAAAAATCGGTTTTGTAATCGCGGATCCGCAAAACACGGATGGCGTCCGTGCATGTTCCGCGTCCGTGCATGGCGTCCGTGCATGAGTAACGGCACGGACAGCCTTCAATATAAATGCCTATTCTTGTCTGCAAAGAGCGGACAAGAATAGGACATGTTATTTTTTTTAGCGGGGCCACGGAACGGAGCAACGGATGCTGTCCACATCTTTTGTAGTGCCATTAAAGTGAATGGGTCCGCATCTGAGCCGCCAAAACGGTGACTCGGATGCGGGCCAAAACAACGGCTGTGTGCATGAGACCTAAAGAGTAGGGAAATTTTTTTTTTCTATAATTAAAAACACAACAGATTGACCAAAATTTATCACTTAATTGTCCTAAAAACAATCTCAGAATCAGTTGGAGAAGAAAAAACACCCCAAAGTTATTACCCCATAAAGAGATACTTGTCAGATTTAGTTATGTTACTGTGATATTAAAGAGAATCTGGCAGATCCAAAACACCCTCCAAATTAGAGTAAGCGGTGTATAGTGTAAGTGACACCGAGTCTGATTATGTCATTTTTATCTCTATAGTCATTTGCATTCCAACTCTGTGCTCCCACAAACCAGAAGTAAAATAAATTCAGAGGACTCCGGTGCTCATGCACATAATGGAGAGGGCTCAAAGAGGAGTTTGTGGGAGTTTTAAGAATCTAAGCATGGAGATAAAATTTACATAATTGACTTGGCAACACTTACACTGTACACTGCTTACTCTAATTGGGGAAGGGGGGGGGGTGTTGTTTTGGAGCTGACAGCACTGAACTAGCATTTTGAATATAACAGGCAGAACAGCTCCTAGTCCTTTCAAAATGTAGTGGCCGCGCTAGGGTACTGCTGTTGAGCTCCCATTGAAGGGAATAGGAGCTTGAATTTTATTGGATATATTATCTAATGTAAGATATAAAAAGATATGTTAGTAAATATTAGTTTTTTTATTTGAAATATTAGCCTATGAAAGAACAGAAACTATTGACTTGATGTGATGTACAGTATTTTCAACTCTGAATATACTTAGCATTTGGGAACGGATTGCAACCCTGAGCCAATGATTTCTAAAATTTTATGTGAAATATAAAGGTTAAAATCAATGTTGGTGTGAAAAATGGCTTATGCTATTTGTGTTTCACAGCAGTCATCAAAATGTAATTTTATATCCAATAAAACACATTGATTGTTTGTACAACTATAAGGCTTGATAGCATTCTGTGGAGGCATGTGAAAACTTTATATTTATTGCAGATCTTCGGAAAAACAAACTTAAAAGTGCAATGTTGCCTTCAGGTCAAAGAACTTAAAATAATAGGAATGGATAAATGCATCTTTTAAAGGGAATATATCATCAGTTAATGTTTTCTTTTTAAATTTTTGGTAAGGTTTTTAAATTTTTCTATGTGATTATGTATATTTAAAAAAGTGTATACGGTACATACAATCATGCAATTTTCACACTGGCCACTAGGCCTAATAATCAATCATGTTTTCCTGTTCTGTATGGGTAACTTTATTATTATTATTATTATTATTATTATAATAAACAAAGGCAGAATTACAATAACAAATATCATCTCTATATAGATAAGACTGGATTCACCACTCACAGTTGGAGATATCACAGTTTATCATCTCACTCCTGACCACTACACAGGTCACTGAGCATGCCTAGAAAACTTTCCCATAGAAGTCAATGAGTTAACTCCTGTCCATTGTGTCCCACGTAACTGCTTTTAAAACACAAAGTCTTAATATATTTTAGGCCTAGTGACTAATGTGAAAATTGCAGACGTATATACATCGTTTTAATATAGATAGTGACATGGAAAAAATATATATATATTCTAAAAAATATGACAAAAATTTGGTAATTTTCTCATTCCTTCCTTCCTTTTTTTTTTTTATACATTTTTCTTTATTAAATAAATCAGCATACAAGTAAATAGGGAGGATACAACCTCCAGGTGGGATAAACAATAAACAAAGACGTCACAATAGAGAGCAAGTCTTAATGCAGGGTTAACTGACTTTCTAATATACAGGGTGGGCCATTTATATGGATCCACCTTAATAAAATGGGAATGGTTGGTGATATTAACTTCCTGTTTGTGGCACATTAGTATATGTGAGGGGGGGAACTTTTCAAGATGGGTGGTGACCATGGCGGCCATTTCCAACTTTTGTTTTTTCAATAGGAAGAGGGTCATGTGACACATCAAACTTTTTGGGAATTTCACAAGAAAAACAATGGTGTGCTTGGTTTTACATAACTTTATTCTTTCATGAGTTATTTACAAGTTTCTGACCACTTATAAAATGTGTTCAATGTGCTGCCCATTGTGTTGGATTGTCAATGCAACCCTCTTCTCCCACTCTTCACACACTGATAGCAACACCGCAGGAGAAATGCTAGCACAGGCTTCCAGTATCCGTAGTTTCAGGTGCTGCACATCTCATATCTTCATAGCATAGACGATTGCCTTCAGATGATACAAGATGTGCAGCACCTGAAACTACGGATACTGGAAGCCTGTGCTAGCATTTCTCCTGCGGTGTTGCTATCAGTGTGTGAAGAGTGGGAGAAGAGGGTTGCATTGACAATCCAACACAATGGGCAGCACATTGAACACATTTTATAAGTGGTCAGAAACTTGTAAATAACTCATGAAAGAATAAACCAAGCACACCATTGTTTTTCTAGTGAAATTCCCAATAAGTTTGATGTGTCACATGACCCTCTTCCTATTGAAAAAATAAAAGTTGGATTCAAAATGGCCGACTTCAAAATGGCCGCCATGGTCACCACCCATCTTGAAAAGTTTCCCCCCTCACATATACTAATGTGCCACAAACAGGAAGTTTAATATCACCAACCATTCCCATTTTATTAAGGTGTATCCATATAAATGGCCCACCCTGTATATTGACAGCAGGGGTCAGATCAAATATAAGGCGGGCTGGATGCAGCAAGTAATCTAAGGAGGATGGGAAAGAACTCTGTAAAAGGTTTTATGTGGATTGGTGAGAGGCATACACCTTCTAGAACTCTATCCCCCGTGTGTTCAGATGTCTAAGCCTCTGAATATTTTCCAGTCAAGCCAGAGTTTTGCGAAGGTCTGGAAACTTCTCATTTCCCAAGAGGATAATTCTTCGAATCTATGGATTTGGTCTACTTTTAGGAGCCAATGCTCTAAAGAGGGGATGTCTGGGGACAGCCAAAATCTCGGGATAAGGAATCTGGCAGCACAAATTAGGTGTTTGAAGAGGCCCAGATTAGAGGTCTTATGTTTTATCGGATATAGGTTTAAGAGTGCTATCTCCGGAGAAGGAGGGAAGTCAGCGCCACATACTTGGTTGCTTATTTGGAAAATTATTTTCCACCACGAGAGTAATGTTGGACAATCCCACCAAATGTGCAGGTAGGAGCCTCTGTCCTCTGAGCATCTCCAACACACGTCACTCCTAGAATCAGAGTATAGAGAAACAATATCCGGGGTCTTGTACCATCTAGTGATGATTTTGTACCCATTTTCTTGGAGTCTCACACATCTCGACGATTTGTGCGGGGAGAATAAAATCGTGTAAATTTCTTTGCGGGAAAAGGCACGCTTCAAGTCTCTCTCCCAGAGGCCTATAAAAGACGGGGGTACAAATGAGGCCGGGGATCTGAGTCTATTATAAAGCTGTGATATCAATTTTGGAGGGTCGTGTGAGCTGCTTATCAAACTCTCAAACCATCCCAGCGGTCTCAGTAGGTCTCCAGAGACATGTTGTGATAAGTATGCCTTAAGGAAATGAAGTGGGTTATTGAGTGTAAATGAAGGGGAAATTGAAAGGCTGTCTCTCAATCCACTCATTGACAAGAACACATTATCTTGGAATAGCTCTCTCAAAAATGTGAGAGAGTCTCTGGAGTATTTGGGTAGACTCTCAAAGAGAGCTTTGGGAGCTAGCTGTAGGACATCTCGTATCTGTAGAAGTGGTGATGGGAAGAGAACCATGTATTGTGTGGACTGAAGCCATTTCCAGGCACCCATAGAGGCTTTAATCAGGGGGGTTGCGTCAAGAGGCAGAGGGGGAAGGCACTTATGGCCTAATAGGAGAGCTCTGAAAGTGATCTTAACCAAAGACTGTTCTATCGGGACCCATGATTTATGGGGTGGAGCCCTCAACCAATCTACCAATCTGGAGAGGAGGACGGTTTTGCCGTACAATTCCGGGTCTGGGAGGGCTATCCCTCCTAATGTCTTAGATCGGCAAAGGGAATTATAGGAGAGGCAAGCTTTTTTCTTGTTCCATATGAAGGAGCTGAATAATGATTTAAGAGAGGCATAGTATGAAGATGGGATTGGGAGGACTTATAACAAATATGTCAGTTTGGGCAATACCAAGGATGTGAGATTATTTTTCCTACCAAACCAGGAAAGTATCGGGAGGTCGAGGTTTTTGAGGGTATCAGAGATATGTTTCAACAGAGGGGTGTAGTTTAGTGAAAAGAGTTGGGAGGGATCATTGCTTATTTTGATTCCTAGGTATGTTAGGTGTGGAAGAGACCAGTTAAAGGGGGAGTTTTGTTCCAAACTGGCTTTCTGTGATCTGGATATGCCAGTGTGTATAATTTACTATGATTGATCTTGACGTTGGAGTACTTGTTAAATGTTTCTATGTGTTGGTAGATTTTAGGGAGTGCGGTGCGTGGATTGCTAATCATGATTAGCAAATCATCCGCGAAAGCCTCTGTCTTGTGTTCCTGGTCACCTAATTTCACTCCTTTAATTTCGTTGTCTAATCTGATTGTTTGTAAGAGGGGTTCCATAATCATTACAAAGAGAAGGGGGGAAAGGGGGCAACCTTGACGGGTACCGTTTCTTAGGCTACTTTCACACTTGCGTTCGGGGTTCCGCTTGTGAGCTCCGTTTGAAGGCTCTCACAAGCGGCCCTGAACAGATCCGTACAGCCCCAATGCATTCTGAGTGGATGCGGATCCACTCAGAATGCATCATTCTGGCACCGTTTGGCCTCCGTTCCACTCAGCAGGCGGACACCCGAACGCAGCTTGCAGCGTTTTTGTGTCCGCCTGGCCGTGCAGAGCCAAACGGATCCGTCCAGACTTACAATGCAAGTCAATGGGGACGGATCCGTTTGACGTTGACACAATATGGTGCAATTTCAAACGGATCCGTCCCCCATTGACTTTCAATGTAAAGTCAGGAGTCCCCTATTAATATACCATCAGATCAGAGTTTTCTCCTATCCGATGGTATATTTTAACTTGAAGCGTCCCCATCACCATGGAAACGCCTCTATGTTAGAATATACCATCGGATTTGAGTTAGATCGTGAAACTCAGATCCAACATTATATTCTAACACAGAGGCATTCCCATGGTGATGGGGACGCTTCAAGTTAGAATATACTGAGAACTGTGTACATGACTGCCTCCTGCTGCCTGGCAGGTGCTGCCAGGCAGCAGGGGGCAGACCCCCCCTCTCCCCCTGTATTCAACTCATTGGTGGCCAGTGCGGCCCCCCTCCCTCCCTCCCCAGTATTAAATATGACCAGTGCGGCCCCCCTCCCTCTATATTCATTGGTAGCCAGTGCGGCCCCCCCTCCCTCCCTCCCTCCCTCCCTCCCCAGTATTAAATGTGACCAGTGCGGCCCCCCTTTCTCTATATTCATTGGTGGCCAGTGCGGATTCCCAGTATTAAATGTGACCAGTGCGGCCTCCCCTCTTCCCCCCCCCTAATTAAAATCAGCCCCCTATCATTGGTGGCAGCGGAGAGTACCGATCGGAGTCCCAGTTTAATCGCTGGGGCTCCGATCGGTAACCATGGCAACCAGGACGCTACTGCAGTCCTGGTTGCCATGGTTACTTAGCAATTTTTAGAAGCATTATACTTACCTGCGAGCTGCGATGTCTGTGTCCGGCCGGGCGCTCCTCCTACTGGTAAGTGACAGGTCTGTGCTATAAGCAATGCGCCGCACAGACCTTTCCCTTACCAGTAGGAGGAGCTCACGGCCGGTCACAGACATCGCAGCTCGCAGGTAAGTATAATGCTTCTATTTATTGCTAAGTAACCATGGCAGCCAAGACTGCAATAGCGTCTTGGCTGCCATGGTAACCGATCGGAGCCCCAGCGATTAAACTGGGACTCCGATCGGAACTCTCCGCTGCCACCAATGATGGGGGGGGGGGGGTGATTTTAATTAGGGGGGGGGGAAGAGGGGAGGCCGCACTGGTCACATTTAATACTGGGAATCCGCACTGGGCACCAATAAATATAGAGGGAGGGGGGCCGCACTGGTCACATTTAATACTGGGGAGGGAGGGAGGGGGGGCCGCACTGGCCACCAATGAATATAGAGGGAGGGGGGCCGCACTGGTCACATTTAATACAGGGGAGGGACGGGGTCTGCCCCCTCCTGCCTGGCAGCACCTGATCTCTTACAGGGGGCTATGATTCGCACAATAATTGTGCGGATCACAGCCCCCTGTAAGAGATCGGGTGCTGCCAGGCAGCAGGGGGCAGTCATGTACACAGTTCTTTTAGTATATTCTAACTTGAAGCGTCCCCATCACCATGGGAACGCCTCTGTGTTAGAATATACTGTCGGATCTGAGTTTTCACGAAGTGAAAAATCAGATCTGTAAAAACCAGTTATGCAGACGAATCCGTTCTGAACAGATGCAAGCGTTTGCATTATAGGAGCGGATCCGTCTGTGCAGACACCAGACGGATCCGCTCCAAACGCAAGTGTGAAAGTAGCCTTATCTGAAATGGGGATGAAATGGTGTCATTGATTGAGATCAAAGCTGAGGCATTAGAGTACATGGCATCTATCGCGGAGAGGAAGGGGTCAGGGAATTTCTGAGATGACAGTACCAATTTCATAAATGACAATTTAACTCTGTCAAATGCCTTCTCAGCATCAGTGCTGAGAAGGACTAGGGGCAGGGATTTCTTTTTGACGTAGTGTAGGATGTTGAGAACCCTAGCGGTATTATCTTTTCCCTCTCTCCCCTTAACAAAACCTGAGGTAAAAGGAGAGGCCAAAAGAGTCTTATCTCCTTCTGAGAGAGAAGGAAGTTGCAACTTCTCCAAAAAGGAGGGGGGAGGTAACAAGGACCCTGTTACATTATGTGTATGTTGAACTGCATCAAGTTTATAAAGGGATTCGTAGAAATCCCTGAATTGTGTAGCAATTTGGTTCGAGTCATATATATGCGAACCTGAGGGATTTGTAAGTTTATGCACAAAATTGTTTGACTTTCTCTTTTTAACCCTCTGGATGACAAATTTGGAAGCTTTGTTTCCATGAGCAAATTTTTTTTGTGTCTATAGTGTCTATATTTATTTAGCTCATCTAAGTGTGATTGTAGTAGGGAGATTTTATGGGTTCTCTCCAAACGACTGATTTTCACATGGAGATCATCAATCTGTTGGTTTCTTATTTTTTTCAGGTGAGCACCAATACTGATACATTGGCCTCTCAGAAACGCTTTATGGGCATCCCATAGAGTTTGAGGGGAAACTTCAGGAGACTCGTTTAACTGGAAATATTCCTCTAGAGCCTTTTGTATTTTGTATTTGGCCACGGGATTACCTAGGAGTTGTTTGTTAAGACGCCATGTGACATAAGAGTGACTTTTCCTCTGTGTGGATAGGGATAAATATGTTGGGGAGTGGTCAGAGAGGAGGATGTTGCCTATGTTCGCCTCTTTGCAATATTGGAGGTGATCCTTGGATATGAATATATAGTCTAGCCGTTGGTAGGAGCCATGGACTGATGAATAATATGTGTAGTCCTTAGTGTCAGGGTGTAGAGTGCGCCATGCATCTATAAGATGAGCCTTCCACAACTTGGAGGTCAAAGAGCTAAGGGCGGATTGGGAGTGGGCAGACTTCCCAGAAGATGAGTCTAGGAGGGGGTTTATTACCAGGTTGAGATCACCGCCTAGCACTAGAGTACCCTCACTGAAGGAGCTGACTTTGTCTAGTATATTTTTCAACCAAGGGATTTGCCTATTGTTTGGAACATATACATTTACAAAGGTATATAGATGTTAAAGGATCTTCCCTTTCAGCATTATATATCTTCCCTCGGAATCAATGCATTGATCTAGCAATTGGAATTGAATTTTCTTTTGCAAACCTATACTAACTCCTCTGGAGTTTGATGAGTTGGAACCGCTATGGTACCATTGTGAAAAATAGGAGTATGTGAGATTAGGATAGTGTCCTGTCTTCAGGTGCGTTTCCTGTAGAAACACCACTGTGGCTCTGTCTCTCCTCAACATCCCAAATACCTTACATTATAAGAGGCAATACATAGGTCAGCCATCCGAGACATCAGGAGAGGCCAAGTCAGCTATGGAAAGTGTGTGTGAATAGAAAGCCTCTGAAACTAGAGAAACATAAACCTCCTTCAGTATTATGGGTAGATCTGACCTTAAGATTTCACTGCGATCCGATACCCGCCTCATAAGACATGTTGGTGACGTAATTTCACAATGAACATTGTAACTAGAATGAGAAAACAAATAATGTAAGCAGAATAACTGCAACCTCATCAATGGGGAAAAAATTGGGCTAAGAACCCTAAAACGATTGTATCTTTACAGTAATGTGTAAACAGTAAAAGATCCAAAGCCAGGGACAGACTATGAAAGCCCATTCCCAGCTCTGGAGCTTCCGGCATTCTAAAAGGACGAGTGTGCACCAGAGGGAGTAGCCAGGTGTTACTAGGCCAAAAACTGGTACGAAAGGTAAACTGAAACTTAAACCACTCCTTTCCTGAGCACACACGTAAGGATAACCCTGAGAAGGAAGGGGGTGGGGGGAGGGAGGGAACTGGGAAAGAGGTGGGGAGGGGGGAGGGAGAGAAGAAAGAGGGGAAAAGCTAAAGTCCTTTGAGGAGAATACTCAGGGGAGTGGAGTATGGATCCATAACTTCTTCCTCTTCATGGGAATATCCTCAGCAGTTTGGCAGCTGCAAGTGATGGAGAATTTTCAGAAAGTGTCCGTGGAGAGACGTCTTGGTGTTAAGGAGTTGGCCTTCTTCTTCTGGCGTTGGGCTTTCGCGGTACGCCTGGGCTCAAATGGATTAGGCTTGGGTACCTCTGGAAGGGAAGCGACGTCCTGAATAAAGTCCCAGTTTTCGATTTCCATACTGGAAATCTCTGGGTGTTGAAAAGCTTGCTCGAGGTCGGCGTGATTTCTTATGGTGATCCGGAACCCCCTGGAAAAGGAATGAGAGACCAAATGGGAACACCCAGCGATATAGGACTTTGTGATGTATGATCCACTCTGTTAGGGTCTTGAGGGCTTTGCGTTTTTTGAGGGTGATGGGAGCCAGATCTTGATGGATGAAGATTCTTTGATCTCTGAAAATCACTTCTTGTGTCTTCCTGGAGCATTCCAATATAGCTTCTTTATCTTGGAAGTTTAAGAAGCGACATATTATATCTCTGGGAGACTCTGTCGGTTTGGGTTTTGGACGTAGGGCTCTGTGGGCTCTTTCTATGATTGGGGCAGGGTGACCTGGGCCCGGTAGCATCTCACATAGAGCAAGTATTGCTTCAGGGATTTCGGAGGTTAAAATGGCTTCTGAGAGGCCGCGGAATCTTAAGTTATTCCTTCTACCCCGGATTTCCTGATCCTCCAGTGCGGAGTGCATTGAATTAAGATGGCTTTGAACGGAGTGTAGGCTGTTTGAAGCAGCCGATTGGAACTCCAGCATGGCGGTATGGGCTGTCTCTAGGTCTTACACCCTACCCCCCACATGCCTGATGTCCTGACGGAGGGACGACGGTTCGCTCACCAGCGATTCCAAGGCTCTTGTCAGGGCCGACTTCAAGTACCTCCTCGATATCAGGAGGTTTTGGCGGCTACCTGTGTCTTCAGAGTCACTTTCTCTTTCTGCAGTGTCATGACTTTCTTCATCAGGATCGTTCTGTGTGACCTGCGCCATCTTGGTTTCTTTAGCAGTGTGTATGGACGCCACTTTTTTAATGAATTTGTCCATCTCGCCGCTTGCCACGGATGACCTCTGGTGATTGGAGGGTTCCCCTGATCTCGGGTGACCTATTTTCACCATTTTTTAGCCGGAAAAGCTAACGTAAGCTGCTGTAAAGACAAATCTGAAAGACGGAGCTCAGGCGCACACAGCCATTCACGTCCGGCGCTAGCTCCGCCATCCCCCTCATTCCTTCCTTTTAATGTTACCTTTTATATGTCTCTTTTATCATAAGAATACATTTTTTGTCTTGCTGCCCTCACCATAAAGGTTAAAGAGGTTATCCGGTCCCAAAATCAATCCATACATGTGCCCCCAATACCTGTTTTTCATGTCTGAGCTTTCCTTCCCCCCTGGAAGACATCACATTATCCTGGCAGATCTGTTTACTTCTTGTTTTCTTGAATACATAACTTTATTGCTACACAAGCCTGGCTGCACTGCACAGTGATGAGTCACAGGCTGGCCACGCCCCCACTCTGCTCGGCTCTGTCTGCAGCAGCTCCACCCACTACAACTCCAATGTTCCTGTTACTACACCCAGACATGTATCTACTTCTCACCCAGTGTCTAAATCTCATCACTGACCGTCCACAGGATCTTCCCTCACCATATCCAAAGTGTAATAAACACATCATATCCAAATCCTGTGTGATACAGCCTGCTGAGATGTGTATCTAATCCCATCACTGACCGTCTGCAGGCTCTTCCCTCACCATCTCCAGAGTGTAATAAACACATCATATCCAAACACATCTGTATCTAATCCTAACATGTATGTGTGCCTGATACATAGCCTGTTGTATGCGATACTGCCTGCTGAAGCGTGTATCTAATCCCATCTTCTATGATACAGCCTGCTGAGCTGTGTATCTAATTCCATTTTGTATGACACATTTTTCGGTCTGCGAGAAGCAGATCCGCTAAATAAGGATTCTGTCCGTGTGCGACCAGCACCTTTTTTTTTTTTTTTTGCAGTCTGCATTATGAGGACCAAAATAGGACATGTTCTTTTTTTGAAGAACTGACACTGTGCTTCACATCCGTATATTAGTACAGCAAAAGATAGAACATGTCTTTTTCTGGTCCTCATAATGCAGATCTAAAACCCATAGAACTCAATGGCTCTGGAAAGTATACTTATTTAGCAGATCGGCTACTTGGAGGAAGCAGAATGGATACGGTCCTGTGCATGAGGCCAGGGGCGTAACTAGAAGTGACTGGGCCCCACAGCAAATATTTGTAAGGGCCCCTCCAGCGCGCTTCGCACCTCCCTCCTCCTGTGTAAACCCCACTCCTTTGGCACAGTGTAGCGGTATACTGTATATTGTGGGGCACAGTGGATGCTATATGTGTATAACATAAACATATTTCATATGAAAACTTACAGTTACTTGGCCCTTGGGGATCTCGGACGCCACTTCCACACTTTGGCCGGGGGCTCGTGGAGCTGATGTTGTGCTTTATCCTAAAGAGAAAGATTTCATAATAAGGATTTGGAGAAGGGGCAGAGGGATAGCAGAGCAGGGAGAGGCTGGTGCTGCTACTAGGGGGTCATACCATGGGGGAGTAATAAAGCCCACTATAATGCCCCCCCCAATAGTAATAATTCTCCTTATAATGTGACAGTGCAAAAATACCCCCTTGTAATGCCCCCAGTTGAGCTAATGTCCCCATAGCGCCCCCATAGTGCCCCATAATGTCCCAGTATAAAATACCCCTATATAGTGCCCCCAGTAAATTCCCCCATAGTGCTCCTCTCCCCCCTTCCTGCTAGTGCCCCCCATAATGTACCAGTATAAAATGCCCCATATATAGTGCCCCAGTAGATGCCCCTCAGTGTCCGACCTCTGATAGGCTGCCGGCCTAGTGTCCCCCATAATGCCCCCCCCATGTGCCAGTAAGTGTCCCCATAGATGCCCCCCCATCATGTGCCAGTATCAAGTGCCTCTCTCCTCCCCCCCACATGTCCTAGTATCATAGTGCCATCTCCCCCCCATGTGCCAGTATCAAGTGCCTCTCTCCTTCCCACCCCCCATGTGCCAGTATCATAGTGCCAAACCCCCCCATGTGCCAGTATCAAGTGCCTCTCTCTTCCCCCCATGTGCCAGTATCATAGTGCCAACTCCCCCCCAAAAAAGTGGCAGTATCAAGTGCCTCTCCCCCCATGTGCCAGTATCATAGTGCCAAACCCACCCATGTGCCAGTATCAAGTGCCAACCCCCCCCCCACATGCCAGTATCAAGTGCCTCTCTCCTCCCCCCATGTCCCAGTATCATAGTGCCATCTCCCCCCCCCCACAAAAAAAGTGCCAGTATCAAGTGCCTCTCTCCCTCCCCCCCCCATGTGCCAGTATCAGGTGCCAACCCCTCTCCCCCCCCATGTGCCAGTATCAGGTGCCTCTCCCCCCCCATGTGCCAGTATCAGGTGCCAACCCCCCTCCCCCCCCCAGGTGCTAGTATCAGGTGCCTCTCTCCCTCCCCCCCATGTGCCAGTATCAGGTGCCAACCCGCCCCCCCAGGTGTCAGTATCAGGTGGCAGTAACAGTCGGGTATTAAAAAAAAAAAATAAACACTTCTACTTACCTCCATGTCAGCGATGCAGCCTCTTCCTGTGTCCCGCCCTGTATGTCCATATATGGAGTCAGTGCTTGTATTTCAGAAAAGTTTCTGCTGGGATTCGAACCCACGACCTTCTGTATCAGAGGTAAAGCACTTAACCACAAGACCATAAGAGTTGCCTTGCTGCTGACTGAAAAAATATGAGACTTCTACTGTTATAGCTGGCTAAGTGTACATCTATACATATAGAGATATAGCAGAGCTGAGTGTGCTGGGACAGCTGTCATGTGTATAGATGTACACTTAGCCAGCTCTGATACACTGATACATTGGAGGTTGTGGGTTCGAATCCCAGACACATCAGGAGACGACAGTAAGATTAGATCACATTAGCGAGGGGGCCTGGTAAGCCGCTGCTGTGAAGGGGCCCTGAACATTAAGACAAGAATTTATATTTAACTAACTTGAAAATAAACTGTCACACACGCTGCCCCCTTGGCAGCCCGAAGCAGCTGCTTCCCCGGTAGTTATGCCACTGTGTGGGGGCCTGTATAGTGTGAGGGGCTGTATAGTGTGAGGGGCTGTATAGTGTGTGGGGCTGTATACTGTATATTGTGGAGTTCTATACTGCTGTACTGTATAGTGTGGGGTGCTGTATACGGTGAGGTGCTATACTGCTCTACTGTATACTGTGAGGTGTTGTATACTGTGGGGTGCTGTATACGGTGAGGTGCTATACTGCTCTACTGTATACTGTGAGGTGTTGTATACTGTGGGGTACTGTATAGTGTGGGGTGCTATACTGCATACTGTGTGGTGCTGTATACTATAGGGTGCTATACTGCATACTGTGTGTTGCTGTATACTATAGGGTTCTATACTGCATACTGTGGGGTGCTGGGGTGCACTGTAACACTAGGGTGAGCCGAGCCCTGGTCTCCTTCCTGCAGAGCGGTGCCCACTTCCAGCCTGAGCCCAGCTGCCCAGAGCACTGATCCTGAGCTGGTCCAATCAATATTAAAGACGGCCCTGCACATTCCATATCTATAAGTGCTACAATTTGCTGCTACAACTGTTTGTTTACCCTTCCACTTATATTTATCTTCTTTACATCACTTGTCTCTTCAACCTCACTATTTCTCTGTACTGTTGTGTATAATTATGTGAATATTTGAATCTTCTTTTTATTTATTAAAGAATATCAACCACTAAGTAAGCAATCCTCAAGTGCACCAAATGCAATTGACCCTATAGTCAATAGAGAGAGAGAGTCCTCCTTTCTCTAACTCACTGATCGAGGAACATAATTGAATTTCACTACCTAAACATGACTGCATACAACTTTCAAATTTCAGGAAAAATTTGATTTGCAGTGAATGCGAATTTCCTCGTGGTTCGTGGTAACGAATCACAATTTTTCCTAAAATGGCAGCTACAATGGCGGCTACACGTGTGAGGACATGGGGCAAGGAACTGTGGGAAGGCGGACTGACCTATAATACCATGCATGCAGCCAATCATCAGCCAGCCAGCCCTGTGATGTCACAGCCCTTTAAATACGGCGGCCATTTTAGATTCTGCCATTTTCAAGTGTTCAGTGTTCAGGGACAGACGTGAGAAGGCGCTAGGGACAGCAATTAGAAAAACCTCATTGTGAAAAAAAACCTGGAAAAAAAAAACGATTTATAAGTGCAGGGAAAGGATAGGGAGGAATCATTTCACAGCATCTTAGTGCAGGGAGAGACGTATGAAGTCGCTTGGGACAGTGCTAGAGAAACCTCATTGTGGAAAACAAAAGTGCAGGGAAACATTATTTGGGGATTCAAATAGTCATTATACAGCTCTGGCATTCTAGCAATTTGTTCTTGTTATTGGGGTGCAAGTGCTATGTTAAAAAGCCTTTAGTGGCTTATATCTGTGGAAAAAGAAAAATATATACGCATTTCGCTTCTGCAATTTTTTGTGTTGAAAGCGTTCAGTGTCCTATTTCAGTACAAAAAGGAAAAAAAAATATACGCACTTCACTATTGCATTTATTTGTGAACGAGTAAGGCCGAAAAAAAACATTTGTCCATCCAGTTCGGCCTGTTATCCTGCAAGTTGATCCAGAGGAAGGCAAAAAAAAAGCTGCGAGGTAGAAGCCAATTCTCCCTACTTAAGGGGAAAAAAATTCCTTCCCGACTCCAATCATGCAATCAGAATAACTCCCTGGGTCAACGACCCCTCTCTAGTAGCTATAGCCTGTAATATTATTACGCTCCAGAAATACATCCAGGCAGCTCTTGAATTCCTTTATTGTACTCACTATCACCACCTCCTCAGGCAGAGAGTTCCATAGTCTCACTGCTCTTACCGTAAAGAATCCTTTTCTATGTTTGTGTACAAACTTTCTTTCCTCCAGACGCAGAGGATGTCCCCTCGTCACAGTCACAGTCCTGGGGATAAATAGATGATGGGAGAGATCTTTGTACTGACCCCTGATATATTTTTACATAATAATTAGATCTCCCCTCAGTCGTCTTTTTTATAAAGTGAATAACCCTAATTTTGATAATCTTTCAGGGTATTGTAGTTTCCTAATTCCAGTTATTACTTTAGTTGCCCTCCTCTGAACCCTCTCCAGCTCTGCTATGTCTGCCTTGTTCACAGGAGACCAGAACTGTACACAGTACTCCATGTGTGGTTTGACTAGAGATTTGTAAAGTGGTAGGACTAGATTCTCATCACTGGCATCTATGCCACTTTTGATGCAACCCATTATCTTATTGGCCTTGGCAGGAGCTGCCTGACACTGGTTTTTACAGCTTAGTTTGCTGTTCACTAAAATTCTTAGGTCCTTTTCCATGTCAGTGTTACTCAGTGTTTTACCATTTAGTATGTACGGGTGACTTGCATTATTCCTTCCCATGTGCATAACCTTACATTTGTCAGTGTTAAACCTCATCTGCCAAGTATCTGCCCAAGCCTCCAATCTATTCAGATCCATCTGTAACAGTATACTTTCCTTTTCCGTGTTAATTACACAGTTTAGTGTCATCTGCAAAAAAAAAATATTAATATTTTACTGTGCAAGCCTTCTACAAGATCATTAATAAATGTATTGAAAAGAATAGGGCACAATACTGACCTCTGAGGTACCCTACTAGTGACAGTGACCCAATCTGAGTGTGTAACTTTAATAATCACCTATTTTCTATCACTGAGCCAGTTACTTACCCACATTTTGTTCCAGACCAAGTGTTCCTTTTTACGGTATCAAATGCTTTAGAGAAGTCAAGATATATGACATCCATTGACTCGCCGCAATCAAGTCTAGAACTTACCTGCTCATTTGACCGATCCCTCATGAAGCCATGTTGATTGAGGTATTCCAAGATAGCATCACTTAGAAAACTGTTTACCCATGACAGATGTTAGCATTTCCGGCCTATAGTTTCTGGGTCTCTTCTTTACCACTTTTTTAATATTGCCACCACATTTGCTAAGAGCTAATCTTATGGAACATTCCCTGTCAATATAGGCTCCTTAACCCCTTAAGGACTCAGCCCTATTTTTTGCAAATCTGACCAGTGTCACTTTAAGTGCTGATAACTTTAAAACGCTTTGACTTATGCAGGCCATTCTGAGAATGTTTTTTCGTTACATATTGTTCTTCATGACACTGGTAAAATAAAGTAAAGAAAAAACATTTTTTATTATTAAAAAATACCAAATTTACCCAAAATTTTCAATTTCTCTACTTCTATAATACATAGTAATAACTCCAAAAATAGTTATTACTTTACATTCCCCATATGTCTACTTCATGTTTGGATCATTTTGGGAATGATATTTTATTTTTGGGGGATGTTACAAGGCTTAGAAGTTTAGAAGCAAATCTTGAAATTTTTCCGATATTTTCAAAAACCCAATTTTTAGGGGCCAGTTCAGGTCTGAAACCACCCAAAAATGACCCCATTCTATAAACTACACCCCTCAAGGTATTCAAAACTGATTTTACAAACTTTGTTAACCCTTTTGGTGTTCCAAAAGGATAAATTAATGGAAAATAGAGATAAAATTAAAAAATTTCACATTTTTGGCAGATTTTCCATTTTAATATTTTAATTTTTTTTTTCCAGTTACAAAGCAAGGGTTAACAGCAAAACCAAACTCAGTATTTATGGCCCTGATTCTGTAGTTTACAGAAACACCCCATATGTGGTCGTAAACCGCTGTACGAGCACACGGCAGGGCGCAGAAGGAAAGGAATCCCATACGGTTTTTGGAAGCCAGGTTTGGCTGGACTGTTTTTTTTTACACCATGTCCCATTTAAAGCCCCCCTGATGCACCCCTAGAGTAGAAACTCCATAAAAGTGACCCCATCTAAGAAACTACACCCCTCAATGTATTCAAAACTGATTTTACAAACGTCGTTAACCCTTTAGGTGTTCCACAAGAGTTATTGGCAAATGGAGATAAAATTTCAGAATTTCAATTTTTGGGAAATTTTCCATTTTAATCAATTTTTCCCAGTAACAAAGCAAGGGTTAACAGCCAAACAAAACTCAATATTTATGGCCCTGATTCTGTAGTTTACAGAAACACCCCATATGTGGTCGTAAACTGCTGTTCAGGCACACGGCAGGGCGCAGAAGGAAAGGAATGCCATGCGGTTTTTGGAAGGCAGATTTTGCTAGACTGTTTTTTTTTTACACCATGTCCCATTTGAAGCCCCCCTGATGCACCCCTAGAGTAGAAACTCCATAAAAGTGACCCCATCTAAGAAACTACACCCCTCAAGGTATTCAAAACAGATTTTAGAAACATTGTTAACCCTTTAGGTGTTCCACAAGAGTTATTGGCAAATGGAGATGAAATTTCAGAATTTCAATATTTTGCAAATTTTCCATTTTAATCAATTTTTCCCAGTAACAAAGCAAGGGTTAACAGACAAACAAAACTCAATATTTATGGCCCTGATTCTGTAGTTTACAGAAACACCCCATATGTGGTCGTAAACTGCTGTACGGGCACACGGCAGGACGCAGAAGGAAAGGAATGCCATACAGTTTGTGGAAGGCAGATTTTGCTGGACTGTTTTTTTTTACACCATGTCCGATTTGAAGCCCCCCTGATGCACCCCTAGAGTAGAAACTATGATATTACTTAATTATCATAAGATACGGGGGTGTATGCCATCTGGTCCCGGCAATTTGTCTATTTTAATCTTTTTAAGTCGCAGCTCCACTTCTTCTGCATTTTATGTGACAGTTAGGGTTGAGGGAACCGAAAATTTCAGTAAAGGTTCGGGTTCGGGGTCATTGTTCGGCGATTTCTAAGCGCTTTTTAAAAGGCTGCAGAGCAGCCAATCAACAAGCGTTTAACTGTGTGGCCTTAGAAGCCATCAATCACAGCCATGCCTACTAATGGAATAGCTGTGATTGGCCAGAGCAGCATGTGACCCAGCCTCTATATTTACTATGCAAGCCTTCTACAAGATCATTAATAAATATATTGAAGAGGATAGGGCCCAGTACTGACCCCTGAGGTACTCCACTAGTGACAGTGGCCCAATCTGAGTGTGTACCATTGATAATCACCCTCTGTTTTCTACTACTGAGCCAGTTACTTACCCACATGCAGACATTTTATCCCAGTCCGAGCATTCTCATTTTATATACTAACCTTTTATGCGGTACAGTGTCAAATGCTTTGGAGAAGTCCAGATATACGACATCCATTGATTCGCCGCTGTCAAGTCTAGAACTTACCTCCTCATAGAAACTGATTAAATTAGTTTGACATGACCGATCCCTCATAAAGCCATGCTGATATGGCGTTATTTGCTTATTTTCATTGAGGTGCTCCAAGATAGCATCTCTTAGAAAATCTTCAAACAGTTTACCCATGACGGATGTTGAACTTACCGGCCTATAGTTTACAGGCTCTGTTTTCGGACCCTTTTTGAATATTGGCACCACATTTGCTATGCGCCAATCCTGTGGAACACTCCCTGTCAGTATAGAGTCCTTAAATATCAGAAATAAGGGTCTGGCTATGACATTACTTAATTCTCTTAGGATACGGGGGTGTATGCCATCCGGGCCTTGCGATTTGTCTATTTTAATCTTTTTAAGACGCCGCTGTACTTCTTCCTGGGTCAGACAGGGCACTGCTATGGCGAATTTACTTTTACATTCTGCATTTCATCTGACAGTTTATTTTCTTCAGTGAATACAGTGGAGAAAAAAATATTTAATAGCTTTGCTTTCTACTCATTGCTCCCGACAACTCCCCCCTCATCACTCTGTAAAGGGCCGACACCTTCAGATTTATACTTTTTACCATTTATATAATTAAAGAACATTTTAGGGTTAGTTTCGCTCTCTTTGGCAATTAATATCTGGGTCTCTAGTTTGGCCGCTTTTATTTGCTTTTTACATATTCAATTTTTTTTCCTTACAGTTTTTCAGTGCTTCCTCGCTACCCTCCTGTTTTAGTGATTTAAAAGCTTTCTTTTTGTCATTTATTGATTTCTTTACAGTTCTATTTATTCACATTGGTTTCTTCTTGTTCCTTAACCTTTTATTCCTACACTCACCTAAAGAATTATTAGGAACACCATACTAATACGGTGTTGGACCCCCTTTTGCCTTCAGAACTGCCTTAATTCTACGTGGCATTGATTCAACAAGGTGCTGATAGCATTCTTTAGAAATGTTGGCCCATATTGATAGGATAGAATCTTGCAGTTGATGGAGATTTGATGGATGCACATCCAGGACACGAAGCTCCCATTCCACCACATCCCAAAGATGCTCTATTGGGTTGAGATCTGGTGACTGTGGGGGCCATTTTAGTACAGTGAACTCATTGTCATGTTCAAGAAACCAATTTGAAATGATTCGAGCTTTGTGACATGGTGCATTATCCTGCTGGAAGTAGCCATCAGAGGATGGATACATGTTCTCATTCTGTTTATGCCAAATTCGGACTCTACTACCATTTGAATGTCTCAACAGAAATCGAGATTCATCAGACCAGGCAACATTTTCCCAGTCTTCAACAGTCCAATTTTGGTGAGCTCGTGCAAATTGTAGCCTCTTTTTCCTATTTGTAGTGGAGATAAGTGGTCTGCTGTTGTAGCCCATCCGCCTCAAGGTTGTCCGTGTTGTGGCTTCACAAATGCTTTGCTGCATACCTCGGTTGTAACGAGTGGTTATTTCAGTCAACGTTGCTCTTCTATCAGCTTGAATCAGTCGGCCCATTCTCCTCTGACCTCTAGCATCCACAAGGCATTTTTGCCCACAGGACTGCCGCATACTGGATGTTTTTCCCTTTTTACATCATTCTTTGTAAACCCTAGAAATGGTTGTGCGTGAAAATCCCAGTAACTGAGCAGATTGTGAAATACTCAGACCGGCCCTTCTGGCACCAACAACCATGCCACGCTCAAAATTGCTTAAATCACCTTTCTTTCCCATTCTGACATTCAGTTTGGAGTTCAGGAGATTGTCTTGACCAGGACCACACCCCTAAATGCATTGAAGCAACTGCCATGTGATTGGTTGACTAGATAATTGCATTAATGAGAAATAGAACAGGTGTTCCTAATAATTCTTTAGGTGAGTGTATAAGGTATGTACCTCTCACAATTAGATTTTAGGATGCTTTTAAAAATATCTCATTTTGTGGCGGTATTTTTATTTTTGAGGACTTAGGATAGGTCCCAGTTAGTTAGGCCTTTGGCCTTTCTTAGTTGGCAAAATTTAGCTTTTTTGAAGTTTGGTATTTTTGTTCCTCCCTGAAGAAACACTCTTTTGAATGATAATTGACAGTTTATTACTTTATGGTCACTATTTCCAGGTGTCCCCCAACCTGCACATCTGTTGTTCTGTAAGGTCTATTGGTTAATACTAAGTCTAGTATGGCTGTCCCTCTAGTCGGGTCCTGAACCAGTTGCGAAAGGTAATTGTCTTTGGTTATTGCCAAGAACCTGTTTCCTTTATGAAATGTACAGGTTTAAATTTCCCAGTCTATATCTGGGTAGTTAAAGTCCCCCATAATAACGACATCATTATGATTTGCTACCTCGTCTATCTCATTTAGTAGTAGATTTTATGTGGACTCTGGTATATTAGGTGGTTTATAATAAACTCCTATTAGTAATTTATTATTGTTTTTGCCTCCATGTATTTCTACCCACAGTGACTCCATATGTTCATGTCCCTCACTTATATCTTCTCAGACTGTGGGCTTTAGACAGGACTTTACATAAAGGCAGACCCCTACCCCTCTCCGGTTTTGGCGATCCTTCCTAAACAGACTGCAACCCTGTAACGGCTCAGTCATAGCTACCATCCAGCCATGTCTCAGTTATTCTCACTATGTCATAGTCCTCCTCACACATCACTAATTCCAGTTCCCCAGTTTTATTAGTCAAGCTTCTGGCATTATTGTACATACATTTAAGAGGTTTATGTATATTTTATACCCTACACCTTTCCTTCTGAACTGTTCTAGTCCCTTCTTCCATTTCTCCCCCAGTCCCACTACCTTGCCCCTCGTCTCTATCTGCACTATCTTCCCATCCTATAATGTAATTACCCTCCCCCACTCCTCCAACCTTCTAGCCATCTTCTTCCTCAACACAGCTGCCCCTTCCCCATTGAGGTGCAGCCCATCCCTACGATAGAGCCTGTAGCCGACAGATAAGTCTCAATATTCAACCGGTCAGAGACCGAAAATCCCTGTACGGGTACTACTTAACGTAAATTAAAAGATATGTACTTTATTAGATCAATGTTAAAATATTGGTTTCTAACAAACCCTAAACCCCACAAAACTAAAACTCTCAGGTGAAGCGCTGGTTAACTGCTTGTTTATTAAAGTCCCTATAACCATGTGGCAAGGGGAGCACAGTTAGCTACTCGTTATATTTGCAGTTAGTAATGCTCCAAGTGAGATGAATCCCTATAGGAGAGTGTGAGTTGGCTATGCCACTCTCAGTGAGTAATCTTAGAGTTATATTTTTTATCTCCAGGGTATCACCTCAAATGTGCATTGCTGGTTCACTGTCTATTTAGTGCCAGCTACGCTGTAACGTACATGTACTTCCCAAAGTGCCACACTTGTTAGCGACTGGGTAATGGATGTATTTCCATATATTCAAGGACCATGAACGCCCATCACCTGCCTAAAATACGCGCCAAATACTACTCCCCACCCGACATGTTTCGCCGCAATGCGGCTTCATCAGAGGTTTGGGGTATTAGCATTGGCGCGCTGCAAGGAGCCGAGTTATATTCATTAAGCCACACCCCCTGTTTGCCAGCAGTCAGCTGCCGTGATTGGCCGCAGCAAAACGGATGTGACGTAATTGTGGTGCATCCATGAGTGCTTGGTGGTCATGTGATCATCACGCCATCCAGATGCGAGATTGAGTTTGTGAACAATATAGTATTTAATATTGGCAGTTCACAATTCTATACATGGATTGAGTATATATACATGGCCCATAATTGGATATCATTCCATCACATGAATCCCACCTTTTTATACTGTTTAAGCACTCAAAACAAATTCCACCTACGGCTACTCCTCATTTGTAGGGTATGAATTGACTATTCTTTTAACTATCAGTATATAAAAAATACCATTCAATGACAGTCATATTGCAATTCACAACCTCTTTGAATTGCATATCTGGCACAGGGCCAGTCATTATATAAAAGCAGAATATGAGAATCCTTCATTTAGGCCATTTGGGGCCATGCTTTGTAGTCTATAAATCCATTTGGCCTCTTCTTTAAGAAGTTTTAGGTCAATGTTACCACGTCGGGGATCCAGTTTGACTTGAGATAAACCCCAAAATTTCAACACATCAATGTTGCCAGTACAGAAAGTAAAATATATATACGCACTTCACTGGTGCATTTATTTCTGCTAAAAGCGTTTACTGGCCTATTTCAGTACAAAAAGAAAAATATATTCTCAGTAAACTACTGCAGTTATATAAGTTGAAAGCGTTTACTGGCCTATTTCAGTACAGAAAGAAAAATATATACGCACTTCACTAGTGCATTTATTTGTGGTGAAAGAGTTTAGTGGACTAGTACAAAAAGAAAAAGATTTTTGTTGTTTTAGTGGTGTTTTAATTAGCTTTTAATTTATTTAGCTCAGCTAAAAGTATGTCGGACTGAGAAGTGCCAGGCCATGCACAGAATAGTGGCAGAGGCATAAATGTTTCTGGCGCAAGCAGAGGTCGCAGCAGAGTAAGGGCGTGTGGCAGCAGGTGTCGCAGCGAGAAGCCTGAGCTCCCGGTGTCATCTAGTGGGCGTGTCTTGACCAGCAACCCAGCGCTTCTTGATTTTGGTTAACTTGGTCATCCATTTCATCCCAAGTGACATCAGACACCCCCAGCCAACAGTCGGTGGGTTCGTTAGACACAACCCTTAGTTTGGCATGGCCTGGGAGCAGGCCCTGTGCCCTGACCTGTACTCAACCTGCCTCTGTCCTTTTCTGTTCCCTCACCGCGAGAATTATTATATGCTGTAGGCTCAGCTCCACTTTTCAGTGAGTAAGAGCTACTAGAGGACAGTCAGCAGCAACTGCCCAGCCAAGATCTGGAGGAGACATCCGCCGCTTCCTCCGCTAGGCAGGCAAATAGTGATGAGGAGAGTGGCATGGGACGTGATGTTGTGAGCGGTCAGGTTCCTGCGACCATTGAGGATGACATTAGTAACATGCAGACACTACTCGATGATGATAAAGCCGATCGCACTTCGGAGCCGGGTGGGGAAGGAGCTTCATCATCATCAGGAGAAGAGGGTGGCAGCTTACCTGTGAGGATAGGGAAAAAAAACGTAAGAAAAATAGACCTGTATCGGGCGCCAATAGCCTCAAAAGTAATAGCCTACTTGCGGTAAAAATGGTCAATTGAGTGGTAACTTTGATACAGTTGTTTAAAAACACAACGTTTGTGAAAACGTGCAAAATAACCTTAATTAAACAGTAATGGTAGTTTGTTAAAATCGCAATGAGAATAAAAAAGGCATTTTGTAGTAAAGACTCACTTCACCCAGGAGGGGCAGGGTGGGATAAAGCACATAACACCCACTCTGCTTCCTCCTGCGCCTGGATCGCCTGTAAGATCGTCCGGAAATAACGGCAGTCACACTTGGAACTTCTGGTTATTTTCTTTTTATTGTTTTAGCACAGGGTAGGGGTAGGAGTAGGCTCAACGCGTTTCGGGGTCACTGGGATCCCCTTCATCAGGAGCATAAGTGCATCATGCATAATGGCAGGTATTTATACAGAGAAAAGGCGCCAAAGAATGCCAGAAAACGGCGCCAAAAAACGGGAGGTACTGGTGTCACTTCCGGTTTGCGTTCCAGGGTGGAACGCATTGTTGTAGGCTTAACTTGGAGTGGTTTCCGGTTTGCGTTCCAGCATGGAACGCATCAGGAAGCATCTCGGCCTTGTAGTGGATTGAATGTGGACCAGGAGGGGAAGCGACGTCACTTCCGGTGTGCGCTCCAGCTTGGAACGCATCGGGACCGATGTAGTGGATTGAATGTGGACCAGGAGGGGAAGCAACGTCACTTCCGGTATGCGTTCCAGCCTGGAACGCATCGGGACCGAGGCGGCTGAGGGATCGGCACAAAAGTAAATGGACTTCTTGTCGGATATTGTGGGTAGGTGTGGCAATGTTTAGGAGGGGTATCCAGTTTTATTTATATATAATATAATATGATGGCCAGGGAGAGGGAATTGGGTGTGGAGAAAACCGGAAGTGGTAAAGGTTCCGGTGTGTGTTCCAGGGTGAAACGCACCACAGCTTCTCCCAGGGATCATGGTGGAGAATGTCTGTGTATGGGAGGGGGGGGGGGGAATATAGCTGTTGGTAATTGTTAGTCTAAAGGAAATGGCAAAGAAACACATCATGTATAGTAATATATTTTGATATATTATATTATATTTTGACCAGGGTATTCTGACCGGCAATGGCTGGTTTCTCTTATCCCATAGGGATATGGGGAGAATCGGGAGATATATGATTTTATTTTTATTTTTAGATGTTTTTTGGATCAGCAGGTAACATCTCCCTAAGTGTATATTTATATATACACACACGTACACAAATATGTGCACAGGGAGGGGGGGGGATTTTTTCTATAGGTGGAAACGATGGGAGAAAAAGTGGATAAAATGGTTTGTAAGGGCATTTAGAGGAGATGAAGAAGTTAACAAAGAAAATTAAAATTAAAAAATACTGTGGAAATAAAAATAGAATAAAAAATGGAGGTCTGATGAATAAAATATGTGTGTATTTTGCGGGATCGGGGAAGGAGGGTTACATGGATTGTATAAAGATCGTGCAGAGATTTAAAAAAAAAAAATTATTTTTATTTTTTATTTTAAATTATTTTAAAAAGGGATCTGTGTGTCAGTGTCTTGGAACAAACGAGTATATTTTTGTTCCAAGGAAGGACATGTGTGTATGAATGGAGGGGTGTGTCCTAAATAATTATTATCGTCGAGCTCAATAAAAATATCGCTCGAGGAGCGCTATATAATAATAATAAAATGTATTAATAGACAGGGTGGATAGAGGTTGCTATGGAAAGTATAAAAAATATATATAAAAAAATAAAAAGGGGATGGATGAATAAATAAATAGGAAAAAATTATTTCGTATATTATTTCACTATTATTATTTTATTATATATTTCGTCCGTGGGTTAGCCGTAAAGATGTGTTGGTTAAGTGCGGAAGGATCTATGATGGTTGTTTAAGGGATATTATTTTATATATATAGGTTTTTTTTTAAAGTTTTTTTTCTAGTGTATATATACATATATATACATGTATACATATATATATACACACACAGGTGTGTTGTTATGGTGATTGGAGGTACTGGTTAGTAATTTGAATATTCCATTGATTCGTTGAGTCCAAAGGGTGTTAGGGTGTTAAAGCGGTAGATCCAATGCATTTCCTTCCGGCAGAGTTGTTGGTATGAGGTGGTTATATGTTCTATAGGTGAAACTTTTAGTGTAGATGGGTCTTTATTATGTTTTTCTGAGTAATGTCGGGACACGCTGTGGGTTAGAACGCCTCGTCTGATGTTAGAGCGATGCTCGTTCATTCTTTCCCTGACTGTTTGTGTGGTTCTCCCAACGTATTTTAGTTTGCAGGGACAGGTAAGTAGATAAATCACATTTTTTGTACGGCAATGTAGATCTTGTTTTATGTTCCATATTTCCTTAGGGGCCTCTTTTGGTCCATCAATAGATAGTTCTTTTGTGCCCTGAGTGATCATGGTGCAGCATAGGCATTTTTTGAGTCGGCATTTCCGTATTCCTATCAGACTTGTCTCTTGAGTTATCCCAAGAGGCAGAATCACTTTTTTTGTTTCTAATTTAGGGCAAGATGGGGCGATTACATTTTTCAGGGTTTGGGCTCTTCTGAATGTGAGGGATGGTTGTCTGGGTAAGGAGTCTCTTAGGATTGGATCCTTCAAGAGGATGTCCCAATGTTTATTCAGTATCTGCCTGATATTTTTGTGTTTTGCATTAAAATGGGTAATGAGGTTGTATTGATATTTCACGTCGGTTGTGGTTTTGGGTCGGGTCGATGTAAGAGTGGCTTTCTGATTAAGGGTGCAGACCTTCTTTGCAGTAGCATTGATTAGTTTTTTGGGGTACCCCTTTTCCTTAAATCTGTTTTTGATAATCTCTAGTTGTTCCTTCATTACTTAGTCGCTTGAGCAGTTTCTTCTGATTCTTTTCATTTGACCAAATGGAATGTTATTTTTCCATTTGGAGTAGTGGCAGCTGGAATATTCGAGGTAGCTATTCGCATCGACTTTTTTGAAGTGCGTTTGGGTGGTGATTTTATTTGTTAGGGTTTTGATATGGATGTCTAAAAAAATGGCTTCCTGGGGGTCGTGTTCAGAGCTAAATTGTAGGCCCCAGCTATTGGTGTTAAGGTCCTTGATGAAGTTGACTAGATCCTCCTCTCGTCCATCCCAGATCATTATGATGTCATCAATATATCTTTTGTAGAATATAGTCTGGTCATGGGAGAGGAGGCCCAGTTTTTCCTCATAAAGGTCTACAAATAGATTGGCATAGGAGGGCGCAAATTTTGTCCCCATTGCTGTCCCCTTGGTTTGTAGGAAGAATTTTTTATTGAAGGTGAAAAAGTTGTGGTGAAGAATAAAGTGGATGGATTGGAGGATAAATTATTTTTGGACCGAGGGCATTTCTTGATCTTGGGATAAAAAATGTTTAATTGCTTGCAGGCCTAATTCATGTTGGATGTTGCTATAAAGGGAGCTTACATCTAGTGTTACCCAATGGTAGTTTGCTTTCCATTGGACTGTATCTAGAATGTTGATTAGATGTGCTGAATCTCTAAGATAGGAGGGAAGTTTGATAACATATTTTTGCAGAAAATTGTCCACATACGCGGACAGATTGGATGTGAGGGAGTCAATGCCGGATATGATCGGTCTGCCTGGAGGATTTTCGATGGATTTGTGAATCTTGGGTAAAAAATTAAAACGGGCTATTGTGGGATGGTTATTGTAAAGGAATGCTTTTGCTTTCATATTAATAATTCCCGAAGAGAAGCCAGAGTCTATTAGTGACTGGAGATTTTTAAAAAAAATAGGTGTTGGGTCACTTGGAATGGTTCTGTAGTAGTTTTTGTCTGACAGGATTCTATTGGATTCTTCTAAATAGTAGCTGTGATCACTAATGACGACTCCTCCCCCTTTATCGGCGTTCTTTATGACTATGTCACCATTGTTTTTTAGAGCCTTCAAGGCTCTGTTCTCATGGGTTTTGAGATTGAGCGGATGTTTGATGGATTGAGCTTTGGTTAGGGTTTTGAAATCTTCGAGGACTAGATTGAAAAAAGTTTCTAGATGGGGCCCTCTACTTCCTAGAGGGTAGAAAGAGGATTTGGGTTTCAGGTTGGAAGGTATAGGAGGTGGTTCGTTGGAGGTGACCATGCAAATCTCCACAGAATCGGTGGGACTGGTGGTCTCTGGAGTGTGGATTGGGGGATCGTGTTCTCCGTCGGTGAGGTTTTTGATGGAGAAGTGTCTCTTGAGGGTTAATCTTCTGATAAATTGATTCAGATCAACGAATAACTCGAAGGGGTCTGGATAGTAGGTGGGGAAAAAGGAAAGGCCTTTATTTAAGAGTATTATTTCTTCTGGTTTTAGGGGATATTTAGAGAGATTAAAAATTCCATTGGTTTTTGGTGTGGTAGTTGCATTGGTGCTGGGTGGACTAGTGGAGGGGGATGGGTTTAGGTGTTCAGGTTGGGTGTGTTGGGTGACGGCCGCAGGCTTTTTGTTTTTTTGTTTTTTGGTGTGTCTATGTCTGCCTCCTCTGCATCCTCTTCTTCTTTTATTGGTCTTTTTCGTGTCATTGGTAGTAGGCTGAAGAATTGGGTGATTCTCCGGTTCTGTAGATGAGGGTTCGGGTGGGGGGTGTGGTTGGTTGGGGTGAAAAAGGGACTTAACAGCTGTATGCTTGAAATTACTTTCTGGGTTGGGGTGGTCGATGGTGTTGGTGGTGGTCCTGGGGAAAGGATTCCTAAAAAAGGACTTCCTGATAGATTGGAAGGTAAGGTTAAAAAAGTATCTGAAGGTGTGCTGGAGAGGGAATGGGTTGTTGTGTTCAGAATAGAACTGGACAGGTTGCAATTCCCAGGTGGGTTTGGATTTGGTAGGATAGAGGCAGCGTTAGTATTGTAGGCGATTGGTGGAGTGGATAGGGATTTTTTTGGTGGGGGGGAAGGGATGGAGCTTTTTTCAGGACCTACTTGGGTAGGTGGAATGGTAGTCACTGGAGGCTGGGGAGAGTGGCGGGTTGTAGGAGGTGGGGTGTTGTAGATGGAGAAGTTGTCTAGGTCGGGAGTGGTCCTAATGGAAAGGAGACTAGTTGGTGGTGATGAGGCACCGGAACTGATTTGTGGGAGTAGGGAGGGAAGCTGTGGAATAGCTGCAATGGTTTGTGGAATGGATGTAAGTTTGTATTGGTTGAAATTAGTGGGATTTTTGTAGTGATTTTTATTGTAGAAGGTTCTACCTTCAATCCAAGTTTTCTGTGTGTAAGGGACTCGGAATGGTTTTGTGACAGCATGTGACGAGATGGGTATGCTGGCGTTACCGATATATGGTCTTTGGTGGGGGCTGGTAGGCCGCGCTGGAAAGGTATGATTGGTGTATTGAAAACGTTTTCTCTCCCATGGTCTGATAGTGTTGTTATGGTAATCTGTTAAGTCTCTGAATAATTTTCTACATTTTTTTATAGCCTCATTATATTCGAATACTCTTAGGGTGTTCGTAGTGAAGCCCAGTGATGTGTCAGGGTTTGTGTCTAGGAAGTGGGTAAGTTGTTCGCCTAGGTTTATGCATATCTTTTTCCTTTTTTCTAGTAGTAGATTGATATAGTTCAGGGAACAAACATCGCTGGCTTCCAACCATGATTTGATGAAGATGGGGTCCCCCTCAAAGGTGGGTTTGAGGGAGATCCTCAAACCTCTTGGAATGATTTTTAGATGGAGATAGATTGCGAGAAAAAAACAGTCTATTTAATTTCTCACATAGTCTTTAGCAATCCCCAACAGTGATGTTTTTAAAGTCTTACTTTCTCTTTTGGGCGCTTCATTGTTCGTAATGGGTTGTTGTTCCTTACGGATATTACGCCATGTGCAGGTCTGGATGTTCTCCGGTATTATAACGTCTTTAGTGGTGGGCATTCGTTCTATTTCTTTTTGAAGTCTTTTGAATAGGTCGGGCAAGTCCCTTTCGAAGTAGGTCCGTAGGTTACCTGTGAGGCAGCTGAGCCAGGAAGGTGGTAGCATGGCTGGGAGTCAGTAGGGTGGCAGCAGTTGCAGATTGGGAGCCAAACATGCCCGGGGTAGACCACCTGCTTCGCAGAAGACTACATGCCCGGGAAGTAGTGGTGCAGGGGTTCACGGAGGCACCGGCGGTATCAGTCAGTCAGTGCGGACTGTTGGGGGAAAATAACCTACTCGACGATGTGGCAGTTTTTTGTTAAGCCGCCGGAGTAGGTTAAAATGGCCATATGTAGAATATGTGGGTAGAAGGTGAAGCGTGGCCAGAGTGCCAATGTTGGTACCACGGCCCTGTGTCAACTTATGCAGAGTCACCATAAAGTAGCCTGGGAGAACCGTGGCTCCGATGTGGTGGTCCAGCCTGCCGCAGCAACCGCTGCATCACCCAGTGGCACGCACCCGGTTTCAGGCAGTCAAAGCTCCACCACCTCAGCCGAAGGAATCTGTCTGTCATTCCCATCTTCTGCTGGTCCAGATGCTCCTCCTACTACTACTCCGAGTCCTCATCAGTCATTCCGTCAGCAATCGATCACCTAAGCGATTGCCAAGAGACAGCAGTATGCGTGCACGCATCCAACGGCGCAGAAGCTGAACGTGCTCCTGTCCCAGTTGCTGGTGCTGCAGTCCCTCCCTTTCCAAGTGGTAAACTCTGCACCTTTCAGAGAACTGATGGTTTGTGCCGAACCGAGAAGGAGATTCCCAAGCCGCCATTTATTCACGAAAAAGGCAGTACCAGCCCTGCAGAAATATGTAGAACAGAAGGTGGGACAGTTCTGAGCCTGTCGGTGTCTACCAAAGTGCACAGCAGCACCGACATGTGGAGCTGTAACTAGGGTCAGGGACAATACATATCCTTTACAGCACACTGGGTGAATGTGATTCCTGCACAACCACACCAGCAACTTAGCCAGGTGACGCCGCTTCTGCCTTCACGTTGTCCCGCCGTTTGTCCTGAGACAATGTCTGCCTTTGCCTCCTCATCCACCACCATGTCCTTAGCCTCCACTGCAGGGATAATCCACAGTGCCCCTCCAGCATACCACATGTGCAGAGAACGGCGGTGTCACACTGTTCTGCACCTCGTTTCCCTGGGCGAACGGAGTCACACAGGGGAGAAACTGCTTGTATCCTTTGTCAAGAAATCGAAACCTGGCTTTCTTCCCGACAACTCAAAATTGGAACCATGGTGACCGACAACGGGAAGAACATTGTGTCGGCTGTGTGTCAAGGAAGGCTGAGCCATGCGCTCTGCATGGCACACATGTTCAGTCTGGTTGTCAAGCGGTTCCTGAAGTCTTCCACCTATCTGCAAGACATCCTAAATATGGGCAGGAAACTTTGCATGCACTTCAGCCACTTGTACACCGCAAAGCACACCCACCTTGAGCTGCAGCGGCAGAACGGCATCCCCCAACATAGGCTGATATGTGACGTTTCCACCCGTTGGAATTCCACCCTCCATATGTTGGACAGACTATATAAACAGAAAAAGGCCATCCACGATATCTTGATGATACAAGCAGATAGGAGTACTCCCCTGTGTAACTTCGATGTCAGCCAATGGCAGTTCATGCGTGACACCTGCCGTTTGCTCAGGCCCTTTGAGGACGCCACGGGATGAACGACATCATTCCACTGCTTCATGTCCTGGAACAGATTGCGGTAACAATATCTGGTCAGTGGGCCAGAGACATGGTGCCTAGATCTCATGGGCACATGGGCACATGAGCCCTGTGGGGGATGAACTGGAAGAGGAGGAGGAGGGGGAGGAGAACATTGGAGCACAGGCAATGTGTAGCAAAATGGGTGGTTTTTCTACTCAGGTGACAGGAGAGGAGGAGCAGGAGCAGCCAGAGGAGCTACAGGGTGATTAGGAAGACGAGACAGATGACCCAGACCCACCGTGGCAGTATGTAGTGGAGATGGAGGCAAGGAGTCCCTCCAAATCACTTGCACAAATGGCCCGATTCATGCTCGCTCGCTTGCGTAGTGACAGCCGAATTGTCACCATTCGGCAGAGGGGGACTTCTGGCTCTCCACCTTGTTGGAACCTCGCTATACCGGTCCAGAATGGGGGCATTTTTTTACACCCACTGAGTGGGAGGACAAACTGAACTACTACAGAGACATCCTATGTAGTCAGTTGGCCACTGCCTATCTGCGCCATCATCCATCCTCTCGCAGGTCTGACCGGGGGGGCCCTCTGCGCTCACATTTCACTGCCATGGCTGCTGGGGAGGGGTGGGGTGGCAGGAGCAGTATCAGCGCCATCAGCAGCAGCCTGAGTCTACAGTCACTGATGAGTAGTTTTCTTAACCTGCATAGTGAAGAAACTACTCACCAGCAGCAGCAGGTAGACCTGTAGCAGGACCTGAACCAGCAGGTGGTGGCATACTTGGACAGCACCCTGCCAACCCACATTGAAGATCCGCTGGACTACTAGGCAACCAAACTGGATTTGTGGCCGCAACTAGCAGAATTTGCCCTTGAAAAGCTGTCCTGCCTGGCCAGTAGTGTGGCATCAGAGAGGGTGTTTAGTGCGGCAGGGGCCATAGTTACCTCAAGGAGAACTCGTCTATCCACCCAAAATGTGGAGAGACTGACCTTTGTCAAGAATAATCAGGCGTGCATCAGTCAGGATTTCCAACCACCATTTCCTGATGCATCAGACTAGATCATTCATGGTGCTACACCAACACTTTGATAAAGATGACCATTTGTTTCTGACTACCTGCCTCAGCTACTTCTCTGATGCCGCAACCCACTTGATGCCACATATCTGATGCCAAGTGCTCCTTCTTTCACCCACTTTCGTCAGCGGGTACTGGTATTGCCACCCACCGCCCCACTCTGTCACCGGGTCACTTTGTGGTTTCCTGATGCAGTTGCTGCTGCCACCTCCACACTATGTCAGCTTGACACTCTGTGGTATCCTGATGCTGCTGTTGCTACTGCCATCTCCACACTATGTCACCTTGCCATTCTGTGGTATCCTGCTGCTACTGCCATCTCCACACTATGTCACCTTGCCACTCTGTGGTATCATGCAGCTGCGTTCTCCATACTATGTCACCTTGCCACTCTGTGGCCTCCTCCTGATGATGATGCTGCTTCTACCGCCACCTCCACACTCTTTCATTGGGCTACTCTGTGGTCTCCTCATGCTGCTTCTACCTCATAAATATGTCATAGGTCCATGCTGTTCCCACCCTCCCTACTTCATGACTGGGCCACTATTTTGCCTTTCGGTCTGGATGACATAATTTATTTGACCTTTCTTCTGATCTGTCAGAAGGAAGGAAAAATGAGACGTACAACAGATCCTGTCTGTGTAGCAGTTGCAAAGCCTGAAGGTCCCGTCAGAATTGGCTTATGATTTGGTAGCCAAAAGCAGGAGTGGGTACAAAACACAGAAGACATGCAAATATTGCCTTCATGTATAATCTCTGTTTTAGATGCACTCCTGTTTTTTTTAGTATTAGCAATACTGATGGATAATTGAGCAAATGCTGACTGAGTGAAAGTCTATGCTCCACAGACAGGATCCTTTTTTATGGGTTATTGCTCTGACGGATCAGAGTAAGGGCAAAATAATCAGTGACGTCAACACAAACTTACTGCTGACACCCGTGCCCCTTTGTACGGGGGGCTCTACTTGTATAAGCGTTTAATAGAAAAGGTTCTGATTAGTGATGGGCGAACATCGGCCGGGACGGTTCTTGGCGGGCCCCATTGACTTTGATGGCAGGCGGACCTGAAAAACATTTTGATCATATTTGCAGCCACCAAATACTTACTAGAAGGGCATAAATAGTCCCACAACATGGACAGTGACATACCAGAGGGGGATCATTGGCAAAAATTCCCACAAAAAATATGTATTTTAATCAGGGGCCATTTTTATGCGTCTCAAAGGGAAAATCTCAAAAATGTGCCTGCTGGAGCCTAGAATTTTTTTTATTTTAGGCTACGGGAGTACAGGCCCCAAAAATTAGGCATTCACCTGACAGAAAAAAACTTGTGATCATATGGCTGGAGGTACATTAGGCGGTCACTGGATACAAATTTTACTGTAGGCCAGTACAGGCCCCAAAAATTAGGCATTCACCTGACAGAAAAGAACTTGTGATGATGTGACTGGAGGTACATTAGGCGGTCACTGGACAAAAATTCCTTTGCCAGCGCCTGACTCCTCTTCAGACTCCTGCTGACTTGTCTCAGAAGGAGTAGCCCCCCCTGGGAATTTATTCAGCTTGAACTTCCTCATCTTCCAGCTCCTGCTCTTCGACGCTTGATTAATGACACGATGCAATGCATGCTCCAGAAAGAAGGCGTAAGGTATGATGCCACTGATGGCGCCCTGGCTGCGACTGACCAGTTTGGGGATCTCATCAAATGGCCGCAGAAGTCTGCATGTGTTGCGCATGAGCAGCCACTGGCGCGGTGAAAAGAAACCAAGCACCCCAGAACCTGTCCTGCTGAAGAGTTCATACAGGTAGTTGTTAACGGCACGTTGCTGCTGGAGCCGCCTATCAAGCATATACAAGGTGGAGTTCCAGCGCGTCAGACATCTGACGTACAAGTGGCCATGGCCGTGTAAGATCTTCTTAAATGGCCAGAGATTTTCCTGGCCTGCCACAAGACATCCTGGACCCCGGGGTATTTGGCAACGAATCACTGCACGACTAAGCTCAGGAAGTGTGCCATGCACGGTACGTGTCATTTTGCCCTGTTCCAGCATGCTCAGCAGATTGGCACCGTTGTCGCACACCACTTTACCAAGTGTCAAATTGAGCGGGGTTAGCCACTGATCGGCCTGTGACTGCAGAGCTGAAAGCAGTGCAGGATTGGTTTGGCTCTTGGCTTCCAGGCACAACAGCCGCAGCACAGCATGGCAACGTCTCACCTGGGACATCAAAAAAGGTTCTGGGGAGCTTGGGGGACCCAGCGGAAGAGGCGTTAGCAGTGGAAAAGGAGTAATCAGCCGAAGAGGAGACAGAAGATGGAGTAGGTGGAGGAGAAGAAGAGGCAAGACTGCATGCAATCCTTGGCGGTAACACCAAATCCACACGGCAGCCACGGTTTACATGCTTGACGGCTGTCCGAAGGTTCACCCAGTGGGCAGTGAAAGTTATGTACCTTCCCTGCCCGTGTTTGCTAGACCACGTGTTTGCTAGACACTATGTGCCAGACATATATTTACTTGACGCTGAACGTGGCCATATAGCTCTGGAATGCCCTTCTGGGAGAAATATTTCCTTCTGGGGACCTTCCATTGTGGTGTGCCAATGGCCACAAATTTTCTAAAGGCCTCCGAGTCCACCAGTTAAATGGCAGTAGTTGGCAGGCTAGCAGTTCCGACAAACCAGCGGTCAACCATTGGGCAAGAGGGTTATCCGGCGTCATCAACTTTTTACTCTCGAATATTTGGGCCATGGAAACCTGCCTTCTGCCAGATGAACGCGATGATGGCACGGTGGAAGGTGGAGTGGAGGACAAATGGGAGGAGAGAGGAGAAGGAGAAGAGGCAGGACATGGAGCGCCGGGAGTGTGGCTTTGTGGGTTCTGACGGCATTGCTCCCACTGGGCTCAGTGATGGGGGGCCAGGTGCCTTTTTAAGGCGGTATTCCCTAGGTGACTGTTGGGCTTACCATGACTTATGCGTTGACAGCACAGGCTGCAGATGGCAACACTATTGTCAGCAGCTGACACGTTAAAAAAAGCCCACACTGCGGAGCCATGTGTCGGCGTCCTGGGAGCGCAAGATGTGACCGTGCATGGTGGATGGCTCGCTCCAGATACATTTGCAGTCTGCTTTTTGCCTACTGTGCCCTGCAAGCTCTGCATGCTTCTCCTCTTTCTCCTCCCTATCTGCTCCTCCTTCTTTCCCTCTGAACTCCTCTCCTCTTCCTCTCTTGTGGGCACCCATGTGACGTCAATCGACATGTCATCATCATCACCTTAACCACCACTGACATTTGAGATCTCAGAGTATGCATCAACAGCGGGGACCTCACTCCTTGGGCTGCTCTGGGTATTGTCATCAGACTGCTGGGTGACGGCCGTTGCTACCTCCTTTTCCTAATCCGATGTAAAGAATGGCTGCGCATCGGTAAGGTCTGGGAATGGATGGGAAAATAATTCCTCTGACTCGAGTGGAGGAACTATGGTGGTGGTGGTGTATTTGGGGGTGCACACAGCAGAGATTGAAGAGGGTGCAGATACAGAGGATGAGGAGTGTGCAGAAGCGGAAGGCTGAGTGAGCCACTCAACCAACTCTGGTGCGCCCTTTGAAGTATTCGTACGCGCCTACTCAAACTTCCCGCTTAGGCTCCGGCCTGGTGCACCTACCCGACCCCTACCACCCGTGCGGAATGGCCTGCCACTTTCAAAATGACCCTGTGCCTAAGTCCCTAGAGAAGAGCAGTATTTGTGGAAGCAGTTATATCACAGGCCTTTATCAATATTTGGTGGAAACAGGTATATCGAACCCCTTAATCAGTATTTTGTGGAAGCAGTTGTATTGCAGGCCTCAATCACTATTTGGTGGAAGCAGGTATATTAAACCCCTTAATCATAATTTTGTGGAAGCAGGTATATTGCAGGCCTTAATCAATATTTGGTAGAAACAGGTATATCGAACCCCTTAATTAGTATTTTGTGGAAGCAGGTATATCGCAGCCCATAATCAGTATTTTGTGGAACCAGGTATATCAAACTCCTTAATAAGTATTTTGTGGAAGCAGGTATATATCGTAGGCCTCAATCAATATTTGGAAGAAGCAGATATATCAAACCCCTTAGTCAGTATTTTTTGGAAGCAGGTATATCACAGGCCTCAATCAATATTTGGTGGAAGTAGGTATATCAAACCACTTAATCAGTATTTTGTGGAAGCAGATATATCGCACCCCTCAATCAATACTTGGTAGAAACAGGTATATAGAACCCTTTAATCAGTATTTTGTGGAAGCAGGTATATTGTAGCCCTCAATCAGTATTTTGTAAAAGCAGGTATATCAAACCCCTTAATCAGTATTTTGTGGAAGCAGGTATATCACACCCTCCAATCAATTTTTGGTGGAAGCAGGTATATCAAACCATTTAATCAGTATTTTGTGGAAGCAGGTATATCGCACCCTTTAATCAGTATTTTGTGGAAGCAGGTATATCACTCAATTATTTTTTTGGCCATAACAGTTATATCACACCACCCTGTTTATTTTGGGCAACAGGTATATCGTAGCCCTCAATCTGTATTTTGTGGAAGAAGGTATATCACACCCCTCAATCAGTTATTTTTGGGGCAACAGGTATATCACACTCGTTGCAATTAGTTGTTCCAATAGCGTTTGTCCCTTTATACACTCACCTAAAGAATTATTAGGAACACCATACTAATACGGTGTTGGACCCCCTTTTGCCTTCAGAACTGCCTTAATTCTATGTGGCATTGATTCAACAAGGTGCTGATTACGCCAAATTCGGACTCTACCCTTTGAATGTCCCAACAGAAATTGAGACTCATCAGACCAGGCAACATTTTTCCAGTCTTCAACAGTCCAATTTTGGTGAGCTCGTGCAAATTATAGCCTCTTTTTCCTATTTGTAGTGGAGATGAGTGGTACCCGGTGGGGTCTTCTGCTGTTGTAGCCCATCCGCCTCAAGGTTGTGCATGTTGTGGCTTCACAAATGCTTTGCTGCATACCTCGGTTGTAACGAGTGGTTATTTCAGTCAACGTTGCTCTTCTATCAGCTTGAATCAGTCGGCCCATTCTCCTCTGACCTCTAGCATCCACAAGGCATTTTTGCCCACAGGACTGCCGCATACTGGATGTTTTTCCCTTTTCACACCATTCTTTGTAAACCCTAGAAATGGTTGTGCGTTGAAATCCCAGTAACTGAGCAGATTGTGAAATACTCAGACCGGCCCTTCTGGCACCAACAACCATGCCACGCTCAAAATTGCTTAAATCACCTTTCTTTCCCATTCTCACATTCAGTTTGGAGTTCTGGAGATTGTCTTGACCAGGACCACACCCCTAAATGCATTGAAGCAACTGCCATGTGATTGGTTGACTAGATAATTGCATTAATGAGAAATAGAACAGGTGTTCCTAATAATTCTTTAGGTGAGTGTATAGCTGCGGTATCGCAGCAGAACTGCACACAACTGCTGCACAATACAAATGCACTATAATATACTTTCTATGTTAGAAAGTATATTATAAGTATATCACACCTATCAATAGCACACCTATACTAGTCCTTAAAATTTGCGGCCCTATTAGATAGTGTTTGGTGTTTCTAACAGCCTGTCCCTGCTCCATAAAGCAACCTCTCCCTACACTGGCAAAACACAGAATGTAAAATTGCTGCCAGACTGGGTTCTTTAATAGGGTGGGGGTGTGTCCATGTGCAGAAACATCTCAATTGGCTGCCCTGTCCCACTTGATGGATGTGTCATGGGTCAAAGTTCGGCGCAATGCAAAATAATATGGCGACAGCGGATATCGCCATATGTTCGCCAGTTCGGCGAACCGCGAACACGCAAAGTTCGCAGCAAAATGACCGCCGTGTGAACCGCAAGGTCATCTTGAGTTCTGATAACATCTATGTGGAATCAGCCGGCGATGGTGTACAAAGAGTGCGCTTCTTCTTGGCACTAACATCGACCTGTAAGACTGAGTTCATACTTGAGTTATTTGGTCAGTTTTGGCCTCGTGACTGCCCTAATCGAAGTGTGCAGTGATTCTAAGAGCGACACCTGTCATCTGCATGTCATACAGACTCAAAGTATTATTTCACTACCAAACCAGACTCCATATGCGTGTTACTATAAGGCACAGTGTTCTACACCACTACAGGGAGTGCAGAATTATTAGGCAAATGAGTATTTTGACCACATCATCCTCTTTATGCATGTTGTCTTACTCCAAGCTGTATAGGCTCGAAAGCCTACTACCAATTAAGCATATTAGGTGATGTGCATCTCTGTAATGAGAAGGGGTGTGGTCTAATGACATCAACACCCTATATTAGGTGTGCATAATTATTAGGCAACTTCCTTTCCTTTGGCAAAATGGGTCAAAAGAAGGACTTGACAGGCTCAGAAAAGTCAAAAATAGTGAGATATCTTGCAGAGGGATGCAGCACTCTTAAAATTGCAAAGCTTCTGAAGCGTGATCATCGAACAATCAAGCGTCAACAGTCAACAGGGTCGCAAGAAGCGTGTGGAAAAACCAAGGCGCAAAATAACTGCCCATGAACTGAGAAAAGTCAAGCGTTCAGCTGCCAAGATGCCACTTGCCACCAGTTTGGCCATATTTCAGAGCTGCAACATCACTGGAGTGCCCAAAAGCACAAGGTGTGCAATACTCAGAGACATGGCCAAGGTAAGAAAGGCTGAAAGACGACCACCACTGAACAAGACACACAAGCTGAAACGTCAAGACTGGGCCAAGAAATATCTCAAGACTGATTTTTCTAAGGTTTTATGGACTGATGAAATGAGAGTGAGTCTTGATGGGCCAGATGGATGGGCCCGTGGCTGGATTGGTAAAGGGCAGAGAGCTCCAGTCCGACTCAGACGCCAGCAAGGTGGAGGTGGAGTACTGGTTTGGGCTGGTATCATCAAAGATGAGCTTGTGGGGCCTTTTCGGGTTGAGGATGGAGTCAAGCTCAACTCCCAGTCCTACTGCCAGTTTCTGGAAGACACCTTCTTCAAGCAGTGGTACAGGAAGAAGTCTGCATCCTTCAAGAAAAACATGATTTTCATGCAGGACAATGCTCCATCACACGCGTCCAAGTACTCCACAGCGTGGCTGGCAAGAAAGGGTATAAAAGAAGAAAATCTAATGACATGGCCTCCTTGTTCACCTGATCTGAACCCCATTGAGAATCTGTGGTCCATCATCAAATGTGAGATTTACAAGGAGGGAAAACAGTACACCTCTCTGAACAGTGTCTGGGAGGCTGTGGTTGCTGCTGCACGCAATGTTGATGGTGAACAGATCAAAACACTGACAGAATCCATGGATGGCAGGCTTTTGAGGGTCCTTGCAAAGAAAGGTGGCTATATTGGTCACTGATTTGTTTTTGTTTTGTTTTTGAATGTCAGAAATGTATATTTGTGAATGTTGAGATGTTATATTGGTTTCACTGGTAAAAATAAATAATTGAAATGGGTATATATTTGTTTTTTGTTAAGTTGCCTAATAATTATGCACAGTAATAGCCACCTGCACACACAGATATCCCCCTAAAATAGCTAAAACTAAAAACAAACTAAAAACTACTTCCAAAAATATTCAGCTTTGATATTAATGAGTTTTTTGGGTTCATTGAGAACATGGTTGTTGTTCAATAATAAAATTAATCCTCAAAAATACAACTTGCCTAATAATTCTGCACTCCCTGTATAAAGGCTCTCAGCAGACAGGAAATAGCCATTTTTAACGTAATTCTCCCTCGAATATATTCGGATCGAACCAAATCTTTCCCCAAAAAAATTCGCTCATCTCTAGTCATTATGATGCTCAAATAACAGGAAGCATTTGTAACAAAAATCAAACCAAGCATTGCGGTTTCTTTCATTTAACAAGGATAAGTTACATTAGCTTTGATGTGAACAGACTTAAAAAAAATAAAACAATAATGCATTTCGCAGATCAGGTTATATAGGATAATGGCTTTTACTGAAAGTTGGTGAGTAAACCACAGCATCTAAATCAATAGAATGATAACTGCTATGTAAAGATTAGAATACTTGAATTGTTTTAACTCTCTATGGGAATTAGTATTCTTTGAAATAATACACTTTATGTACAGTGCATTGGTAAAGTAGACTATTTCATTTGTTTAACACTTTGTTATGTTGTGGCCTTGTGCTGAAATGTTAGAAATCTTTGCTAATTTATTGAAATGGAAAAACTAAAACATTGCATTGAGATACCTGTAAGTATAAAGAACCTTTAGGCCCCTTTCACACGAGCGAGTTTTCAGTGCGGGTACAATGCGTGTGAGGTGAACGCATTGCACCCGCACTGAATCCGGACCATTTCATTTCTATGGGGCTGTGCACTAGAGGTCCCGAACTATTCGCCGGCAAACAGTTCCAGGCGAACATCACTTGTTCGCCGCAGCGGGTGAACATATGCGATGTTTGGTCCGCCCCCTATATGTCATCATTGAGCAAACTTTGACCCTGTACCTCACAGTCAGCAGACACATTCCAGCCAATCAGTATACCCTCCCTCCCAGACCCTCCCACCTCCTATAAAAAAGCAAGGACGGCAGCCCTCTTAGATTCATTCTGAAGCTGCAGTGTTAGTTAGAGCAGGGAGAGTGCTGCTGCTGCTGAATTACCGTATTTTCCGGTGTATAAGATGACCGGGCGTATAAGACGACCCCCAACTTTTCCATTTAAAATGAAGATTTTGGGTTATACTCGCCGTATAAGACTACCCCTGAATGCCCAGCCCTCCCTGTCTTCAGGACGATCTTCGCCAGTCCAAGGAACTGACTGGGATCTGTGGATGGCACTGTTATTGGGAGGGGGATCAGTGGATGACACTGCTATGGGGGGGATCTATGGATGACACTATATAGCATCTTATGCTATATGTGTCATCCACAGATCCACCCCATGACAGTGCCATCCACAGATCCCCCTCCCCTAAACAGTGCCATCCACAGATCCCCCTCCCCTAAACAGCACCATCCACAGATCCCCCCCCTAAACAGTGCCATCCACAGATTCCCCTCTTCTAAACAGTGCCATCCACAGATTCCCCTCAACTAAACAGTGCCATCCACAGCTCCCCCTCCCCTAAACAGTGCCATCCACAGATCCCCCTCCCCTAAACAGTGCCATCCACAGATCCCCCCTCTAAACAGTGCCATCAACAGATTCCCTTTCCCTAAACAGTGCCATCCACAGATTCCCTTCCCCTAAACAGTGCCATCCACAGATTATTTTCCCCTAAACAGTGCCATCCACAGATTCCCTTCCCCTAAACAGTGCCATCCACAGATCCCCCTCCCCGACGCTCACAGGAGTACATTTATAAACTGTAATCGGTAACTTTAACTTTAATCATCGCTCAACTGTTTACTAGGATGCCTTACTCTTAGCTCCGGTAACAGCAGGCAGTGCGGGCGGCGCTCACTCACTGACATCACGCGCCTGCGCCGCCTAGTGGGAGAAGCAGTCACGTGACATCAGTGAGTGAGCGCCGTCCGCACTGCCTGCTGTTACCGGAGCTGAGAGTAAGGTATCCTAGTAAACAGATGAGCGATGATCAAAGATAAAGTTACAGATTACAGTTTATAAATGTACTCCTGTGAGCGGCGGGGCCCTGTATATTCTAACCCCCAGGCAAGCGTCCCCGTCACCATGGGGACGCCTGGGGGTTAGAATATACCATCGGATCTGAGTATACCCGGCGTTAAAGACGACACCCGACTTTTGAAAATAATTTCTAGTGATAGAAAGTCGTCTTATACGCCGGAAAATATGGTAATAGGGAAAGCGTTACCTAGGCCAGTGTTCTGTGTCCACTCCAGTCCTCAAAGCCTCATCTGCTGTAAGGACAGCACTTTTTAGGGCTGGTACATCAGTCTGCTTTTATTTATTTTTTCTTTATATATATTGCAGTTGCCTGCCCGTGTGTTAGAGGCCACAGGTCCACAGACTGTACTGTGTGCACCCCACTCATATCGGGTGGCACAGTACCTTGCAGATAAAAAAAGTCATTTAATTTTTCCTCTGTAATATAATTGCAGTTGCCTGCCAGTGAGTGTCAGGCCCACTGACTATACTGTGCCCACTGCCAGTGCCCACCACTCATATCGGGTGGCACAGTACCTTGCAGATAAAAAAGTCATAAAATTTTTCCTCTGTAATATAATTGCAGTTGCCTGCCAATGAGTGTCAGGCCCACAGACTGTACTGTGCCCACTGCCCAACACTCATATAGGGTGGCACAGTACCTTGCAGATAAAAAAGTAATTTAATTTTTCCTCTGTAATATAATTGCAGTTGCCTGCCAGTGAGTGTCAGGCCCACTGACTATACTGTGCCCACTGCCAGTGCCCACCACTCATATTGGGTGGCACAGTACCTTGCAGATAAAAAAGTCATAAAATTTTTCCTCTGTAATATAATTGCAGTTGCCTGCCAATGAGTGTCAGGCCCACTGACTGTACTGTGCCCACTGCCCAACACTCATATAGGGTGGCACAGTACCTTGCAGATAAAAAAGTAATTTAATTTTTCCTCTGTAATATAATTGCAGTTGCCTGCCAGTGAGTGTCAGGCCCACTGACTATACTGTGCCCACTGCCAGTGCCCACCACTCATATCGGGTGGCACAGTACCTTGCAGATAAAAAAGTCATTTAATTTTTCCTCTGTAATATAATTGCAGTTGCCTGCCAATGAGTGTCAGGCCCACAGACTGTACTGTGCCGACTGCCCACCACTCATATAGGGTGGCACAGTACCTTGCAGATAAAAAAGTCATTTAATTTTTCCTCTGTAATATAATTGCAGTTGCCTGCCAGTGAGTGTCAGGCCCACTGACTGTACTGTGCCCACTGCTCAACACTCATATAGGGTGGCACAGTACCTTGCAGATAAAAAAGTAATTTAATTTTTCCTCTGTAATATAATTGCAGTTGCCTGCCAGTGTGTGTCAGGCCCACAGACTGCACAGTGCCCACTGCCCACCACTCATATAGGGTGGCACAGTACCTTGCACACATAGTACCACTAATCTAAAAAAAAAATGACAGACAGAGGCAGGCCACCCCGCCGGGGGCCGTCGTGGTCGTGGTGCTGTGATTTCCTTTGGCCCTAGAATAATGCCCAGTGTTCAGAGGACACGTACCCTGGACTCAAAAAATGAATGCATGGAATGCGTGGCTCTGCAGCGGAGTTGGTGACACCGCCACGACTTGCAGGCAGGCCTGTTGCCACCTCCTCTACTCCTCCTACTCCATCCTCTTCGCTAGCCTCCTCGGCTGTGTCCTCTTCTGCTGCTGCGTCTTGCTCCACATCAACTGCACCCCCCCAGGGGCTATTCCACATCCCGGATACGACAGTGTCACGCCGTCTTGGGGTTGACTTGCCTGAAAGCAGAGAGTCACACCGCACCAGCACTCCTGTCCGCCCTGAACGCACAGGTGGATCAGTGGCTGACCCCGCACCAACTGGAGATCGGCAAAGTGGTGTGTGACAACGGAAGCAATTTGTTGGCGGCATTGAATTTGGGCAAGTTGACACAAGTGCCATGCATGGCACATGTGTTGAATCTGATCGTACAACTCTTTGTGTATAAGTTCCCAGGCTTACAGGACGTCCTCAAGCAGGCCAGGAAGGTGTGTGGCCATTTTAGGCGGTCCTACACGGCCATGGCACACTTTTCCGATATTCAGCGGCGAAACAACATGCCAGTGAGGCGCTTGATTTGCGACAGCCCGACACGTTGGAATTCAACACTCCTAATGTTCGACCGCCTGCTCCAACAAGAAAAAGCCATCAACGAGTATTTGTATGACCGGGGTGCTAGGACAGCCTCTGCGGAGCTGGGTATTTTTTTGCCACGTTACTGGACGCTCATGCGCAATGCCTGTAGGCTCATGCGTCCTTTTGAGAAGGTGACAAACCTAGTCAGTCGCACCGAAGGCACCATCAGCGATCTCATCCCATTTGTTTTCTTCCTGGAGCGTGCCCTGCGAAGAGTGCTGGATCAGGCCGTAGATGAGCGTGAAGAGGAAGAGGAAGAGTTGTGGTCACCATCACCACCAGAAACAGCCTTATCATCATCACTTGCTGGACCTGCGGCAACGCTGGAAGAGGAGTCTGAGGAAGAGGAGTCAGAGGAGGAATGTGGTTTTGAGGAGGAGGAAGACCAACCACAGCAGGCATCCCTGGTTGCTCGTTGTCACCTATCTGGGACCCGTGGCGTTGTACGTAGCTGGGGGGAAGAACAGACCTTCAATGAGATCAGTGAGGACAAGGAACGGAACATGAGTAGCTCGGCATCCAACCTTGTGCAAATGGGGTCTTTCATGCTGTCATGCCAGTTGAGGGACCCTCGTATAAAAAGGCTGAAGGAGAACGACCTGTACTGGGTGGCCACGCTACTAGACCCCCGGTATAAGCAGAAAGTGGCTAAAATGTTACCAAATTACCAGAAGTCGGAAAGGATGCAGCAGTTCCAAAACAAGTTAAAAAGTATGCTTTACACAGCGTATAAGGGTGATGTCACAGCACAACGGGAATCTAACAGGGGAAGAGGTGAAAGTAATCCTCCTCCTACCACGACCACGCCGGCAAGGACAGGACGCTTTACAGACGTGTTGTTGATGGAGGAAATGCAGAGCTTTTTAAGTCCTACGCATCGCCACAGCCCTTCGGGGTCCACCCTCAGAGAACGACTCGACCAACAGGTAGCAGACTACCTCGCCTTAACTGCAGATATCGACACTCTGAGGAGCGATGAACCCCTTGGCTACTGGGTGTGCAGGCTTGACCTGTGGCCTGAGCTATCCCAATTTGCGATAGAACTTCTGGCCTGCCCGGCCAGAAAGGACCTTCAGCGCAGCAGGAGGTATTGTCACTGAGAAGAGAAGTCGCCTAGGTCAAAATAGTCTAGATTACCTCACCTTTATTAACCACTTAAGGACCACAGGTTTATACCCCCCTAGTGACCAGGCCCTTTTTTACAAATCGGCACTTCACAACTTTAACGGTTTATTGCTCGGTCATGCAACTTGGCACCCAAATGAATTTTACCTCCTTTTCTTCTCACAAATACAGTTTTCTTTTGGTGGTATATGATTGCTGCTGAGATTTTTCGTATTTCTGATATTAATCTAAATAGACTGCAATTTTCTCAAATAAAGTGTATTTTTAACTTTCTCTGGTTAAAGAGGACCTTTCACCAATTCTTACCCTATGAACTAACTATACAGATAGGTAGAGCGGCACCCGGGGATCTCTCTGCACTTACTATTATCCCCGGGCGCCGCTCCGTTCTCCTGCTATGCCCTCCGGTATCTCCGTTCCCTAAGTTATGGTAGGCGGAGTCTGCCCTAGCGCTGGCCAATCGCACTGCAGAGCTCACAGCCTGGGAGAAAATAACCTCCCAGGCTGTGAGCTCTGCGCTGCGATTGGCCAGCGCTAGGGCAGACTCCGCCTACCATAACTTAGGGACTGGTATCTCCGCCTACTATAACTTAGTGAGCGGAGATACCGGAGGGCATAGCGGGAGAACGGAGCGGCGCCCGGGGATAATAGTAAGTGCAGTGAGATCCCCGGGCGCCGCTCTACATGTCTGTATAGTTAGTTCATAGGGTAAGAATCGGTGAAAGGTCCTCTTTAAATTGTTCAAATATAATTACATTTCTATACAAGTTTGTGTCAGAATTTATTGTGCTACATGTGTTTGATAAAAAAAAATCCAATAAGTGTATATTTATTGGTTTGCGCAAAAGTTATAGCGTTTATAAACTATGGTACAAAAATGTGAATTTCCGCATTTTGAAGCAGCTCTGACTTTCTGAGCACCTGTCATGTTTCTTGAGGTGCTAGAATGCCAGGATAGTATAAGTACCCCCCAAATGACCCCATTTTATAAAGTAGACACCCAAAAGTATTCGCGGAGGGGCATGGTGAGTTCTTGTATGATTAAATTTTTTTTCAAAAGTTAGCGGAAAATTATACTTTCTGAGGAAAAAAATATAATAATAAAGTTTCCATTTCTGCTAACTTCTGGCAAAAAAAATAAAAAATCTCCCACGGACTCACTATGCCCCTCAGTGAATACCTTGGGGTGTCTACTTTCCGAAATGGGGTCATTTGTGGGTTGTGTTTACTGTTCTGGCATTTTTGGCGGGGCTAAATTGTGAGTAACCCTGTAAAGTAAAAGGTACTCGTTGGACTTTCGGCCCCTTTACGCACCTAGGCTGCAAAAAAGTGTCACACATGTGATATCGCCGTACTCAGAAGAAGTATGGCAATGTGTTTTGGGGTGTATTTTTACATATACCCATGCTGGGTGAGAAAATTATCTCTGTAAATTTACAACTTGGTATAAAAAAAAATTAAAAGTTGTCATTTACAGAGATATTTCTCACACACAGTATGGTTATATGTAAAAATACACCCCAAAACACATTGCCCTACTTCTTCTGAGTATGGCGATACCACATGTGTGACACTTTTTTGCAGCCTAGGTGCGCAAAGGGGCCCAAATTTCAATGAGTACCTTTTAGGAGGGCATTTTTAGACATTTGGATTCCAGACTTCTTCTCACGCTTTAGGGCCCCTAAAATGCCAGGGCAGTATAAATACCCCACATGTGACCCCATTTTGGAAAGAAGACACCCCAAGGTATTCCGTGAGGGGCATGGCGAGTTCATAGAAGTATATATTTTTTTTGGCACAAGTTAGCGGAAAGTCTCCCTTTCCGCTAACTTGTGACAAAAAGTTCAATCTTTCATGGACTCAATATGCCCCTCAGCGAATACCTTGGGGTGTCTTCTTTCCAAAATGGGGTCATTTGTGGGGTGTTTTTTTTTCTGCCCTGGCATTTGAGGGTCTCCAAAATCATTACATGTATGGCCAGCATTAGGAGTTTCTGCTATTCTCCTTATATTGAGCATACGGGTAGTGAGATTTTTTTTTCCGTTCAGCCTCTGGGCTGAAAGAAAAAATGAACGGCACAGATTTCTTCATTCGCATCGATCAATGTGGATGAAAAAATCTCTGCCAATGCTTCTGTCAGAATGCACATCAGTGCTGCAGCTGGTTGATCGCTTGGTCCATCTAGAACAGGGATGCCCAACCTGCGGCCCTCCAGCTGTTGCAAAACTACAATTCCCAGCATGCCTGCACAGCCTACAGCTATTAGAGCATGCTGGGAGTTGTAGTTTTGCAACAGCTGGAGGGCCGCAGGTTGAGCACCCCTGATCTAGAAGGTAAAAAAAAAAAAAAAACAGGCCGCAACGCCATAAATTTAATAACATCAACTTTTATAAACTTTATATAACATTTGAAACAGAACATTAACTTTTTTGCTTACCTGTGATTTTTTTTTTGTTTTGTTTTTTACCTTTAGAGGACAAACCTCTCCTTCCCCATGGGACAATGTGCAAAGCGCACTTTGTCCCAGGTGAAAGCAGAGGTTTGTGGCAGCTCTGTGTGAAAGGTCCCTAAGACCCCTGTGTGCCTGTCCTGTGTCACGCAATCCCTACACTAATAGTGTACTTGTGTGTGGTACTTGCGGAAACACTCCCCTATGCATAGGGCAGGCTGGTCAGGACAGTCAGGACAAAAAAAGGTGCTGTCACACCTTATTCCAGCCCTGCTGCAGACATGACTTCTTTTTCTTGGGGAACGCTGAGTTGGGGTACCAGGATAGACACTCGGGAAGGGTCTGCCATGTAGCCGGCTAACTACATCAGGGACTTGGGGCACAGACCCTCCTGGATACAGGAGTTCCAAAATGATCTCTTCCTGGAATTTTAGGAAGGATCCCGTTCTCCCAGCCTTACTGTAGAGAACCAAACTATTATGCAGAGCCAATTGAATTAAATAAACAGACACCTTCTTATACCAGCGTCTGGTGGGGCAGGACACTAAATAGGGAGCCAACATCTGGTTATTGAAGTCCACCCCTCCCATGTGAAGGTTATAGTAGTGGACAGAGAGGGGTTTCTCAATGACTCTAGTTGCCCTTTCAATTTGGACAGTCGTGTCTGCGTGAATGGTGGACAGAAGGTAAACGTCCCTCTTGTCCCTCCACTTCACCGTGAGCAGTTCTTGGTCACACAAGGCAGCCCTCTCGTGCAAGTCGGGTATTAACGAGCCGTTGGGGGAAACCCCGGAGACTAGGTCGCGCGGTGCCACAGCATTGAATTCCGACTAGATGTAAGTGCCGAAAGAGGGCCACTCTTGTGTAAAAATTGTCCATGTATAAGTGGAACCCCTTGTGGAGTAAGGGTGACACCAAGTCCCAGACAATCTTGCCACTGCTCCCCAGGTAGTCAGGACATCCGACCGGCTCCAGTTTTGAGTCTTTTCCCTCATAGACCCTAAAATGATATGTTGGTAAGGCTGATTAGTCAGCCTGCATTTGTGGGAGGGGCGGAGGCTCTTCATATACGAGCCACAGCCTCACTCACAGGCGTGGGTTCTCAGGTGCACAGCTGCTGCTGGGTGTCATTAGCAAACTAGCTTCTCTGGTTGTAGGAGTCTTTTTTTTGCAGCAAGGAGCCAGATTAGAGCTTGTTATTTTGCTCTCTGCTACCGTAGTATGCACGCACGATACTATGTAAGTAGGTTGGGCCGGGGCCGTCTCTCCTGGCTGGTCGGAACCGACTTTGCTAGCGAACGGGAGGCTTCGCCTCAGAATCTACTACCTCAGGTTTGCTCGTTGGGGCTAAATACTTCTATTTCTTTTCAACTTTGTTTGTTGGTAATGGGAGTTAGTTCCTATAAATCTTACAAGTTTTACTTCGCTTTGTTCATCTTGTATGAAAAGTTACTTCAGCCGGTTTGCTGTAAAGGAAGAGTTACCCGGGCTGCACGTGACGTCATGTTTGGAGATCGGACGCAGTGTTTATTGTTTAGGCCTCTTGCTGTAGCTGTTCCTTGCCACGTGTCTTCCCCTCCTCCCGCTACCACCATCCTTAGACTTCACGTATTTCACTGCTCCATGTACTTAGAAACCCTGCCGCACTTTTATGCTCTGCTGTTATCCTGAACGGCATTTACACTTTCGGCTTTTATTTCATGTTTTTATGCTGCATCCGCACGTCTTTACTGTCCAGTACTTTCCTACTCTTGGTTCGTATTCACTCAGATTGGTCTCACATTCAAGCTGCGGTCACCTGTTGGCTGTTACATCTCATTCCGTACTCAGTCGACAGCCGGATCCGTATTACACGCCTGTTATTACATGTTGTGTACTCGGCTTACAGCTGCTACTGTTACTCCATTTTTATTCTCGGGACGCACCACCCTGGTGTTCACGCCTTGCTCCACTCACAACCAGAGCTGCGTTCATGCGTCAACTGATATACCATGTTTGCTCTGCTCACTGTGAGAGCTGTGTTTACATGTCCGCTGTCACAACATGTTCATACTAGGCTTGTTTCAGAGCTGCATTCACTTTCACTGTTACATCATGTTTATGCTCCACTCACATTTAGAGCTTCTGTTCTACCAATTTCATTCTCGGCCACACCCAGAGGTGCATTCACACTACGCTGTCGAATCATTTTTTCACTCCACCCTCGACCAGAGTTGCATTCAACCGTCTATCGATATATCAGGTTTAGTCTACTCGCACCCAGAGCTGCGTTCACATGTCCTATGCTACTACAGGTTCTTTCCATGTCTGCTGTCACATCAAGTTAATATTCCGTTCATATCCAAAGCTGCGTCCACATGTCTGCTTTTACATCTTGTCCTATACTCCATTCCCATACTCAGAGCTGTGCCCATACCATGTTTTTTAGGTACCACTCACATCCAAAGCCCCATTTGTTGTTACATCATGTGTTGTACTCTGCTTCCACTCAAAGCTGCATTCTCCTGTTCATTGCTACATCATGGTTTTACTCAATAATCTCACCGGGGCAGTCTGCACCCACCGCTCTAGTACCTCTCTCTCAACAAACATAACGGCATTCTTTTCAGGCTTACATTCCTTTCCTCAGTGGTCTGTTACATTCCATAGGCCTACTTTTCTGTCCACCTCAGGGAGAATTTTTTATTTTTTTTGGTCTTCTTTAATCCTGGTTCATATTCACTCAGACTGGTCTCCTATATAAAAAAAAAAAACAACAGCTCGCTTTCACTACTGCAGTCTGAGTCATCCGCCACCTGTACGCGTCTCCAGGACGGGTAAGCTCCTTCCCTCAGTCCATCCTCTCCACAGGGCTCCTCCGATCAGCGCTCATGTGTTTCCCTGCTTCCGGTCGCGGGGTCGGCATGCGTTCCAGCGTAGGAACGCATGTTGAGAACCACTGCCGGACTTGTGTGTTTTGAATTACAGGTGGTGTCCTGGTTAGTACTGTTATTGCTGCCCAAACTTACCGGTGCTCGCTCCTCCCGGTTCTTCTATGCTTCCTACAGCGGCATTTTGCAGATCAGGTTCACACACACTGACATCGCTCTTGATAGTGGCTTGCAGCTAAACCAGCTCCTCTATTCCTTGTTGTGGTTGCTAGGAGCTGGTCATACAGTGCAAAATCCTCACGTTAGAGCGCATGCTGGGCTGTGTTTTACATGAATACGACTCACCTGGGTTGGAAATACACAGCTTCAGCCTAGACACTATGCACAGTTACTGCACGCTGACCATTTGCCTGCCGTCATCGGTACTGGTATGGTAGCAGGGCCGTTCTGTATGAGTATGTTCATTTATTCATATGCTATGTTTTTTCCTGTTTCCCACTGGATCGCCCAGGCTCATAACTACCTCTGTCTCCTGGATCGCCCAGGCTCATACCTACCTCTGTCTCCTGGATCGCCCAGGCTCATACCTACCTCTGTCTCCTGGATCGCCCAGGCTCATACCTACCTCTGTCTCCTGGATCGCCCAGGCTCATACCTACCTCTGTCTCCTGGATCGCCCAGGCTCATACCTACCTCTGTCTCTTGGATCGCCCAGGCTCATACCTACCTCTGTCTCCTGGTTCGCCCAGGCTGTCATCTCCTCAGTTATTCCTCCTTCTGACTCGACTAGATTTTGTTCTCCTGGGAACGGGTACGCTCGGTTTATTTTTTATGTATCATTACCCCGGGTCCGTCCAGGCCCTGTTCTTCCTTCTCTGCCTTGTACGTTCAGGTCTGGTCTCCCTGCATGTCTACTATTCCGGGTTTTTTCCAGGGTCTCCCGCTGTCGGCGGATGCGTCCAGGCTTAGCCTCCTATCCATAACGATACTTCCCCATGATCCGCACAGGCCCACCTACTCTTTCACACTCGTCTCATCCATGCCTGCCAGGTCGGTCCTTCACCGGGCTACGTGGTGCGGTATTTCTTCCAGGTGATGCCAGAAGCAGATCCCACGGGGTCCCCTCTCCCAGCCTTCAATTCCCGGGTGATGGATTACAGTACCTCCTTTCTCACGCCAGGAACCTGGTACAACATTCCCTCTCCTCCAACACGGCCAGGAATTATCAAGCCGGCTATAAAATATATAAAGAATTCTCGGCCCCATGGCTTCGGGGGCCCGATGACGGCTTCGGGGGCCCGATGACTGTTTTCAGTCCTGCTGGGCTGATTGCCTGGTTGGTTGTCCATCTGTGCTGATTTGGCCCGTAAGTATCACATACATACCTGCTTCCCTAATTTCCTAATAATCCATGTTGATCGCTCACTTTATGTTTTGACCACAAACTGGTCCGGTTCGCCCTAGAGCATCATTGTCATGTCTTACGCAGATATTTTGTCTTGCTTTAATTGTTCATGCTTTCGTTCAGGTCCTGCCAGAGGAGGAACAAGTAGGGTAATTCCCTCTAGCATTTCAGTCTCTGATCGTAGTCGATCATATCTTGCAAACCAGGTCCCCGTGCAAAGTCTTTGCCTTTTTACCACGACCAGGAATTCATTTTCGCCGGTAGCTTCATTGCAATTGCATTCCCTCACTCATGGGAGGGCATAGACAGAATCTTGTATATTATGGCTTCGTAGCTTCTTTCCGCACTAACCTCCGACTCCCTACAACCATGTTGAATCGGGTTTTGGACAAAGTTCAGCATTTCCTCATGGTAGAAGATTCAGATAGTAGGTCGGCCTTCTCGTCTCAAGCGTTAAAACAATTCTCAGGGGCACACAGTAGAACAACGTGCGGACCACGGCTTGCAGATAGCTGTTGTCTGGGGAACTATTCAACGATTCTCTTCCTATCTACATAGTTCTTTTTGGCCCTCATTCCTGCATAGTCTAGGCAGTTAGGTTTTGGTCCCATGATCTCCTGAGGCTAGGGCATTGCCAGTACTCCGTAGAACCAAAACTTTACAAGGTTCATTTGGTTTTCATGATCCATTTCACAACGTATTCCTGGTCCTCCATTCCGCTTTGGGGCAGTATCCGCAATATTGAGCATCATGTCTCTGGCTTTGTCATCCACAAGATGGGTTGTAGGTCTCCTTCTGGCCTTGCCTCATACACCCCAAATTTTTCGCTCTAGATCCCTGACGCCTTGCAGTTGGCTTGGGGATTAGTTTGCACATGCCATTCGAGTTCCTTTTCTACCCTACTTGGCTTGGTTTTTGCCCACTTATAGGCCTACCCACGATCATGGCTTAGGGCACACAAGCCATTTAGTCAGGTTAGCTAAGACACGCCTAGCTGGGTTAGGTTGTTCCCGTTGTTTCTCTCCCTAGGGTTCTTCAGATATCTCTTGGCCGTAGCCATGACCACAAGTATAGCCTGTGTCCCTTTCACAGATCTTATACAGTTTGACCCCATACCGGGCGCGCTTGCTGGGGATGTACTGTTTGATGCCAAGGCGCCCGGTAAAATGTACTAAAATGTACGTCTATGCAGATGTTCTGATTGGGGGTATACGCATCTGCAAATCTGGATGACAAATGGTCTATGAGGGGCCGAATTTTGTGGAGCCGGTCGTAAGCATGGTGGCCTCTTGGATGACAGGTTTTATTGTTAGTAAAATGCATAAAGTGCATGATGCCCTCAAAACGTGCCCTGGACATAGCAGCAGAGAACATGGGCATGTATTGGGTCTTCTTAAGAAGCTTACGCGAAACGTGTGTTGGGGCTCTGTTGGTTCATCACTCAGGTATTTACTTTATGGCTCTCCTATGGCTATTTCAATGTGATATACTTATGCACGTTGTCATTTTCTGCACTATGCACTTTATATCTTGGCATGTATTGTACCTTACCCTGATCTAGTTCTGGTAGCCTTGGCTAGTTTTTTATATATTTGATATTTGGCTTTGTGTCATACGTATACATTTTAGGATATTTTTATCATTCCTCTAGCCTTGATACGTTCTGTTATCCAGTGGTGCTCCATTATTCTGAGTGCTCCCCACTTACCATTGTATTGTTGTGTTTTTATGTGTATTTTAATACATTTTGTCTCGTGTTGAGACTATAATAAAGTTTACATTCATCATTATTTGTGCTAGCCTTGTTCTCTTTTTTTGGTGTTACATTAGCATTCTGTATTCAGAATGCTATTTTCCCTTATAACCATGTTATAAGGGGAAATAATATAATCTACACAACCTTGAACCCAAACCTGAACTTCTGTGAAGAAGTTCGGTTCTGGGTACCACATTCAGTTTTTTATCACGCGCGTGCAAAAAGCATTGCACCAGCGCGATAAAAACGGAACGCAATGCAGTCAAAACTGACTGCAATTGCGTACCTACTCACGTGGGTTTGCCGCAACGCATCCGGACCCGGACCTTATCCGGACACGCTCGTGTGAAAGAGGCCTTACTCAGTACTTAGTTTGCACATTTGGATATGGGGGTTTTCTGCCATTCTTCTCTGCAGATCCTCTCAAGATTGCTAGGTCAGATGTGAACCTTCAGGTCTATCTACAGATGTTCGATTGGGTTCATGTCAAGTCTATGGCTGGGCCAATAAAGAACATTAACAGAATTGCCTCTAAGCCATTTCTGTGTTGTTTAGGCTGTGTGCTTAGGTTCATCTTCTTTTTGGAAGGTGAACATTTGGCCCAGTCTGAAGTTCAGCGCACTCACAGATGCTGAAAAACACCCCCACAGCATGATGCTGGCACCACCATGCTTTACTTTAAGAATAGGCGTGCGCACGGGGTGTGCCGGGTGTGCCTGGGCACACCCTAATCACACCTCCGTGCTCAGCCTCCTGCACTGCCGCTTGAGATCTTCAGACTGCTACCGTGCTCCCATGCTCCCATGCTGCGTGTCCCAGCGGCCGGCCGCGTAACGTCACTCACTCCGACCTCACGCGCCTGCTTCATTAATAAAGTGGGAGGAGGAGGCGCGTACGGCGTGACGGAGTGAGTGACGTCACGTTACACTGCCGCCGGCCTTGTTTGAATGTTTGAGAGCCTGCCCAGTGCCCAGTGATTGTGGAATACAAGCTGGAGTCTCCCAGTAAGTAGTACAAGTTTACAACACTAAGTTTACAACACTTTACATAAGACCCTGGCAGCCTCCACCCCACATAACAGTGTCATCCACAGACCACAGATCCCCCCGCATCTGTGTCAGATTCCACACAGATACCCCCATAACAGTGCCAACCACAGATATCCTCTTAATAGACTGTTAAGGGGATATCTGTGGTCTGTGGATGACACTGTTATGGGGGCATCTGTGTGGAATATGACACTGTTATGGGGGCATCTGTGTGGAATATGACACTGTTATGGGGGATCTGTGTATGACACTGTTATGGGGGTGATCTGTGGATTATGCACTGTTGATAACAGTACGTCATCCACAGATGCCCCCATAACCGTGCGTCATCCACAGATGCCCCCATAACCGTGCGTCATCCACAGATGCCCCCAAAACCGTGCGTCATCCACAGATGCCCCCATAACCGTGCGTCATCCACAGATGCCCCCATAACCGTGCGTCATCCACAGATGCCCCCATAACCGTGCGTCATCCACAGATGCCCCCATAACCGTGCGTCATCCACAGATGCCCCCATAACCGTGCGTCATCCACAGATGCCCCCATAACCGTGCGTCATCCACAGATGCCCCCATAACCGTGCGTCATCCACAGATGCCCCCATAACCGTGCGTCATCCACAGATGCCCCCATAACCGTGCGTCATCCACAGATGCCCCCATAACCGTGCGTCATCCACAGATGCCCCCATAACAGTGCGTCATCCACAGATGCCCCCATAACCGTGCGTCATCCACAGATGCCCCCATAACCGTGCGTCATCCACAGATGCCCCCATAACCGTGCGTCATCCACAGATGCCCCCATAACCGTGCGTCATCCACAGATGCCCCCATAACCGTGCGTCATCCACAGATGCCCCCATAACGGTGTCATCCACAGATCCCCCATAACGGTGTCATCCACAGATCCCCCATAACAGTGTCATCCACAGATCCCCCATAACAGTGTCATCCACAGATCCCCCATAACAGTGTCATCCACAGATCCCCCATAACAGTGTCATCCACAGATCCCCCATAACAGTGTCATCCACAGATCCCCATAACAGTGCGTCATCCACAGATGCCCATAACAGTGCATCATCCACAGATCCCCCATATCAGTGTGTCATCCACAGATCCCCATAACAGTGCGCCTGCACACTGAGGAGAAATAGAAATGAGGGGAAAGAATCTGCGAAAGCAAGCAGAGGATGGCACAGGAGACGGCTGAATAGCTTCTTTTGTAAGTAAATTGTTTTATTTTTTTGTCTTTTATTATATTCTGGCTTTTGCTTAAAGGGACAGTAAAAAATGTTTGTTTTTTAGCTATGTATGATGCTTTTTGATAAATAAATGTAAATGTAGTGGTGCTGTAATGTGGACCCCAGGCCTCTCTGATGTCCTGCAGGCTGGGCTGGCGCTGTGAAAGCATACGGTTGGTCAGGCAGCAGAAAGGCTCTGGGGCTGTCATTGTGTACTCTGGAACTTTTCCCTTCACAGCCACTGCTATCTCTCTCTTGTACAGTGCAGACTCTGCAAGAGGCATTCAGTTTGCTCTCCGTCCTAATAGAAGTCTATGGCCCCTTTCACACGAGCGAGTTTTCCGCGCGGATGCGTTGCGGGAGGTAAACGCATTGCATCCACACGGAATCCTGACCCATTCATTTCTATGGGGCTGTTCACATGAGCGGTGATTTTCACGCATCACTTGTGCGTTGCGTGAAAATCGCAGCATGCTCCTCTTTGTGCGTTTTTCACGTAATGCAAGCCCCATAGAAATGAATGGGGTTGCGTGAAAATCGCAAGCATCCGCAAGCAGGTGCAGATGCGGTGCGATTTTCACGCATGGTTGCTAGGAGACGATCGGGTTGGAGACCCGATCATTATTATTTCCCCTTATAACATGGTTATAAGGGAAAATAATAGCATTCTGAATACAGAATGCAAAATAAAACAGCGCTGGAGGGGTTAAAAAAAATAAAAAATCATTTAACTCACCTTAATCCACTTGATCGCGATGTCGGCATCTCCTTCTGTCCCCTTTACTGAATAGGACCTGTGGTGAGCATTAATTATAGTTCAAGGACCTTTGATGACGTCACTCTGGTCATCACATGGTACGTCACATGATCTTTTACCATGGTGAATCACCATGGTAAAAGATCATGTGACGTACCATGTGATGACCGGAATGACATCACCACAGGTCCTGTTGCTGCACAGAGATCAGATGAAGCCAGAAGGAGATGCCGGGCCGCGAACAAGTGGACTAAGGTGAGTTAAATTTTATTTATTTTTAACCCCTCCAGCGCATTTTTACTATGCATTCTGTATTCAGAATGCTATTATTTTCCCTTATAACCATGTTATAAGGGAAAATAATACTATTTACAGAACACCGATCCCAAGCCCGAACTTCTGTGAAGAAGTTCGGGTTTGGGTACCAAACACGCACAATTTTTCTCACGCGAGTGCAAAACGCATTACAATGTTTTGCACTCGCGCTGAAAAAATCGCGGGTGTTCCCGTAACGCACCCGCACATTTTCCCACAACGCCCGTGTGAAAGAGGCCTATGGGAATCAAAACTGATCCATTTGGTTTCCGCTATGCAAGACGGAAAACAAAGTCCTGTCGACAGGACTTTGTTTTTCGTCCTGCATCAGGGGACCCAGACGAATCGGTTATGCTTTCTCATAAACTTCTATTAGGACAGAGCAAAACAGAATGCCTCTTAAAGGTTTCCGTTTTGCATTCCATCTGGCCATTCCGTTATATTCCGTTTGAAACGGAACCTATAACGGAATGGCATAACGCAGATGTGAACCCACCCTTAATACTCAAGCGTACCGAGGAAGAAAGGAAAACGCTTGAAAGCTTGTCTTTTAAGTATTAGGTTAGTACAATAAAAATTTACACACTGTTATGGAGGATCTGTGGATATAATATGTATTAAGGCAGATTGCCTGGATTTGTGGGAGGGGCTGAGGTCCGCCTCCAGCCTATTTAGGGCACTCCCCTTACCTGGCTCCTGCATCATTAAGGTCTGAGCTTTTGAGAGAGTAGGTCGCTTGTGGAGTGTCTGGAGAGTTGCCTGCGAGTCGCTGAATTCCTGGGAGTTTTTTCGTTGCCATCAGTTCTGGATTTGGAGCATTTCGGTTCTATTTTTCCGGCTTTACTCAGGTTCACTGTGGGTCACGTTTGCCCGTTAAACTGCGAGTCATCTATACGGTACAGCCGGGGCCTCACGGTTGCCCCTGTACCGGTTCAATTCATTTCACCAAACTGTCACAGAACCATGAACCAGACGTACAACAAGGGATAAGTGAAAATAAGAAGGCTTTATTGAAAATAAAGCTGTAAAGCAAAAGTCCAAACGGATGGCGAAACCGAAGCAGAGTCTTTGCGAAGCCAGAGGTCAGGAACCAGAAGGGTAGTCAGACGAAGCCAGGATCAGGAACCAGCAGGGTAGTCAGACGAAGCCAGGATCAGGAACCAGCAGGGTAGTCGGACGAAACCAGGATCAGGAACCAGCAGGGTAGTCGGACGAAACCAGGATCAGGAACCAGAAGCAGCAGCAGTCTAGAAGCATGTGAACACAGGAGGACCAAGCAAGGAACTGAAGCCACAGACCTCCTATATATATGAGCTAGGCATCCAGCTCCTCCCGGTGGGAAGGAGGAGCCGCAGGGTGGGAGGCTACAAGAAACCCAGAAACCAAGATGGCCGCCAGCACATGTCAAACGAAGGAGAACAGCAAGAAGGTAAGACCATGACAGTACCTCCCCCTCAAGGGCCCCTCCTCCGCGGAGTAAAGAACGGTTTCTGAGGGAAGCGTGCGTGGAAGGCTCGGAGCAAGGCAGGAGCATGGACATCTGCGGAGGGAACCCAGGAACGCTCCTCTGGACCATAACCACGCCAATGGACCAAAAACTGCACCCGACCGCGGACCAGGCGTGAGTCCAGGATATTGCTCACCTCATACTCCTCACGATTACCCACTTGGACCGGACGAGGCCGAGGAACCGAGGAAGTGAAACGATTACACACCAGTGGCTTCAACAGGGAGACATGAAACACGTTGGAGATCCGCATGCCAGGAGGAAGCGCAAGGGCATAGGCTACCAGGTTTACCCTGCGAAGCACTCGGAAGGGACCAACAAAGCGAGGCGCCAGCTTGGGAGTGGGCACTCGAAGGTTGAGGTTGCGGGTGGACAACCATACACGGTCTCCGACCTGGTAGGAAGGAGCAGGCGCTCGTCTGCGATCAGCCTGGAGTCTCTGGCGCTGCGCAGAGACCTCAAGGGACTTCTGGATCAGTACCCAAGAAGCACGTAGGACGGAAAGGTGATCCTCCACAGCCGGGATATCCTGGGGAGAGAATACCTCCGGTAACACGGCAGGTTGGAACCCATAATTGGCCATGAAGGGAGACGTCCCAGAGGAAGAGTTCACCGCCGTGTTCCTGGCAAACTCAGCCCAAGGCAGGAGGTCAACCCAATTGTCTTGGTGATCGGAGACATAGCAACGAAGGAATTGCTCCAAGGCCTGATTGGATCGTTCTGCGGCCCCATTGGACTGAGGGTGGTAGGCCGAGGAGAAGGAGAGATGAATCCCCAACTGGGAGCAAAAGGCGCGCCAGAACCTGGACACAAACTGACTCCCCCGATCCGACACAATCTCCTTGGGCAAACCGTGCAACCGGAAGACGTCCCTGGCAAAAATCGTGGCCAACTCTTGTGCAGAGGGTAACTTCTTGAGAGGAACACAGTGGCACATTTTGGAAAACCGATCCACAATCATGAGAATGACCGTATGGCCTCGGGATGCAGGGAGGTCCACAATGAAATCCATCCCCAGGTGTGACCATGGGCGCTCCCCGGTGGCTATGGGTTGCAGAAGGCCCAACGGAAGGTGCCGAGGGGACTTACTCTGGGCACAAACGGAGCATGCCGCTACATGTGCGGCGATGTCGGAACGTAGGGAAGGCCACCAGAACAGACGTGAAACAGCCCAGGACAGCTGATTCTTTCCAGGATGCCCCGCGGTCTTGGAGTTATGGTAGGTTCGCAACAACCGAGTGCGCAACTCCTCAGGCACAAAACATCTGCCGTTGGGTCTCCCAGAGGGAGCACCAGATTGAGCCGCCAAAATCTGCTCACCCAGGGGAGAGGTCAGGCTGGTGCGAATGGCGGCCAAGATCTGATTCGGAGGTATGACCGAAGTCGGAATCGACTCCTCCCTGGACAGCTCGGAGTACTGCCGTGATAAGGCATCCGCCCTGATGTTCTTGGAACCGGGTAGGTAGGAGACCACGTAATTAAAACGTGACAAGAACAGAGCCCATCTGGCCTGACGTGGTGTCAATCTCTTGGCCTCAGAAAGGTAGGTCAGATTCTTGTGGTCCGTCAGGATGAGGACCGGAACCACCGAACCCTCGAGCAAGTGCCTCCATTCTTTAAGGGCCTGCACGATGGCCAATAACTCCCTGTCACCAATCTGATAGTTGCACTCCGCGGAAGACAGTTTCCGGGAGTAAAACCCACAGGGAAGCAGAGGACCCTCTGGTGTTCTACGCTGAGACAGAAGGGCGCCTACTCCCGTCTCAGACGCGTCCACCTCGAGGACAAAGGGCAACCCAGGGTTGGGATGCGACAGAATCGGAGCCGACACAAAGGCGGACTTTAGAACCTCAAAAGCTCGGATGGCCTCGAGCGGCCAGACCTGGGAATTACTGCCCTTCCTGGTCAGATCCGTGAGAGGCTTGGCTAGCATGGAAAAGTCCCTGATGAACTTCCGATAATAATTGGCGAAGCCCAAAAAGCGCTGCAGGGAACGAAGACCACTGGGCTGGGGCCACTGTAAGACAGCCGAAACCTTCTCAGGATCCATGGAGAACCCCTCAGCGGAAATGATGTAACCTAAGAAGGTTACCTGGGATCGGTGAAATTCGCATTTCTCAAGCTTACCGAACAGCTTGTTCTCTCGTAACCGTTGCAACACTCGTCTGACATCCAGAATGTGGGCCTCCATGGATTCAGAATATACCAAGATGTCATCCAAATAGACCACCACACACTGCTGCAACAGGTCACGGAAAACATCGTTGATGAATTCCTGAAAGACTGCGGGCGCATTGCACAACCCAAAGGGCATAACCAAGGATTCATAATGACCGGTCCTGGTGTTAAAGGCGGTCTTCCACTCATCGCCCGCCTTGATCCTTACCAGGTTATATGCCGCCCTCAGGTCGAGTTTGGTAAAGACCGTGGCCCCTTTAAGGCGATCGAACAGCTCGGAAATCAAGGGTATCGGGTAAGCGTTCTTGATCGTGATGCGATTGAGACCCCTGTAATCGATGCAAGGCCTCAACTCACCGCCCTTCTTTTTCACAAAGAAAAATCCAGCCCCTGCCGGGGACGAGGATTTGCGAATGTGTCCGCGTAAAAGCGCCTCCCTCACGTACTCCTCCATGGCCTCATTCTCCGCTACCGACAGTGGATAGTCTTTGCCACGAGGAGGAACGGCACCAGATTGTAACTCTATGGCACAATCGTATGGGCGGTGCGGAGGTAGGGCAACCGCGCGCACCTTATCGAATACATCCCGGTACTCCTCGTATTCAGGAGGCAACAGAGAGTCCGAGGAAGTACACAGCAACTTGACAGACCCATGGATGCAACTAGCCCCACACTGCGGTGACCACGAGAGGATCTCGGCCGATCTCCAATCGAAAGTCGGATTATGCTTCCGGAGCCAGGGGTTCCCCAAGACCACCGAGTAGTGTGGAGACGAAATAACCTGGAGGCAGACCGACTCTCTGTGAACGGCACCAATGGCTAACCCCACTGGAAGGGTCTCATGAGTCACGTGTGGCGGCAGAAGGGGTCTGCCGTCTATCGCCTCAAGAGCCAGTGGGGAACCTCGAGCCTGCAGAGGAATGGAATTGGCGGCAGCGAACACATTATCAATGAACAAACCACCGGCACCAGAGTCCACCAACGCCTGGGTCGTCACCGAGCCCCCGACACAGGAGAGGACAACAGTGATCAGTGGTTTGTCAACACGGGAAACCGGGGACGAGGAGACTCCACCCAAGATCTGCCCTCGACAGGATCTCAGGTGCGAGCGTTTCCCGGACGGTTCGGACATGCCAACCGAAAATGCCCACCGAGACCACAGTACATGCATCGGCCCTCGCGTCTCCGGAGTACCCTCTCCCCCACGGACAGGCGAGCAAACCCCAGCTGCATGGGTTCACCCCCAGACAAGTCATCCCCAGGAGGCGTGGGAGGAGAGGGAGGCACGGGTGGGACAACAAACGTAGGCGCCAATCTGTTAGAAAACCTCCGCAGGCTCTCCTTAAAGGAAGATCTCTCCCTGAGTCTGGTGTCAATCAAAATCAGGAAAGAAATAAGAGACTCGAGCTCCACTGGTAGGTCCTTAGCTGCAACCTCATCCTTCAAGGCATCCGAGAGACCATGAGAGAAAGCAGCGACCAGAGCCTCATTATTCCAGCCCACCTCTGCTGCCAGGGTACGAAACTCAATGGCGTATTCAGCTACGGATCGTGAACCCTGTCTGATGGACATAAGGAGCTTCGCAGCAGAGGCAGCACGAGCCGGCACATCGAATACCTTCCGAAGAGAAGCAACAAAACCGGAAAACTCGGCAACCACCGGATTGTTGTTCTCCCATAAAGAGCTGGCCCAGGCCAAGGCCTTGTCCGAGAGCAGCGAGAACAAGAAGCCCACCTTTGATCTCTCAGTGGGAAAGGCATGTGGCAGCAACTCGAAATAAATGCCCACCTGGTTAAGGAAACCTCGGCACTGAGTTGGCTCTCCCCCAAAGCGCTGTGGAAGAGGGGCAGAACCGGTCATACCCCGAAACACCGTAGGTGCAACAACAGGTGTCGGGGTAGACTCTGGCGCAACAACCGGAGCGGCAGTAGGAGCGGGCCCAGGAGCGACAACCGACCCATCGGCAACGGGAGCGAAATGAGCCGTGCGTTCAAGCAGGGTTTGCAACGCCACAGCGAACCGACCCAACAGGTGATCCTGCTGATCAAGTCTGGCAACCAGCGTGGGTAGCGAGGATGGCCCTGTACCGTCAGAATTCATGGCTTGGTCCTAATGTCACGGAACCATGAACCAGACGTACAACAAGGGATAAGTGAAAATAAGAAGGCTTTATTGAAAATAAAGCTGTAAAGCAAAAGTCCAAACGGATGGCGAAACCGAAGCAGAGTCTTTGCGAAGCCAGAGGTCAGGAACCAGAAGGGTAGTCAGACGAAGCCAGGATCAGGAACCAGCAGGGTAGTCAGACGAAGCCAGGATCAGGAACCAGCAGGGTAGTCAGACGAAGCCAGGATCAGGAACCAGCAGGGTAGTCGGACGAAACCAGGATCAGGAACCAGAAGCAGCAGCAGTCTAGAAGCATGTGAACACAGGAGGACCAAGCAAGGAACTGAAGCCACAGACCTCCTATATATATGAGCTAGGCATCCAGCTCCTCCCGGTGGGAAGGAGGAGCCGCAGGGTGGGAGGCTACAAGAAACCCAGAAACCAAGATGGCCGCCAGCACATGTCAAACGAAGGAGAACAGCAAGAAGGTAAGACCATGACACAAACGCTGCACCAATGTCACTGTTTTCTCATACAAGTCACCAGTATTTCATTTCTGTCACGCCTTGTTCAGGCACAATTTGTCTACATGGTACCACCATTCCGGTCAGCACCCCTGCGGCAAGCATGCAGTCGGTTCCTGGGCAATCCCCCATTTCTGTTCATTTCGTTTCACCGAACGCTGCAAATGTCACAGCTTTCTCGCCCAGGTCACCAGCATTTCATTTCTGTCATGTCTTGTTCATGCGTAAATTTATCTACACCGTATCACCACTCCGGTCAACACCCCTGCGGCATGCAGGCAGTGGTTTCTGAGTCATCCACACGGTACAGCCGGGGCCTCACGGTTGCCCCTGTACCGGTTCATTTCTTTTTCATCATACGCTGCACCAATGTCACGGTTTTCTTATACAAGTCACCAGTATTCATTTCTGTCACGCCTTGTTCATGCGCAATTTGTCCACACCGTACTACCATTCCGGTCAACACCTCTGCAGCATGCGGCATGGTTTCTGGCCTAATCCCCCATTTCTGTTTCATTTCATAGACACTGTGCTAATGTCACGGCTTTCTCACAGTCACCAGCATCTCTTTTTGTCATGTCTCTGTCACTACCAGAGCTTTGGGAAGTTCTCACAGCTCTGTTTCTCCACCCCTGTGATGATGTCACTACTAGAGCTGGGAGGAGTTCTCACTACTCTGTTTACTTTTGGTTTCTTTCACCACAGCTGTTTTTCATGTGTTTGATTTCCCTCTCTTTATATACCCCCTCCTCCTATGATAGGATGTGGATTATAGTTCTCACTTCAGTTGTAGCTCTTGCTTTAGTTTCTTCACTTGTAGCTATCAGTTCACTGGACCTGTGTTCTGCTGCTGCTAGCACTCCGGATATTGCCAGCCTGTCCTTGGATCCGTCTTCTCTGCGGCTGCAACACCTCCAGCTAAGTGTGCAGACATTGTTGTGTTCCTGTTTATTTTCTGACTGGATCTGAGGTGGCCACGGTTCCCTCCATATACTGAGTAGGGCACTGGTGGCCGTGCCCCTTCCACTATTGTAGGGGTTACAGGGGTCAATAGTCTTAGGCACGTGGGCATGCCTCGTTCCGCCATTTGGATCCGGGCATGTGCTTTAGCAGAATAGGGAGAGCGTTGAGGGTCGGACAGGGGTCACCCTTTATCCTCCCTAGTTCTGGGTCCAGTCAGTAGCTCTGTACTGTGTAGTTCTATTGTTGCTCACATACATCCGTGACAGTCTCGTTCAGCAATCTTCCCACAGGCACAACACTGCGGTCAGCACCCCTGGGGTCCAGGCTCGTTCCCCATTTCTTTTTCAGTCCATATCACCCCACAATCATCCACATTCATGCCCCCCCCCCTCCTCATGTTCATGTGCACGGCTGCAGGAGCACAAATGCGTATGAGTCATTTCATACGGTACAGCAGGGCCTCACGGTTGCCCCTGTACCGGTTCATCTCACTTCATCAATGCGCACCAATGTCACGGTTTTCATGCAAGTCACCAGCATTCATTTCTGTCACACCTGTTTCATGCATATTCATTCACAAACCGCACCACCATTCCGGTCAACAGCTCTGGCAGCATGCGACCAATGGTTCGTGGATTAAATCCCCCCCTTTTTTTCCATGGTTCTTTTCACACACACTGCATCCATGTCACGGCTGCTCGCAGCAATCACCAGCAGCTCATTGCTCATGCCTATTCTGGCGTCTCCCCACAGGACCGTCACTCCGGTCAGCCCCCTGATGGTTCCAGCCCCATTCCCCATTTCTGGGTTTCACCCCTTAAACATCCAACATTCATGCCCTCCCCCCCCCCCTCCCCTCCCTCCCCTCCTGTAGTGTGCGATCACATTTGCATTTTCCGTTTGTATATGTATTTCGCCATAGTGATGTGCACCTGCAGGCAGGTTGTGCTGACCCAACCCCTTATTTTTTTCTTTGTAGTATATATTGGAGGCGTGGCGATCTCCTTGGAGTCATTGCACACCTGACCAGTTAATCTGTCCTTGAGGCTGGTTTTAAAGTCAGTATAAAACTGAGTCTGCTTGTATAGAACCTACCATTAGCCATCTGGCTCCAGGAGAAGTATATGGTAGGTTCAGCATGCATGTTGGTACTTGCATCCCTGGATCCGATGAAAGCTGTAATGGCACCGGACGGGGTTACAAGCAAAGTGTACTTGGCTTGCATGCTGACCTGCATTCCCTGGATTTTATGTGGCTGTCATGGCCCATGAACAGGTAGGAACAAGAGTTAGGGACCATTCATGAGACAGCCTTGACGCGGTGAGTGGCTTACTATGCTTTGGCCAAAATATAAACCAATGTCTCATCCAGCATGGAGGGCAGAGTGCTGGATGTAGTGTGCGATCACATTTGCATTTTCCGTTTGTATATGTATTTCGCCATAGTGATGTGCACCTGCAGGCAGGTTGTGCTGACCCAACCCCTTATTTTTTTCTTTGTAGTATATATTGGAGGCGTGGCGATCTCCTTGGAGTCATTGCACACCTGACCAGTTAATCTGTCCTTGAGGCTGGTTTTAAAGTCAGTATAAAACTGAGTCTGCTTGTATAGAACCTACCATTAGCCATCTGGCTCCAGGAGAAGTATATGGTAGGTTCAGCATGCATGTTGGTACTTGCATCCCTGGATCCGATGAAAGCTGTAATGGCACCGGACGGGGTTACAAGCAAAGTGTACTTGGCTTGCATGCTGACCTGCATTCCCTGGATTTTATGTGGCTGTCATGGCCCATGAACAGGTAGGAACAAGAGTTAGGGACCACTCATGAGACAGCCTTGACGCGGTGAGTGGCTTACTATGCTTTGGCCAAAATATAAACCAATGTCTCATCCAGCATGGAGGGCAGAGTGCTGGATGTAGTGTGCGATCACATTTGCATTTTCCGTTTGTATATGTATTTCGCCATAGTGATGTGCACCTGCAGGCAGGTTGTGCTGACCCAACCCCTTATTTTTTTCATTGTTGTGTTCCTGTTTATTTTCTGACTGGATCTGAGGTGGCCACGGTTCCCTCCATATACTGAGTAGGGCACTGGTGGCCGTGCCCCTTCCACTATTGTAGGGGTTACAGGGGTCAATAGTCTTAGGCACGTGGGCATGCCTCGTTCCGCCATTTGGATCCGGGCATGTGCTTTAGCAGAATAGGGAGAGCGTTGAGGGTCGGACAGGGGGTCACCCTTTATCCTCCCTAGTTCTGGGTCCAGTCAGTAGCTCTGTACTGTGTAGTTCTATTGTTGCTCACATACATCCGTGACAGTCTCGTTCAGCAATCTTCCCACAGGCACAACACTGCGGTCAGCACCCCTGGGGTCCAGGCTCGTTCCCCATTTCTTTTTCAGTCCATATCACCCCACAATCATCCACATTCATGCCCTCCTCATGTTCATGTGCACGGCTGCAGGAGCACAAATGCGTATGAGTCATTTCATACGGTACAGCAGGGCCTCACGGTTGCCCCTGTACCGGTTCATCTCACTTCATCAATGCGCACCAATGTCACGGTTTTCATGCAAGTCACCAGCATTCATTTCTGTCACACCTGTTTCATGCATATTCATTCACAAACCGCACCACCATTCCGGTCAACAGCTCTGGCAGCATGCGACCAATGGTTCGTGGATTAAATCCCCCCCTTTTTTTCCATGGTTCTTTTCACACACACTGCATCCATGTCACGGCGTCTCCCCACAGGACCGTCACTCCGGTCAGCCCCCTGATGGTTCCAGCCCCATTCCCCATTTCTGGGTTTCACCCCTTAAACATCCAACATTCATGCCCTCCCCCCCCCCCCCTCCCCTCCCTCCCCTCCTCGTTTTCCAGGTACACAGCACAGGGGCCAGCTGCGGTACACCCGGCACACCCCCCATTCATTTCAAACTTCACTGGGCTTGCCGCGGCGCGGACATCCCCTCCCCACCGCCTCCTGCCTGTTTGCCACTCCTCCTGCCGCGCGGCCGATTGCGCCCGGCCGCGTCCTGGGGCCTGGTCTGCGCATGCGCGGCCGGGGTTCTGCGCATGCGCGGCGATTTCATCGGCGCATGCGCGGTGTCCCGGCGGCCGTGGGGGGACTCGGGACGAATGGGTTCAAAAATAAATGGCTTTCATTTTTCCTATGCTCCAAAATGTCACTCCTTACAAACAGTCACATAATCCTCCAAGCATGTTCCACATGATTCATTTTCACTTCACCAACAACGTTCATGGCCCCCCCCCCCGGTCATTTAGGTGCGCTGTCACGGGGGCCAGCGGCGGTGCAACCTGCACCCCCCCCCATTCATTTCACCTCCACTGGGCTTACCGCTGCCCTGACATCCCCTCCCCACCACCTCCTGCCTGGTTACCGCTCCTCCTGCCGCGCGGCCGATGGCGCCCGGCCGCGTCCTGGTGCCTGGTCTGCGCATGCGCGGCCGGGGTTCTGCGCATGCGCGGCGATTCCGTCGGCGCGTGAGCGGTGTCCCGGCGGCCGTGCGCGCTGCTTCTGTTGCGGGGGGGCGCCGTCGGACGGCAGGGGAGCCTTCCAGCACGCCCCTTACAGTCATATAACACCCCAGCAGCCCACACAAAGAAAAGAAAAATAAATAAATAAAAAAAACGCCATCAAACACCTTTTGGAATAAACATGAAGATTATAAGCCAGGCCCTCTTGTCCAAAATCAATGTATGATCTTATAAATGCTCTTCTGGCTGAAAGGGCATAACTTCCCATACACACACTCAGCTGCAAAGAGACTGTCTCAAAAGGGTTCTTCACCTTTTTGCTAACAATGATCTACCCTTTGGATAGGTCATCAGCTTAAAAAAAAAAAATTAATAATGGAAGCACTGAGGGGAGGAGTCATCGTCTGGTCATCCGGAAAAAATAAAAAATAAAAAAAATATATATATTATAATTGTTTCATCATAATCAATAAATAGGTGGGAATTGCAGGGACACGGTCCAAATGTTCCATTAAATTGCCGGCACGCGCTTTCCGCCTGGGCATGGCCACACGGCACGCACTGGTCTCTTTTCACACCAGGCGCAAGCTGTCGTTTCATGAACAACCGCCATGATCCGCCCGGTCGTGTATATGTACCATATGCATTTGCACATTTCATCACACTATTTTATGTCTACCCCCCCCCCCTTTCTTTTTTCAGGCGGTCAACCTATATTGTATTTTGCACTACCATGTATCCGGAGAATTTTTCTTACCACCAGGTACGTTCACCTGCTCATTAACAAAAGTCTTCCTTACATTTCGAATGATCCCGTTAGGGTCAGCGTGCTGGCTTTAGGGGCACCATCATCCCACTAGGTTACCCCCTTCTTGGCTTCGCCAGCAGTTAGTGGTCCCGCGAGGCCGACACCCCGCCTCAAACGTACAGAGGCACCCGCCCAACGCGCCACCTCGTTAGTAAGCCGCCTCGCGTGTTGCATAGAGAGGGCCTCACCTGTCACTCCCTTCCCCTAGTCCTGTCTTACAGTCACTGAGAGGCCAACGCTCCTGCCACTACCACAAGTGGCCTCATTAACCCCTCGCGCCAAATCTCAGGTAGAGCCTCTCAAGCCGCTTGGCAATTAACAGGGCCTCATCTGTCACCATGCAAGTATAATTTTTTCGCCGTCCGGCCTAGCTAGCCAGCACGATCCTGTGTTTCCCCAAGCTAATCAACTGTTTTGTTTTACTATATCTCTGGAAGGGAAAGAGAACTTCTCCCTACCTGGCACCCCTGCTAGATCCGTCACTGCTACCCAGGGAGACGGTCTAGCCAGTCCAGCACCCATCAGATCCTGGGCAATCCCGCGCATAACGACGGAGTCAAGGTGACTGCATGTTCCCTTCCCCGCCACGGCGAGGGAAGCAGAGCTTTTCCGGCTGCTGCGCACGCCAATCGATAACAGGGAGGCAGGGGAGGACCTAGCCAGTCCAGCACAGGGGATATACATGCCATGCTGTCCTCCCTAAATGTCATCCATGTCTAAAGTCAACGCCAGGTTGGAGAGGCTGGAATCGGTCACTGCGACCCTCTCCTTGGCGGGGCCACCACCGGCAGCGTCACCGGCCGGATTGCCAGTGATCACGTCGACCGTTAGCCTGGAGGACCAAGAAGTCAGCCCGACGCACATAATACCGGAGGAGGAACCGGGGGTACCCATCGCCACCAAGAAGACAGAAGGGCCAGACACGGTCATCACCTTTCCTGGGTACCCAGTTGGATTCAGCCAGTTTGCCATCCGGGAAGATCCAGGACATTCTCGCCCACATAGGCAACTACCTTCAACTCAGCACCGGCAACCGCAAAGAACTGCAGTCCCTGATGGGCTCCCTGATCTTTGCCATGCGTATCCACCTCAGTGTCGCTCATTTATATCACGGCTCCTGCACCTCTCCCCTTTTCCTACACGACTCGCACAGGTTGTCCCTGGATGCCCACGCTGCAGGCAGGTCTGGGCATGTGGGGGAGATTTCTGTCCACCTGGAATGGCGGGAGCTTGTTTCTCCCTCAGCCGTCGGACTCTTCCCCCTCTATCTGGTCAGATGCGGCATCTACCACAGGCTTCGCGGCCATTTTTGGGAACGATTGGCTGTGGGGCAGCTGGCCTCCTGCGGTCCGGAGTTTGGAAGGATTCTCCACTGCCTCAGCGCTTTTCAAGATCTACCCCATCGTGGCGGCGGCCGTAGCATGGGGTCATTCATGGGCAACATGTCGGTCCGGTGCTATTCAGACAACCATACGACCTGCCAGTTCATCAACAGGATTGTTCCAAATCTCTCACAATCGTGAGGTTTCTGCGGAGACTTCCTCGGTTGGCCGCTTGCAATATTTTCTTCTTGCATTGTTTCCATGTCCCGGGGGTGGGCAATACGGCATCTGACAGTCTGTCTCGCGTCAAATTTCAGGCATTTCATCAAGCTCTCCCATCAGCGTTACCCACGGCCTCCATCACTCCATCATTTCAAACAGCTCATTCTGGATTAGAAGGCATCATGCGGCATAGCCAGTCTTTGTCCCGCTTAGCACTATTAGACGATACACATAGAACATACGACAGAGCGTTCACACTATTCAACAGGTCCTGTTGGAACACAACATCACGCACCCTTTTTGTCATGACGTCTCTTCCGGGGTTGGCTTCTTTTTGCCACCTCAAACTCATGTCATACAACACCATCAAACCATATCTCACTGGCATTTCAACATCATATGCTAATCATACACCCCAATAACATCAGCTTCATGTCCTCGCACCAGATCAAATCCATACTCAGAGGTATTCAGGAAACGGAACCCGCACGTCCAGCCCAGAGGCTACCCATAATCAATCATATCTTCAAAGCATTATCCGACTTACTGGACGCCACGCCTCTGGAAACAGATACCAACTCCATCATCAATACGGCATTTACTTGACCTTCTACGGATTCCTGAGTTCCGGGAAATTCACTACAGCCTCCACGACCCGAACCTCACCTTGTCTTCTTGTCTCCCACTTGTCAAAACACATGGTTCACTACATCCTGTCCTTACCTCACTCCAAGAATAGTCAGCACTTACCCGTCAACATTTCATATTACCCCACGCACAACAGATGGTGTCCAGTCAGGGTCCTGGATGCTCACAATCAGCGTCACAAGTTCTACCCTCTCAACCGCTACTTCAACTACATGGTTCGGTACTCACCACCACCACCTTCATGACCCATGTCGGGTCATCCCTCACACAACCAGGCCTCAACGCAGCCAACTACTCAGGGCACTCCTTTCGCATTGGAGCCACGTCCACGGCCTCCAGTGCCAACATCCTCACTCATGGCATCAGGGGATTGGGGCGCTGGGAGTCATCCGCTTACGCGCAATACATTCCCCAATCCAACACAAGAGTTTAAGAGTGGCTTTCCAAAACATGTCGGGTTAAGCTATTGATACATCAATTGGCTACAATAAACTGGTTATTTCCATTTTTGCCCTCTTCTTTCTCAGGCCTACCTCATCCTCGGTTTCGGCACACCACAACCGACTGCACTCATTCCCTGCTTTCCCAGGGCTCTTCACTGTACTACCGTAAGCCCCTTACACAAGTATTAAGGCAGATTGCCTGGATTTGTGGGAGGGGCTGAGGTCCGCCTCCAGCCTATTTAGGGCACTCCCCTTACCTGGCTCCTGCATCATTGAGGTCTGAGCTTTGACCCTCCCACCACTCCACTCATTTACAACTCATTTCTTCCATATCTTTTCCTTGGGTAGGCCCTCTTCTTTCTCAGGCCTACCTCATCCTCGGTTTCGGCACACCACAACCGACTGCACTCATTCCCTGCTTTCCCAGGGCTCTTCACTGTACTACCGTAAGCCCCTTACACAAATATATATTACCTATATGTTACCTATTCAGAGTCTTTGGCCCCTTTTCTTGACGCACCCGCGTTCGTGGCTCCCGTCACACCCCAGCCACTAGGTTCAGAGTTAGGGTTCCCTCTTCCTTCTCGCAATCTCTAGCCCTGACCATAAATAGTTAAGGCTGAAGCTCAGCCTGTAGTTGTGGGAGGGGCATGTAGTATTTAGGCCAGCGCCTACCTCACTCCAGCCTGGAGTTCCTGCGGCGTGCCCCTCCCTCCCTCCCCTTTCTTTCACTCTCTCCTTTGGGTATGCCTCCTTTTCTTGGCGTACCCGCAGTCGTGGCTCCCGGCACACCCCAGCCACTAGGTTCAGGGTTAGGGTTCCCTCTTCCTTCTCGCCATCTCTAGCCCTGACCATAATGTATGGTTAGCAGATGATAGTACCCTGGATTCCATTATGATGTCACAATGTATGGCTAGCAGATGGTAGTATCCCGGATTCCATTATGACGTCACAATGTATGGTCAGCAGATAATAGTATTCCGGATTCCATTATGATGTCACAATGTATGGTCAGCAGATAATAGTATCAAGGATTCCATTATGATGTCACAATGTATGGTCAGCAGATGGTAGTATATGGGAATACATTATAATGTCACAATCTATTGTCAGCAGATAATAGTATTTAGGATTCCATTATGATGTCATAATGTATGGCTAGCAGATGGTAGTATCCCGGATTCCATTATGATGTCACAATGTATCGTCAGCAGATGATAGTATCCCGGATTCCATTATGATGTCACAATGTATCGTCAGCAGATGATAGTATCCCGGATTCCATTATGATGTCATAATGTATGGCTAGCAGATGGTAGTATCCCGGATTCCATTATGATGTCACAATGTATGGTCAGCAGATGATAGTATTCCGGATTCCATTATGATGTCACAATGTATAGTCAGAAGATGTTAGTATCCCGGATTCCATTATGACTCAACAATGTATGGTCAGCAAATGATAGTATCCCGGATTCCATTATGATGTCACAATGTATGGTTAGCAGATGGTAGTATACAGGAATGCATTATGATGTCACAATGTATGGTCAGCAGATAATAGTATCCAGGATTCCATTATGATGTCACAATGTATGGCTAGCAGATGGTAGAATCCCGGATTCCATTATGACATCACAATGTATGGTCAGCAGATGGTAGTATCCCGGATTCCATTATGATGTCACAATGTATGGTCAGCAGATGGTAGTATCCTGGATTCCATTATGATGTCACAATGTATGGTCAGCAGATGGTAGTATATGGGAATGCATTATGATGTCACAATGTATTGTCAGCAGATAATAGTATTTAGGATTCCATTATGATGTCACAATGTATGGTTAGCAGATAATAGTATCCAGGATTCCATTATGATGTCACAATGTATGGCTAGCAAATGGTAGTATCCCGGATTCCATTATGACGTCACAATGTATGGTCATCAGTTGGTAGTATCCTGGATTCCATTATGATGTCACAATGTATGGTCAGCAGATGATAGTATCCCGGATTCCATTATGATATCACAATGTATGGTCAGCAGATGATAGTATCCCAGATTCCATTATGATGTCACAATGTATGGTCAGCAGATGGTAGTATCCCAGATTCCATTATGATGTCACAATGTATGGTCAGCAGATGGTAGTATATGGGAATGCATTATGATGTCACAATGTATTGTCAACAGATAATATTATTTAGGATTCCATTATGATGTCACATTGTATGGTCAGCAGATAATAGTATCAAGGATTCCATTATGATGTCGCAATGTATGGCTAGCAGATGGTAGTATCCCGGATTCCATTATGACGTCACAATGTATGGTCAGCAGATGATAGTATTCCGGATTCCATTATGATGTCACAATGTATGATCAGCAGATGGTAGTATATGGGATTGCATTATAATGTCACAATCTATTGTCAGCAGATAATGGTATTTAGGATTCCATTATGTCGTCACAATGTATGGTCAGAAGATAATAGTATCGAGGTTTCCATTATGATGTCACAATGTAGGGTCAGCAGATGGTAGTATATGGGAATGCATGACGGGGGTATTGGTTATGCATCGTTCGCCTCCTTCAATACACTCCTTTGAATTCCCATTCCCCACCATTACACCTCCCCGCCACCATTCCCCGATGCCAATAAGACTCGGACCACCAACTGGAAATGTAATGGCCACAGCAGCCGTTTATTAAATAACAATCATAAAATAACCATAACATAATACTGATAATCCCCAATAAGGGAAGGTCCTTGTAGCCCCAAAAACATTGAGCTGCCAAACCAGGATGAGCCATTCTTGCCTCCAGCCGTAACCCCCAGCTCAAAGGCACCACCGAATGACCCCCCCTCGATTCACCACAACCGCTCGGTCCACCTGGGAGTCCAGCCCCAACTGTGGGGCCCCCCCAATTGTCCTCAGATTCCACCATGACCAACTCCAAGGACCCCCACCGCCACTGACAACCGGAATTGATCACCTCAACTCTGGGCGTTCCTCCACAACCTTAGGGCCACCTCAATGCCATCCTGCAACGCCAAACTCCACATATCCAGCCCCACCGCATTCAAGTGCACACCGTCCGACCTCCAGAAAGCCACAAACTCCAGCCTCCAACTCCCTATGCCTGACTACCACCGCCCCATTCCTAGCGCCCTATTGCCCTATTCACCTTCACCCGCGCCTTATTTACTGCTTCCACTGACCGAGCCTCCCTCCACACCTGCCGGGGAACAATATCAGACCACTTGGTCACCATACCCGGGAACAATGACCACAACCGCAAGAAATCCCACTTAACCTCCTTAATCAGCTCCCATATAGGCTTCGCCGCCAGATCGTTGCCCCCCGCATGGACCACTAACACATCAGGTGCCCTATCCATTCTCACAAACCTATGAATCTCAGGCAACACCCCCTTCCAAACCATACCCCTTCGCCCAATCCACTTTACCACCGTAGATTCCCTGTCAAAGCCCAACTGTTGACCGTCCGGCCGAACCGCTGCCCGGACAGCCCCCCAGAAGACGTAAGAATGCCCCAAAATCCACAACAAAGCGGGTGCTGCATCTGCAACGAGAAAAACCACAAGAACAATACCGCAGCTTTTGCACGCAACACGGCAAACCCTTAACACAACTACCCCCTTTCCACTATAGGCGATCCAAACGAACATACGACCTAAACCTCGCCGATTCAAAACATCCAATCCGCTTAATAACGTCCTTACCCAGGCCCAACCTTGCCGCTTCCATCGCTGCCCCAATCCTGAAGGAGTGGCTAGAATACCCCTCCCTATCCAACCCCACCCGGCTCAAACACTTATAGAAAAACGCCGAAAACTGAAAACGAGACAAAAAAGTGCCATCTGCATGAACCAACCGAGGGGACCCTGCCCCCCCAAGCCCCGCCCCATAATCCTGTAAACATTGAACCGGCACATATCACAACCCTCAACCCAAAAAAGCACCACCTTCCGACCCCTACCCAACGCATCAGTTTTTGACCGCCGGATCACAAACTCCACCCTATCCGCACACAATTCTACATCCTCCCTCAAATGTCCCCCCACCCTACTCACCGACGGACAAACCAGTTCACCCACACGCATTGCCCCAAAAAACGCCAATGAGAAAGCCAACCGAAACAACCGAACTTCCCCCTCCGACCTACAAACCCCCCGCAACTGACCCCCCAACTGAAGCAACAACCCTAACGACACCGGCCTCCTCCCATCCACCCCGCACCCATCCTCAGCCACCCTTTTAAAGCCTGCACCACCAAAAAGGATTTTGTAACATCCACCATACGCCGAGCCTTAAAACCAAACGCCAACCCTGCCATGTATCCGTTAACCTTGCTAACCGACCAACCTTGCTCCCTACAATGGCCCAAAAACATTAATAAAGACAATTCCAGCTCCTCATTCCCCACTCCCAAACCGGTACACCAATCCTCCCAAGCCCTCCAAGCCCTCATATACATATCCCACGTACCCGGAGCCAATGACGCTCGAATGAGCCCCATTAATGTTCCTCCAACAGCTCCCACGGGCAAGCCGGACACTCCAGGCCAACCGCATCCGCCTCCAGAGCCAACTGCCAAAAACGATTCCATTGCGAACGAGGAAGGGCGTCAGCAATACAATTGTCCACCCCTGGCACATGCACCGCTACAACCCAAGCATTAAGCGACAAGCACTCCAACACCAACCGCAGCAGCAGCCGCACCACTAACGACGCCGACAAACCATTGATCGCCTGAACTACCCCCATATTGTCACAGTGAAAACGCACCTTCCTGTCCCGGAAACGCTCCCCCCATAACAAAACCGCCAGCACGATGGGAAACAACTCTAACAAAGCCAGATTTATCACCCAACCCACACAGCCGGCCAAACCCCAGCACACCATTGACCCCCACAAAATGCCCCAAAACCCGAACGCCCTGCCGCATCAGTAAATAATTCAAAATCAAAAGAATCAACAACTTCACCCATAAACAGCGAGCGACCGTTGTACTGGTCCAGAAACGAACTCCGAACCTGCAAGTCTGCTCACAGATCCCTCCCCAACTGGATATAATGATGCGGAACAACCACCCCCCCGGTCGCCTGCACTAACCGCCTGCAGAACACTCGACCCATGGGCATTATCCGACAAGCGAAATTGAGCTTCCCCAACAGCGACTGAAGCTCCCTCAACTGCAACCTCTTCGCCCGACTCGCCCTAGCCACCAGTCCTTTCAGATCCTCCAGCTTATCCCCCAGCAACCTACACTCCATTCTCACCGAATCAATCACTATGCCAAGGAAACTCAATTCCGTTACAGGCCCCACCGTCTTGCTATCCGCCAATGGGACCCCAAACTTACCAAAAATCGAATTCAACGTCTCCAACAACAATGCGCAAACCGGCGACCACGGGGGGCCAATACACAAAAAATCGTCCAGGTAATGAATCAGTGATTCACAACCTGATGAGTCCACTACCTCCCACTCCAAAAACGAGCTGAACATTTCGAAGTAAGCGCACGACAGCGAACACCCCATGGGTAAACAACGATCCACAAAAAACCCCCCATCCCAAAAACACCCCAACAAATGCTGACACTCCGGATGAACCGGCAGCAACCTAAACGCCGCCTCGATGTCTGTCTTTGCCATAAGAGCCCCGGCCCCAAAACGCTTCACCCAACCAACTGCCGCGTCAAACGACGTATAGACTACAGAACAAACTGCCGGGTCAATATCGTCGTTGACCGAAGAGCCCCTCGGGAACGACAGATGATGGATAAGGCAAAACCTATTCGCCTCCTTCTTGGGGACAACCCCCAACGGTGACACCCCCAAAGTGCAAACGGGCGGCTCCAAAAACGGGCCCACCATCCGCCCAAGCATCACCTCCTTCCCCAGCTTTTCCCCCACTACCTCCGGATGCTCCCTAGCGGACCGCAAAGTCTTCCTGAGCAACACAGCCCCCCCCCCCCCGGCACGAACGGAATTCTAAAACCCTCCGAAAAACCCAACCCCAACAACCTCGCTGCTTCTCTATCCGGGTACCTATCTAGGTACGGCTGCATCTTTTCCAGCCGCACCGGCGTCACCCCCTTTACCAGTACTATTCCCCCCCCTCTTTGTTTGCCACCTCTAAAACACCTTGCTGCCCCATGATTCCCTCCACAACCTGAACATTCGTGCTTAAATTTACATTTAACCCCGAACCTACAGTGGCCTTCGTTACAGGCGAAACACAGTCCCCTCGCTGAGGCAACTGCCCTATTGCCCTTACCCCCACTGCCCCCCTCCCCCGAAAGGGCTGCCCCGAACACACTGGGGCCGTAACCTTCAACCACAAGGCGATATCCTTGTGATCCCACCTCATCTCGGGGCTCACCGCTTTCCGTTGACGGAACTGCTCATCATAACGCAACCACGCCACCCCCCCCATACACCCGATAAGCCTCACCAATCGCGTCTAGATAACAGAACAACCCCGAACAAGCCTCTGGCGCCTTCTCCCCAATCACACTCGCCAATATCGCGAACGCCTGCAAACAGTTTGCAAACGTCCGCGGTATCAACCTATAACGGCGCTTCTCCTCCTCCTCCCTCTTACCATCCTCCCTCCACACTCTATCTAAATTGAAGCTCTCCAAAGGAAGCAGGGAAAATATCTCAACATTTTCCCCCTTCCAAATCCTCTCCCTCACCTCCGACTTCAAATGCACCCCCAACGGGCCCTCAAAACAGACATAAACCTCCCCTTTCGCCTTATCATCCACCCGAACATTATCCTCCTCAACCTCAGCTCCCGCTTGCGTCTGCACTGACACCCCCACCCCCGGCAGTCCCCGCTGCTGCTCACCCATCGACCCCGCGCTCGCATCCAAACCGTGCACCCCCCAGGCCTGTAACGGTGTCCCCCCACTCAACCGCCAACCAGCAACCAACCCCGCCAAACCCCCCAACAATTGCCCCAGGCCCTTACTCAACTCTAACTGAGAGACGCCCCCACACCCTGCACTACCTGCGCAAGTGGTCCCCAAGAAATCTCACCTGGCTGCCTGGGTGCTGTGTTCCCATCAGCCGCAAGTCCTGACTCCGGAAGTCCTCTCCTCTGCGCCGCGCCGTCCGATTGCGTAAGGCCGTCGTCGTCCTGCTGTCCCCTGGGCACGCTGGGACCAGGGACGTCATCAACAGGATGGACGACGAAGCCGGATCTCCCCTCTTCACCTTGCCTCCTGGCCAGGCAGGAATGCACATTGCAGCAAGCCCCCACAGCTGACCGGACCTCCTGACTTCTCCTGGGACTGGCTGCCTCCTGTCCCCTGGCCCCACACAGACCAGGGACGCCGGGGTTAATGGATGATTCATAACAGATCCTGGGGGCGGAGCTTCCGACACAGCCTGGATCCTGGGGTCTGCTACCACCGGCTGCCCTACTGGCAGCAGCCCCGCGCTGGACATGCGACCTCCCACGTCGAGGGGCCGCCTCTGTGCCTGGAGATACAGAGGCGCCCGCAGTACCAGGTCCCGCTCCCACGCCGTCGCCGCACGCAGGTGGAGACGGCCGGGCCCGGCTACCCCCAAGGCTCCGCCTACTAGAAGGATTCCTCCCACGTCGGGGCCTAGATGGAGCTGGCTCCGGCGGCACCCGACGTGGAGGGTCCCGCGAGGGGCTCCGGATACGGCGCTGAGCCCGAGGGGGGAAAGCAGATGGTGACAGGCCCGCCGGCGCCGTGGCCTGCCGCGGCCATTCACCTAAAATGGCGCCCTGCCTTCTTCCTCCCTGCCTATTTAACCCCTTAACTCCACCCCCTTACTCAAACTGACCTATCCTAACCCTTCTCCCTACCTATAGCCCCCCCACTCACTCCACCCCAGCCTGCTAGACCCAGGCTCACTAACCCAAACCCCCGTCATGGGGGCCTCCCCTAAAGGGGGATCCACCCCCCCCTCAGTCCGGCCATTGCTTTATGATGTCACAATCTATTGTCAGCAGATAATGGTATTTAGGATTCCATTATGATGTCACAATGTATGGTCAGAAGATAATAGTATTGAGGATTCCATTATGATGTCACAATGTACGGCTAGCAGATGGTAGTATCCCAGATTCCATTATGACGTTACAATGTATGGTCAGCAGATGATAGTACCTCGGATTCCATTATGATGTCACAATGTATTTATTTAGGATTCCATTATGATGTCACAATGTATGGTCAGCAGATAATAGTATCCAGGATTCCATTATGATGTCACAATGTATGACTGACTAGCAGATGGTAGAATTCCGTATTCTATTATGACTTAACAATGTATGGTCAGTAGATGATAGTTTCCCGGATTCCATTATGATGTTACAATGTATGGTCAGCAGATAATAGTATCCAGGATTCCATTATAATGTCACAATGTGTCACGAAAGGCAGGCGGCGGGGTTCTCATTACCTGCGCCACCGACGGCCCCCGATCTCGCACCAGCCAGGACATTCACGGCCTCGGCTAGTTGACCCGCCTTGCCCTTTCCGTTTTTGGGTACCTTGTTTGTCTACCTCTCTGTCCGTTCGGTAGCTACTTCTCGTTTGGCTGTCTGGTTCCTTTACTGTCTCTATCATCTCTGCTTGCACTTACGCAGGTCAGGGACCGTCGCCCAGTTGGGCCCTGTCACCTAGGGCGAGCGGTGCAAGCAGGCAGCGACAGGGGTGAGGGTGGCAGCCCAGGGGGTGCACTTCCGCTCTATCTTCCTACCCGTTACACCTACCCGTGACACAATGTATGGTCAGCAGATTGTAGTATCCCGGATTCCATTATGACGTCACAATGTATGGTCAGCAGATGATAGTATCCAGGATTCCATTATGACGTCACAATGTGTGGTCAGCAGATGATAGTATCCCGAATTCCATTATGATGTTACAATGTATGGTCAGCAGATTGTAGTATCCCGGATTCCATTATGACGTCACAATGTATGGTCAGTAGATGATAGTATCCCGGATTCTATTATGGTGTCACAATGTATGGTCAGCAGATGATAGTATCCCCAATTCCATTATGACGTCACAATGTATGGTCAGCAGATAATAGTATCCAGGATTCGATTATGATGTCACAATGTATGGCTAGTAGATGGTACTATCCCGGATTCTATTTTGATGTCACATTGTATGGTCAGCAGATGATAGTATACCGGATTCCATTATGATGTTACAATGTATGGTCAGCAGACGATAGTATCCCGGATTCCATTATGATGTTACAATGTATGGTCAGCAAATGGTAGTATACGGGAATGCATTATGATGTCACTATGAATTTGCAGCAGATAATAGTATTTAGAATTTCATTATGACATCACAATGTATGGTCAGCAGATAATAGTATCCAGGATTCAATTATGATGTCACAATGTATGGCTAGTAGATGGTACTATCCCGGATTCTATTTTGATGTCACATTGTATGGTCAGCAGATGATAGTATACCGGATTACATTATGACGTCACAATGTAAGGTTCAGAAGATGATAGTATCCCGGATTCCATTATGATGTCACAATGTATGGTCAGCAGATGATGGTATCCCAGATTTCATTATGATGTCACAATGTATGGTTAGCAGATAATAGTATCCCGGATTCCATTATGATGTCACAATGTATGGTCAGCAGATGATAGTATCCCGGAATCCATTATGACTTCCCAATGTATGGTTAGTAGATGATGGTATCCCAGATTTCATTATGATGTCACAATGTATGGTTAGCAGATAATAGTATCCCTGATTCCATTATGATGTCACAATGTATGGTTAGCAGATGGTAGTATCCCGGATTCCATTATGATGACACAATGTATAGTCAGCAGATGGTAGTATCCCGGATTCAATTATGATGTCACAATTTATGGTCAGCAGACGGTAGTATACCTGATCCCATTATGATGTCACATGGTATGGCTAGCAGATGGAAGTATTCAGGATTCCATTGTGACGTCACAATGTATGGTCAGCAGATGATAGTATCCCGGATTTAATTATGACGTCACAATTTATTGTCAGAAGATAATAGCATTTAGAATTCCATTATCATGTTACAATGTATGGTCAGCAGATAATAGTATCCAGGATTCCATTATGATGTCACAATGTATGGCTAGCAGATGGTAGTATCCCGGATTCCATTATGATGTCACAATTTATGGTCAGCAGATGGTAGTATATGGGAATGCATTATGATGTCAAAATGTATTGTCAGCAGATAATAGTATCCAGGATTCCATTATGATGTCACAATGTATGGCTAGAAAATGGTAGTATCCCGGATTCCATTATGACGTCACAATGTATGGTCAGCAGATGGTAGTATCTCGGATTACATTATGATGTCACAATGTATGGTCAGCAGATGATAGTATCCCGGATTCCATTATGATGTCACAATGTATAATATGCAGATGGTAGTATGTGGGAATGCATTATGATGTCATAATGTATTGTCAACAGATAATAGTATTTAGTAGAGGTGGGACGAATCCAAATTTTTTCGAATCCGAATCCGAAAAGGATCTCGAATATATCGAATCTTTCGAATCTCGAATCCTACGAATCCTGTACATAATTGTGTGAACGCACGGTGTAAGAAACAAAGTCAGACCGTGTCAGTTTGTCTGAACCTCCACCTCCCAGTCACGGTCGCACCCTATATGACCGCGATGACCCCTGCTCCTATCACTACAAATCATACAGGGTAATACAGCCACATACCTCTTACATCCAGTGACGTCTCTTGTAGATGTTCTCTTTCCTCATCTTCTCCTTTCAGACCTTCAGACCAGACACCAGTTTTCAGCCATTTTTCGTCTCTGCAGCTTGACAAAAAAAAAAAATCTTAGTTTACTACTTTTCCATCATCCTCCCACCTTCTGGACAAATCATCCTATCACCCCCAATACTGTGCCGCTGTGCTCCCCAATACTATACTGCAGAAACTACCCCTGATAATACTAGTACCACACAGAGCCCCCCATATAAAATACCCCTTCTTTGTGGCCTCAGTAGATGCCCCCACAGTGCCACCCAATAATGTGCCAGTAAGTGTCCCCATAGATGCCCCCCTAATCATGTGCCAGTATCAAGTGCGGAGTGCCTCTCTCCTCCCCCCATGTGCCGGTATCATAGTGCCATCTCCCCCCCAATGTGCCCGTATCATAGTGCCACCTCCCCCCATAATGTGCCCGTATCATAGTGCCATCTCCCCCCATAATGTGCCCGTATCATAGTGCCATCTCCCCCCATTATGTGCCCGTATCATAGTGCCTCCCCCCAATGTGCCAGTAGTATCATAGTGCCTCTCACCTCTCCCCCTGGCATTCACAGACCCCCCCACCCCATAACGGTGCCATCCACAGACCCCCCCCACCCCATAACAGTGCCATCCACAGACCCCCCCCCACCCCATAACAGTGCCATCCACAGACCCCCCAAACCCCATAACAGTGCCATCCACAGACCCCCCACCCCATAACAGTGCCATCCACAGACCCCCCCACTCCATAACAGTGCCATCCACAGACCCCCCCACCCCATAAAAGTGCCATCCACAGACCCCCCCACCCCATAACAGTGCCATCCACAGACCCCCCCACCCCATAACAGTGCCATCCAAAGACCCCCCATCCTATACCAGTGCCATCCACACCCCATAACAGTGCCATCCACAGACCCCCCCACCCCATAACAGTGCCATCCACAGACCCCCCATCCTATAACAGTGCCATCCACACCCCATAACAGTGCCATCCACACCCCATAACAGTGCCATCCACAGACCCCCCCCCACCCCATAACAGTGCCATCCACAGACCCCCCCACCCCATAACAGTGCCATCCACAGACCCCCCCACCCCATAACAGTGCCATCCACAGACCCCCCATCCTATAACAGTGCCATCCACACCCCATAACAGTGCCATCCACACCCAATAACAGTGCCATCCACAGACCCCCCCACCCCATAACAGTGCCATCCACAGACCCCCCCACCCCATAACAGTGCCATCCACAGACCCCCCCACCCCATAACAGTGCCATCCACAGACCCCCCCATCCTATAACAGTGCCATCCACAGACCCCCCCATCCTATAACAGTGCCATCCACAGACCCCCCCACCCTATAACAGTGCCATCCACAGACCCCCCCACCCTATAACAGTGCCATCCACAGACCCACCACCCACCCCTTAACAGTGTCATCCACAGACCCCCCCATTGCCGCTCCAGTAGTTATATAATGTGTAATTGTGATTAATAATCATGCTGCCCCCTCTGTGTGTAGTATTACATTCAATAAATCTTACTTACAGCCGGCTACTGCTATCGTAACAGGCCGACCGGGCAGACGAGCGGCAGCGTCACTGACTGACGTCACCTGCTTGCGCCGCCTGCTTTATAAATGAAGCGGCGCAAGCAGGTGACGTCAGTCAGTGACGCTGCCGCTCGTCTGCCCGGCCGGCCTGTTACGATAGCAGTAGCCGGCTGTAAGTAAGATTTATTGAATGTAATACTACACACAGAGGGGGCAGCATGATTATTAATCACAATTACACATTATATAACTACTGGAGCGGAGGGGCCGGAGCACAGTGAACGCACCGGCCCCCAGCTCCGCCTCCCATTCCCTCCCACCAGATTCGTCGGATTCGTTTCAGGCAAATTACATCTGGATTCGAGTCCACGAATCCAGCAAGATTCGAGGGATTCGTGGATTCGACGAATCCCCCGTCCCATCTCTAGTATTTAGGATTCTATTATGATGTCACAATGTATGGTCAGCAGATAACAGTATCCCAGATTCCATTATGATGTCACAATGTATGGTCAGCAGATGGTAGTATATGGGAATCCATTATGATGTGTGGCGAAACCAACCTCGCCACTGGGTTTTGGAGGGGCCTGGCTACTAGCCTCTTGCCCCAGGATTATGGGCCCTCTCATCAGCCAGGCCTCATTTGTTCACAAAGGACTTGGACTAACTTGAACCCTGGTCTAATTCGTGCTATTTTGGGATGTTAAATGTCTATGTGTATTGAAAAGGGTGGGACATTGTATACGTTGAGTAGGGAGGTTTGTTCCATTGTCTCTCTGTGTGTATTGGTGATGTCCTTCGTCCTGAGAGATAATTGAATTACTTCTCGGTTGTCTCCAGGACAGAGGATATTGTGTATTCGCCTGCCTGTGATGATTGCATCAACCCAGTGTGAGGTAATTCTATCACGGGCAGAGGGGAGGATTTTGTGTGCGAGTGTCTGAGTGTATTGTACGTGGTTATTGGCTGTTTTTACAAAACTCTGTGGGTGGTAACCTTGTTGGAAGATGTGTATAAAATGCTTGTGTGTTAAAATAAAGAGAGTTCCTGTTTATACCTTCATGAAGTTTTGGCTCATGTTTGGGGGATGGGATAACTACACTCTTGGAGATTGCTATATCACAATACTCCCCTGAGTATAAGCTCTTGTAAGAGCTTGTTCATGGTTCCTGCTCTCTGCAATTAGGAGAGGTTTACCCACTGGAGCCTGGAGCCTTGTTGTAGCTTCAGGGTGGGTAGGAGACGGCGAGACCTCCACCAAGCTTCGGCGGTTCGTGGGGTCTGCAGTGCTGACTGTGTCAAGTGGAGTGCTTGGAGTCCTCTGGAAGCACTAGGAGCATCTATCGACGGAGGTACCCGGTCGGGGTGCTAGGCGTTCCGTTATATTATGTCATAATGTATTGACAACAGATAATAGTATTTAGGATTCCATCATGATGTCACATCGTATGGTCAGCAGATAATAGTATCCAGGATTCCATTATGATGTCACAATGTATGGCTAACAGATGGTAGTATCCCGGATTCCATTATGATGTCACAATGTATCATCAGCAGATGGTAGTATCCCGGATTCCATTATGATGTCACAATGTATCGTCAGCAGATAGTAGTATCCCTGATTCCATTATGACATCACAATGTATGGTCAGGAGATGGTAGTATCCCGGTTTTGATTATGATGTCACAATGTATGGTCAGCAGATGGTAGTATATGGGAATGCATTATGATGTCACAATGTATTGTCAGCAGATAATAGTATTTAGGATTCCATTATGATGTCACAATGTATGGTCAGCAGATGATAGTATCCCGGATTCTATTATGACGTCACAATGTATGGTCAGCAGATAATAGTATCCAGGATTCCATTATGATGTCACAATGTATGGCTAGCAGATGGTAGTATCCCGGATTCCATTATGACGTCACAATGTATGGTCAGCAGATGGTAGTATCCCGGATTCATTATGATGTCACAACGTATTGTCAGCAGATGATAGTATTTAAGATTCCATTATGATTTTACAATGTATGGTCAGCAGATAATGGTATCCAGGATTCCATTATGATGTCACAATGTATGGCTTGCAGATGGTAGTTATCCGGATTCCATTATGACGTCACAATGTATGGTCAGCGGTTTGTAGTATCCCAGAATCCATTATGATGTCACAATGTATAGTCAGCAGATGATAGTATCCCGGATTCCATTATGATGTCACAATGTATGGTCAGCAGATGATAGTATCCCGGATTCCATTATGATGTCACAATGTATGGTCAGCAGATGGTAGTATATGGGAATGCATTATGATGTCACAATGTATGGTCAGCAGATGGTAGTATCCCGGATTCCATTATGATGTCACAATGTATAGTCAGCAGATGGTATTATATGGGAATGAATTATGATGTCATAATGTATTGTCAACAGGTGGAAGGCTGAAAAGTCAGCCTGAATTTGTGGGAGCGTCGTCTTACCTTCTTAAGCTCCAGCCCCCAGCTCCTCAGGGCGCTTCTGTTCATAGCTGGTAATGGAGTCGCTTGCTCTGGTACTGCATCCGTGCACGTCGTGAGTTGCTTTCATCTACTTCGTTTCATTTTCATACACTGCCGTTCATGTCTTCAGGAGAGGTAAATTCTATGCCATACTTCCGGCTCCCTGAGTCGGCGTGCGTTCCAGCGTGGAACGCATGCCTATACACATTCCTGCCCCAAGTTGTTTTTGTTTTGTCTGTCTCCTTTCTTTTCCCCATCCAACTCCCTCCCGAGGCAGCAGGGGGGGCAGGGTCCGGCCCGCGGGTCCCCCCCCCTCCACACGGCCTCCCCCGTCCCGTCTTTACTTAGGGCTCCGCTGCAGCCCGGCGTGCGTTCCAGCGTGGAGCGCACGCCGGAAATCCGCCACCAGGCATGAGCTCCGGATCGCGTGGTCGGCGTGCGTTCCAGCTTGGAGCGCACGCCGGAATCCCTCCGTCGGGCCTGGGCCTGGTCACATGTTCGGCGTGCGTTCCAGCTTGGAGCACGCGCCGGAGTCCCTCCGCCGGGCATGGGCCTGGTCACGTGTTCGGCGTGCGTTCCAGAGTGGAGCGCATGCCGGAATCTTCATTTAGGCCCGGCAGATCCATGCGACGTGGCGGCTTCAGTGCGGTGGCCCCAGCCTGGATTAATCCTGTCCCCACGGGGCCCTCCCCCTCTCGAAACACACCTTGATTCTGGCCCCACAACCAGGTCTCCCGCCCTACGTACTTCTTAGGACGAGTGGTCCCCGTCCCCCAGTCTGCTGGTCCGCATGGTCACCCCCCCTGCCATTCCATTTTGAACCAGGCAAGCCTGGCACCCCCGTCAAAACAGGCTATACGTAGTAGGGGTATCTAGCCCCTGGGCAACAATGGCCCACGTCCACAAACAGCCGCAAAAAAAAAAAAAAAAAACCCTCAGTAGGTCCCAACCACAAGCCATCTCATACGCACTCCCGCCGTGCCACGCAGCGCTAGGCGGGAGGAAGACAAAGTCATCCTCATTTCCTCTTAAGGGTCCATTCACACGTCCGTAAGTGTTTTGCGGATCCGCAAATTGCGGATCCGCAAAACACGGACACCTGCAATGTGCGATCCGCAATTTGCGGATCCGCACATCACAAACACTATAATAGAAAATGCCTTTTCTGGTCCGCAATGGCGGACAAGAATAGGACATGTTCTAGTTTTTCCAGGAACTAAATTGCGGATCCCGAAAAAACGGATGCGGATCCCGAAAAAACGGATGCGGATCCCGAAAAAACGGATGCGGATCCAGGAAATGTGGATTTGCATCCGTTCCAGCCCCATTGAAAATGAATGGGTCCGCAAATTGCGGAACGAATGCGGACCCAAATTACGGACGTGTGAATGATAACCTTAGGGAGAGGGCCCCGGGGCCCCTGCTGGGCTGGAAGGGCGCTAGTTCCAGTACGGTGTTCAAAGAAATTGGGGGTCTCACTACAAGTGGGCCAGGTCATCATCACACACCATACCCATTCAGCGGTCACTAAATGCTCACTGCAGTCATCTATTCTATAGTGGCGACAGTGCCATGTGTCATATGTATGTACTTTCACGTTATATGCTGTTTTCTCCTCTACTGGTTCGCCAGGCTCATACCTACCTCTGCCTCCTGGATCACCCAGGCACGCACCTACCTCTGTCTCCTGGCTCGTCCAGGCTCATACCTACCTCTGCCTCCTGGATCGCCCAGGCACGCACCTATGTCTGTCTCCTGGTTCGCCAGGCTCATACCTACCTCTACCTCTGCCTCCTGGATCGCCCAGGCACGCACCTATCTCTGTCTCCTGGTTCGCCCAGGCTCATACCTACCTCTGCCTCCTGGATCGCCCAGGCACGCACCTATCTCTGTCTCCTGGTTCGCCCAGGCTCATACCTACCTCTGCCTCCTGGATCGCCCAGGCACGCAACTACCTCTGTCTCCTGGTTCTCCAGGCTCACACCTACCTCTGCCTCCTGGATCGCCCAGGCACGCAACTACCTCTGTCTCCTGGTTCGCCCAGACTCACACCTACTTCTGTCTCCTGGTTCGCCCAGGCCTGTCATCCTCCCCAGTTATGTTCTCTTTTTTTCCCGAACTTTATGGATTTGCCCTCTCAGGAACGTGTCCTGACCGTTCACTGGTACGAGATTTTGGACCAAGGTCAGGTGACCCAAGACATCGGTACAGGTAATAGCCTCTAAGCCCAGGTACGTACCCAGACCGACACAAGCCTTCTCGTAGGCACCGGTCGTACTACGTTCTGGTCACATATAGTTATTGCATATTTTTCCTGGAACAGTCTGGTTATGTATTCCCCTGAATCACTCAGGTCTAAGTATTGGACTGAATCGCTCATGCTTCTGTATTTTTCCCTGGTCTCTCAGTGGGTAGGTAGTGGCCAGGTCCACCCAGGTCCAAGGTAATGCCCGACGCACCCAGGGTCCGTCATCTTCACGAAAGGCGTATGAAATCGCCTGATTCGCTCAGGACTCCATGTTGCCTGAACCGCTCAGGATCCAATGTATTTGCCTGAATCGCTCAGGTTCCATGCATCTGCCTGGAACGCTCAGGGGTTTTCAGCAGGGTCCGGCTGGTTCCCGGTTACCCGGTTTGTGTCCTGCATGTCTGGATTCCTGTTTCCCGCAGGTCTCGTTGCATGCAGCGCGACTTCGGGCCCTGATTCTGGCAGTTCAGGGTCACCCATCAGTTGGCCATGGCGCCCAGGCTGCATCCTGGTTCTCCGTCGCTTCATCCCAATGCCACCAGATCGCACCTCTCTCCAGGTCTCGTACCAACGCAAGCTTATTGTCATGTAAGCAGGGCCTCAGGCCACCGGAATTTCGATCCATCCTCAATGGTGTCGCAGGGCTCCTCCGTGTCCGGTCACTCCACGGTTCAGGTAAGGTCCAACCGAGTGGCGGCTTTACGCTCCTCCGCAGCTCGGAGCCTTCCTTTATTCATCACGAGCCTCCATCCCTAGGTCTTCAGTATCGCCGGAGAGTTGGCAGCGCTGTCCGTCGATTCGGGTAGGTTGCGATCCCTTCTATACCATGGTCATTCCTGTTTCCTTTCCACTCTCGCCGGTCACTCGGCCACTGCTGAAAAGGAAAAGAAAAAAAAAGAGAGGGAAATATATGTATGTGTACTCTCCTGAATATCTCAGGGTACATTTTCCTGAATCGGGTTTCATATATTTCCCTGATTAGCTCAAATTTTCACGTATTTCCATGATTCACCCAGGTCTCAGTTCCCTGATTCGCTCGGGTTTATGTATTTCCCTGAATCGCTCGGGCCATGTATGTTCCTGGATCGCTCAGGGTTATGTATTTCCCCAAATCGTGCAGGTTTGTATTTTTCTGTCTCTTCAGGTTGACTGTATTTCCAGGTTGTATGTATTTTCCTGATTCTCTCAGGTCACGTATTTCCCTGAATCGCTCAGGTCTTATTTCCCACAGGTTGTACGTATTTGCCTGAATCACTCAGGTCATTTCCCACAGGGTGTACGCAGTTGCTTGAATCGCTCAGGATCCAATATATTTGCCTGAAAACGCTCAGGGGTTTTCCCATACCATCAGGAAACCACCAAGCCGGTGTCAAGGTTTACGAAGTTTTTCCAGGTCCCACTCGCAAGGTGGCTTGGACGATGTCTCCTACACCCTGGCGTTCATAGCCCACTGTCACCGCAATCTCAGGCTGTCATTTAGCACCATCGGGCTGTACCTAGCGGGGATACAGCACTGCGCCATGCTTCATAATCCAAATAGAGGTTCCTTTTCTTCAGTGCAGACAGTCAAGGCGGCCCTTGGGGGGATCCAGAAGTGCGGGGATGCCCCTACCGGCCGTAGACAGCCTGTCTCCGGCGAGATGTTTAGGAGACTGTCGTCCGCGCTGGATGGACATTCTTTTGGGCACTCCCCTAGTTTGGTTATTAAGGCAGCCTGGTACCTCGGGTTTATGGGTTCCTTAGGCCAGGTGAGTTCGCCAGCACCTCCCCTAAACGTCAGGGATTGCAGGTGCGGCAATTGTCCTGGGTCCATGACCCCTTTGTCCTCTGGCTCCCTTCCACGAAATCCAATCGACTTGAGCCTCCCTCGGAGGTCAGGTTCTCCAAAACTTCGAACGATTGGTGCCCGGTCATGGTCCTCCGGCGATTGGTAGCCATGTTGCCAGATGCCCCCCTAGATGGCCCGCTGCTTTCTTGGCGTGGGAGTTTCAGGACTTCGATCCAGTTCGTGTCCCACATCAGAACGCTGGCTTCAGGTCTCGGTCACAACCTGCTGGCCATCACAGGACACTCGCTCCGGGGCCGCGTCCTCAGCATGAAAAAGGGGGTCCCGCCGCACGTTATCAAAGGCATGGGTCGCTGGTGTTCTTCTTGCTTCACGAGGTACATCCCGAACCCAAACGTAGAGATTTCCCAGGCTTTCTGTAACCTTGCTCTCTGAGACGAATTAAATGTTTTGGACACTACTCTGCTCTCCTCGTCTATTTTTGCCCACTGCTAGGCTTACCCTCGCCCCTGGCTCCCGGCACAACACAGCCAGTTTAGGTCAGGGGAAGCGCTTCCCCCTCATCATAGCTTAAGCCTCTCCCATAAGTGAAAGGCTGAAAAGTCAGCCTGAATTTGTGGGAGGGGCGTCTTACCTTCTTAAGCTCCAGCCCCCAGCACCTCAGGGCGCTTCTGTTCATACCCACCCACCCCCCCTGTTCTCAAACACTCCCTTTAGGGTACGCCCACTGCTAGGCTTACCCTCGGCCCTGGCTCCCGGCACAACACAGCCAGTTTAGGTCAGGGGAAGCGCTTCCCCCTCATCATAGCCTAAGCCTCTCCCATGAATAATAGTATTTAGATTTCCATTATGATGTCACAATGTAAGGTCAGCAGATGGTAGTATATGGGAATGCATTATGATGTCATAATGTATTGTCAACAGATAATAGTATTTAGGATTCCATTATGATGTCACAATGTATGGTTAGCAGATGGTAGTATCCCGGATTCCATTATGATGTCACAATGTATCGTCAGCAGATGATAGTATCCCGGATTCCATTATGATGTCACAATGTATGACTAGCAGATGGTAGTATCCCGGATTCCATTATGACGTCACAATGTATGGTCAGCCGATAATAGTATTCCGTATTCCATTATGATGTCACAATGTATGGTCAGCAGATAATAGTATCAAGGATTCCATTATGATGTCACAATATATGGTAAGCAGATGGTAGTATATGGGAATGCAATATAATGTCACAATCTATTGTCAGCAGATAATAGTATTTAGGATTCCATTATGATGTCATAATGTATGGCTAGCAGATAGTAGTATCCCGGATTCCATTATGACGTCACAATGTATGGTTAGCAGATGATAGTACCCTGGATTCCATTATGACATCACAATGTATGGTCAGCAGATAATAGTATCCAGGATTCCATTATGATGTCACAATGTATGGCTAGCAGATGGTAGTATCCCGGATTCCATTATGACGTCTTAATGTATGGTTAGCAGATGGTAGTATCCCGGATTCCAGTATGATGTCACAATGTATGGTCAGCAGTTGATAGTATCCCGGATTCCAATATGATGTCACAATCTATGGTCAGAAGATGGTAGTATCCAGGATTCCATTATGATGTCACAATTTATGGTCAGCAGATAATAGTATCAAGGATTCCATTATAATGTCACAATGTATGGTCAGCAGATGGTAGTATGGCTGATTCCATTATGATGTCACAATGTATGGTCAGCAGATGGTAGTATATGGGAATGCATTATGATGTCACAATGTATTTTTAGCAGATAATAGTATTTAGGATTCCATTATGATGTCACAATGTATGGCTAGCAGATGGTAGTATCCTGGATTCCATTATGATGTCACAATGTATCGATAGCAGATGATAGTATCCTGAATTCCATTATGATGTCACAATGTATAGCTGGCAGATGGCAGTATCTCGGATTCCATTATGACGTCATAATATATGGTCAGCAGATGGTAGTATTCCGGATTCCATTATGATGTCACAATGTATGGTCAGCAGATGATAGTATCCGGGATTCCATTATGATGTCACAATGTATGGTCAGCAGATGGTAGTATCCCGGATTCCATTATGATGTCACAATGTATGGTCAGCAGATGGTAGTATCCCGGATTCCATTATGATGTCACAATGTATGGTCAGCAGATGGTAGTATCCCAGATTCCATTATGATGTCACAATGTATTTTCGGCAGATAATAGTATTTAGGATTCCATTATGATGTCACAATTTATGGTCAGCAGATAATAGTATCCAGGATTCCATTATGGTGTCACAATGTAATGCTTCAAATAATAGTATCACGGATTCCATTATGATGTCACAATGTATCGTCAGCAGATGATAGTATCCCGGATTCCATTATGATGTCACAATGTATGGCTAGCAGATGGTAGTATCTTAGATTCCATTATGACGTCACAATGTATGATCAGCAGATGAAAGTATTCCGGATTCCATTATGAGGTCACAATGTATGTTCAGAAGATGGTAGTATATGGGAATGCATTATGATGTCACAATCTATTGTCAGCAGATAATAGTATTTAGGATTCCATTATGATGTCACAATGTATGGTCAGCAGATGATAGTATCCCGGATTCCATTATGATGTCACAATTAGAGTTGAGCGAACACCTGGATGTTCGGGTTCGAGAAGTTCGGCCGAACTTCCCGGAAATGTTCAGGTTCGGGATCCGAACTCGACCTGAACTTCGTCCCGAACCCGAACCCCATTGAAGTCAATGGGGACCCGAACTTTTGGGCACTAAAAAGGCTGTAAAACAGCCCAGGAAAGAGCTAGAGGGCTGCAAAAGGCAGCATCATGTAGGTAAATCCCATGCAAACAAATGTGGATAGGGAAATGAATTAAAATTAAAATTAAAAAAATAAAAATGAACCAATATCAATTGGACAGAGGTCCCATAGCAGAGAATCTGGCTTCACGTCAGCAGAGAATCAGTCTCTTCATGCCATAGCAAAGAATCTGGCTTCATGTCAGCAGAGAATCAGTCTCTTCATGCCATAGCAGAGAATCTGGCTTCATGTCAGCGCAGAATCAGTCTTCATGTCATAGCAGAGAATCAGGCTTCACGTCACCAACCACTGGAACAGGCCACTGTCACACATTTAGGCCCAGGCACCCAGGCAGAGGAGAGAGGTCCCGTAACAGAGAATCTGGCCTTATGTCAGCACAGAATCTGTCTTAATGTCATAGCAGAGAATCAGGCTTCACGTCACCCACCACTGGAACAGGCCACTGTCACACATTTAGGCCCAGGCACCCAGGCAGAGGAGAGAGGTCCCGTAACAGAGAATCTGGCCTTATGTCAGCACAGAATCTGTCTTAATGTCATAGCAGAGAATCAGGCTTCACGTCACCCACCACTGGAACAGGCCACTGTCACACATTTAGGCCCAGGCACCCAGGCAGAGGAGAGAGGTCCCGTAACAGAGAATCTGGCCTTATGTCAGCGCAGAATCTGTCTTCATGTCATAGCAGAGAATCAGGCATCACGTCACCCACCACTGGAACAGGCCACTGTCACACATCTAGGCCCAGGCACCCAGGCAGAGGAGAGAGGTCCCGTAACAGAGAATCTGGCCTTATGTCAGCGCAGAATCAGTCTTCATGTCATAGCAGAGAATCAAGCTTCACGTCACCCACCACTGGAACAGGCCACTGTCACACATTTAGGCCCCGGCACCCAGACAGAGGAGAGAGGTCCTGTAACAGAGAATCTGGCCTTATGTCAGCACAGAATCTGTCTTCATGTCATAGCAGAGAATCAGGCATCACGTCACCCACCACTGGAACAGGCCACTGTCACACATTTAGGCCCAGGCACCCAGGCAGAGGAGAGAGGTCCCGTAACAGAGAATCTGGCCTTATGTCAGCACAGAATCTGTCTTAATGTCATAGCAGAGAATCAGGCTTCACGTCACCCACCACTGGAACAGGCCACTGTCACACATTTAGGCCCAGGCACCCAGGCAGAGGAGAGAGGTCCCGTAACAGAGAATCTGGCCTTATGTCAGCGCAGAATCTGTATTCATGTCATAGCAGAGAATCAGGCTTCACGTCACCCACCACTGGAACAGGCCACTGTCACACTTTTAGGCCCAGGCACCCAGGCAGAGGAGAGAGGTCCCGTAACAGAGAATCTGGCCTTATGTCAGCACAGAATCTGTCTTAATGTCATAGCAGAGAATCAGGCTTCACGTCACCCACCACTGGAACAGGCCACTGTTACACATTTAGGCCCAGGCACCCAGGCAGAGGAGAGAGGTCCCGTAACAGAGAATCTGGCCTTATGTCAGCGCAGAATCTGTATTCATGTCATAGCAGAGAATCAGGCTTCACGTCACCCACCACTGGAACAGGCCACTGTCACACATTTAGGCCCAGGCACCCAGGCAGAGGAGAGAGGTCCCGTAACAGAGAATCTGGCCTTATGTCAGCGCAGAATCTGTCTTCATGTCATAGCAGAGAATCAAGCTTCACGTCACCCACCACTGGAACAGGCCACTGTCACACATTTAGGCCCCGGCACCCAGACAGAGGAGAGAGGTCCTGTAACAGAGAATCTGGCCTTATGTCAGCACAGAATCTGTCTTCATGTCATAGCAGAGAATCAGGCATCACGTCACCCACCACTGGAACAGGCCACTGTCACACATTTAGGCCCCGGCACCCAGGCAGAGGAGAGAGGTCCCGTAACAGAGAATCTGGCCTTATGTCAGCACAGAATCTGTCTTAATGTCATAGCAGAGAATCAGGCTTCACGTCACCCACCACTGGAACAGGCCACTGTCACACATTTAGGCCCCGGCACCCAGACAGAGGAGAGGTTCATTCAACTTTGGGTTGCCCCACAATATAATGGTAAAATGAAATTAAAAATAGTATTGAATGAGGAAGTGCCCTGGAGTAGAATAATATATTGTTAAGGGGAGGTAGTTAATATCTAATCTAATCCTGTGGGATCCATGCCTGGTTCATTTTTATAAACGTCAGCTTGTCCACATTGGCTGTAGACAGGCGGCTGCGTTTGTCTGTAATGACGCCCCCTGCCGTGCTGAATACACGTTCAGACAAAACGCTGGCCGCAGGGCAGGCCAGCACCTCCAAGGCATAAAAGGCTAGCTCTGGCCACGTGGACAATTTGGAGACCCAGAAGTTGAATGGGGCCGAACCATCAGTCAGTACGTGGAGGGGTGTGCACAGGTACTGTTCCACCATGTTAGTGAAATGTTGCCTCCTGCTAACACGTTCCGTATCAAGAGGTGGTGCAGTTAGCTGTGGCGTGGTGACAAAACTTTTCCACATCTCTGCCATGCTAACCCTGCCCTCAGAGGAGCTGGCCGTGACACAGCTGCGTTGGCGACATCTTGCTCCTCCTCTGCCTTCGCCTTGCGCTTCCACTGGTTCCCCTGTGACATTTGGGAATGCTCTCAGTAGCGCGTCTACCAACGTGCGCTTGTACTCGTGCATCTTCCTATCACGCTCCAGTGTAGGAAGTAAGGTGGGCACATTGTCTTTGTACCGGGGATCCAGCAGGGTGGCAACCCAGTAGTCTGCACACGTTAAAATGTGGGCAACTCTGCTGTCGTTGCGCAGGCACTGCAGCATGTAGTCGCTCATGTGTGCCAGGCTGCCCAGAGGTAAGGACAAGCTGTCCTCTGTGGGAGGCGTATCGTCATCGTCCTGTGTTTCCCCCCAGCCACGCACCAGTGATGGTCCCGAGCTGCTTTGGGTGCCACCCCGCTGTGAACATGCTTTATCCTCATCCTCCTCCACCTCCTCCTCATCCTCGTCCTCCTCGTCCTCCAGTAGTGGGCCCTGTCTGGACACATTTGTACCTGGCCTCTGGTGTTGCAAAAAACCTCCCTCTGAGTCACTTTGAAGAGACTGGCCTGAAAGTGCTAAAAATGACCCCTCTTCCTCCTCTTCCTCCTGGGCCACCTCCTCTTCCATCATCGCCCTAAGTGTTTTCTCAAGGAGACATAGAAGTGGTATTGTAACGCTGATAACGGCGTCATCGCCACTGGCCATGTTGGTGGAGTACTCGAAACAGCGCAACAGGGCACACAGGTCTCGCATGGAGGCCCAGTCATTGGTGGTGAAGTGGGTCTGATCCGCAGTGCGACTGACCCGTGCGTGCTGCAGCTGAAACTCCACTATGGCCTGCTGCTGCTCGCACAGTCTGTCCAGCATATGCAAGGTGGAGTTCCACCTGGTGGGCACGTCGCATATGAAGCGGTGAGCGGGAAGGCCGAAGTTACGCTGTAGCGCAGACAGGCGAGCAGCGGCAGGGTGTGAACGCCGGAAGCGCGAACAGACGGCCCGCACTTTATGCAGCAGCTCTGACATGTCGGGGTAGTTGCGAATGAACTTCTGCACCACCAAATTCAGCACATGCGCCAGGCAAGGGATGTGCGTCAAACCGGCTAGTCCCAGAGCTGCAACGAGATTTCGCCCATTATCGCACACCACCAGGCCGGGCTTGAGGCTCACCGGCAGCAACCACTCGTCGGTCTGTTGTTCTATACCCCGCCACAACTCCTGTGCGGTGTGGGGCCTGTCCCCCAAACATATGAGTTTCAGAATGGCCTGCTGACGTTTACCCCGTGCTGTGCTGAAGTTGGTGGTGAAGGTGTGTGGCTGACTGGATGAGCAGGTGGAAGAAGAGGAGGAGGAAGCTGAGTAGGAGGAGGAGGAGACAGGAGGCAAAGAATGTTGCCCTGCGATCCTTGGCGGCGGAAGGACGTGCGCCAAATAGCTCTCTGCCTGGGGCCCAGCCGCCACTACATTTACCCAGTGTGCAGTTAGGGAGATATAGCGTCCCTGGCCGTGCTTACTGGTCCACGTATCTGTGGTTAGGTGGACCTTGCCACAGATGGCGTTGCGCAGTGCACACTTGATTTTATCGGACACTTGTTTGTGCAGGTAAGGCACGGCTCTCTTAGAGAAGTAGTGGCGGCTGGGAACAACATACTGTGGGACAGCAAGTGACATGAGCTGTTTGAAGCTGTGTGTGTCCACCAGCCTAAATGACAGCATTTCATAGGCCAGTAGTTTAGAAATGCTGGCATTCAGGGCCAGGGATCGAGGGTGGCTAGGTGAGAATTTACGCTTTCTCTCAAATGTTTGTGAGATGGAGAGCTGAACGCTGCCGTGTGACATGGTTGAGATGCTTTGTGACGCAGGTGGTGGTGTTGGTGGTACATCCCATGTTTGCTGGGCGGCAGGTGCCAACGTTCCTCCAGAGGCGGAGGAAGAGGCCGAGGCGGCGGCAGCAGCAGCAGAAGAGGCCGAGGCGGCAGCAGCAGAAGATGTAGCAGGGGGAGCCTGAGTGACTTCCTTGTTTTTAAGGTGTTTACTCCACTGCAGTTCATGCTTTGCATGCAGGTGCCTGGTCATGCAGGTTGTGCTAAGGTTCAGAACGTTAATGCCTCGCTTCAGGCTCTGATGGCACAGCGTGCAAACCACTCGGGTCTTGTCGTCAGCACATTGTTTGAAGAAGTGTCATGCCAGGGAACTCCTTAAAGCTGCCTTTGGGGTGCTCGGTCCCAGATGGCGGCGGTCAGTAGCAGGCGGAGTCTCTTGGCGGCGGGTGTTCTGATTTTTCCCACTGCTCCCTCTTTTGCTACGCTGTTGGCTCGGTCTCACCACTGCCTCTTCCTCCGAACTGTGAAAGTCAGTGGCACGACCTTCATTCCATGTGGGGTCTAGGACCTCATCGTCCCCTGCATCGTCTTCCACCCAGTCTTGATCCCTGACCTCCTGTTCAGTCTGCACACTGCAGAAAGACGCAGCAGTTGGCACCTGTGTTTCGTCATCATCAGAGACGTGCTGAGGTGGTATTCCCATGTCCTCATCATCAGGAAAAATAAGTGGTTGTGCGTTAGTGCATTCTATCTCTTCCACCCCTGGGGAAGGGCTAGGTGGATGCCCTTGGGAAACCCTGGCAGCAGAGTCTTCAAACAGCATAAGAGACTGCTGCATAACTTGAGGCTCAGACAGTTTCCCTGATATGCATGGGGGTGATGTGACAGACCGATGGGCTTGGTTTTCATGCGCCATCTGTGCGCTTTCTGCAGAAGACTGGGTGGGAGATAATGTGAACGTGCTGGATCCACTGTCGGCCACCCATTTGACTAATGCCTGTACCTGCTCAGGCCTTACCATCCTTAGAACGGCATTGGGCCCCACCAAATATCGCTGTAAATTCTGCTGGCTACTGGGACCTGAGGTAATTGGTTCACTAGGACGTGTGGCTGTGGCAGAACGGCCACGTCCTCTCCCAGCACCAGAGGGTCCACTAACACCACCACGACCATGTCCACGTCCGCGTCCACGTCCCTTATTAGATGTTTTCCTCATTGTTCCCGTTCACCACAATTTTGAGAATGGCAAATTTGGGAATGCTTTTTCAACCCAGAACAAAAAGTGTGCTTTTACGGTCACTACAAATAACTTGACCAGCTAAAACTGTGCAGATTTGGTTGAATAGAGATGTGAGACCTGTTTTTTTTTGCGCTGTGTGACAGTTATAGGTTTAATCACAGAATGACACTTCTATCAGCACGCTAGCGTGTGTCTTAGGTTTTTCTGAATGATACTATCAATAACTTCAATGTAAGATTTTCTTTTTGGGATAGATTTCAAGTAGGCCTGAAATACCACAAACTAGTTATTTTCAGAATGGCAAATTTGGGAATGCTTTTTCAACCCAGAACAAAAAGTCTGCTTTGACGGTCACTACAAATAACTTGACCAGCTAAAACTGTGCAGATTTGGTTGAATAGAAATGTCAGGTCTATTTTTTAGGCGCTGGGTGACAGGCTCAACTTGCCCCTGATGTAATATATGGCCAAAAAATAACTAGACTGTTGATGGTTAAATGCACTTCGGTGACACAGGCTCAGCCTGCAGCTGATGTAGTATATGGCCAAAAAATAATCAGACTGTTGATGGTTAAATGCACTTCGGTGACACAGGCTCAGCCTGCAGCTGATGTAGGATATAGCACAAAATAACCACACTATCGATGGTTAAATACACTTGGTGATAGCTCGTGCTGGCGCACCACAAGTCACAAAATGGCGGCCGATCACCCCAGAAAAAAAGTGATCTAAAAACGCTCTGGGCAGCCTCAAAAAAGTGAGCAAGTCAATAATAGTACTTCAATGATCCACAGCTGCAGATCGATCACAGAATGAAGTCTTTTGGAGGAGTTAATCTGCCTAATCTCGCCCTAACGTCGCAGCTGCAACCTCTCCCTATACTGATCATAGCAGAGTGACGTGCGGCGCTACGTGACTCCAGCTTAAATAGAGGCTGGGTCACATGGTGCACTGGCCAATCACAGCCATGCCAATAGTAGGCAAGGCTGTGATGGCCTCTTGGGGCAAGTAGTATGACGCTTGTTGATTGGCTGCTTTGCAGCCTTTCAAAAAGCGCCAAGAAAGCACCGAACACCGAACCCGAACTTTTACGAAAATGTTCGGGTTCGGGTCCGTGTCACGGACACCCCAAAATTCGGTACGAACCCGAACTATACAGTTCGGGTTCGCTCATCCCTAGTCACAATGTATGGCTAGCAAATGGTAATATCCCGGATTCCATTATAACGTCACAATGTATGGTCAGCAGATGATAGTACCCCGGATTCCATTATGATGTCACAATGTATGGTCAGCAGATGATGGTATTCAGGATTCCATTATGACGTCACAATGTATGGTCAGCAGATGATAGTATCCCGGATTCCATTATGATGTCACAATATATGGTCAACAGATGGTAGTATACTGGAATGCATTATGATGTTACAATCTATTGTCAGCAGATAATAGCATTTAGTATTCCATTATGATGTCACAATGTATGGTCAGCAGATAATAGTATCCAGGATTCCATTATGACGTCACAATGTATAGTCAGCATATGATAGTATCCCGGATTCCATTATGATGTCACAATGTATGGTCAGCAGATGGTAGTATGCTGGAATGCATTATGATGTCACAATCTATTGTCAGCAGATAATAGCATTTAGGATTCCATTATGATGTCACAATCTATTGTAAGCAGATAATAGTATTTAGGATTCCATTATGATGTCACAATGTATAGTCAGCAGATAATAGTATTGAGGATTGCATTATGATGTCACAATATATCGCTAGCAGATAATATTATCCAGGATTCCATTATGATGTCACAATGTATGGTCAGCAGATGGTGGTATACTTGAATGCATTATGATGTTACAATCTATTGTCAGCAGATAATAGCATTTAGTATTCCATTATGATGTCACAATCTATTGTCAGCAGATAATAGCATTTAGGATTCCATTATGATGTCACAATGTATGGTCAGCAGATAATAGTATCCAGGATTCCATTATGATGTCACAATATATGGTCAGCAAATGACAGTGTACTGGTATGCATTATGATGTCACAATCTATTGTCAGCAGATAATAGTATTTAGGATTCCATTATGATGTCACAATGTATGGTCAGCAGATGATAGTATCCAGGATTCCATTATGATGTCACAATATATGGTCAGCAAATGACAGTGTACTGGTATGCATTATGATGTCACAATCTATTGTCAGCAGATAATAGTATTTAGGATTCCATTATGATGTCACAATTTATGGTCAGCAGAAGGTAGTATACTGGAATGCATTATGATGTCACAATCTATTGTCAGCAGATAATAGCATTTAGGATTCCATTATGATGTCACAATGTATGGTCAGCAGATAATAGTATTGAGGATTGCATTATGATGTCACAATGTATGGCTAGCAGATGGTAGTTTCCCAGGTTCCATTATGATGTCACAATGTACGGTCAGCAGATGGTAGTATCCCGGATTCCATTATGATGTCACAATGTATTGTCAACAGATAATAGTATCCAGGATTCCTTTTATGATGTCACAATGTATGGTCAGCAGATGATAGTATCCCGGAATCCATTATGACATCACAATGTATGGTCAGCAGATATTAGTATCCAGGATTCCATTATGACATCACAATGTATGGTCAGCAGATGATAGTATCCCGGATTCCAATATGATGTCACAATGTATGGTCAGCAGATAATAGTATCCAGGATTCCATTATGACGTCACAATGTATGGTCAGCAGATGATAGTATCCCAGATTCCATTATGATGTCACAATTTATGGTCAGCAGATGACAATGTACTGGTATGCATTTTGATGTCACAATCTATTGTCAGCTTATAATAATATTTAGGATACCATTATGATGTCACAATGTATGGTCAGCAGAAAATAGTATCCTGGATCCCATTATGATGTCACAATGTTTGGTTAGCAGATAATAGTATCCAGGATTCTATTATAATGTCACAATGTATGCTCAGCAGATAATAGTATCCAGGATTCCATTATGACGTCACAATGTATGATCAGCAGATGAAAGTATTCCGGATTCCATTATGATGTCACAATGTATGGTCAGCAGTAAATAGTATCGAGGATTTCATTATGATGTCACAATGTATGGCTAGCAGATGGCAGTATCCCAGGTTCCATTATGACGGCACAATGTATGGTCAGCAGATGGTAGTACCCCGGATTCCATTATGACGTCACAATGTATGGTCAGCAGATATTAGTATCCAGGATTCCATTATGACATCACAATGTATGGTCAGCAGATGATAGTATCCCGGATTCCATTATGATAACACAATGTATTGTAAACAGATAATAGTATTTAGTATTCCATTATGATGATACAATGTATAGTCAGCAGATAATAGTATCCCGGATCCCATTATGATGTCACAATGTATGGTCAGCAGATGGTAGTATCCCGGATTACATTATGATGTCACAATGTATGGTCAGCAGATCATAGTATACAGGATTCCATTATGATGTCACAATGTATGGCTAGGAGATGGTTGTATCCCAGATTCCATTATGACGTCACATTGTATGGTCAGCAGTTGATAGAATCCCGGATTCCATTATGATGTCACAATGTATTGGCAGCAGAAAACAGTTTCCAGAATTCTATCATGATGTCACAATGTATGGTCTGCAGATGGTAGTATCCCAGATTCCAATATGATGTCACAATCTATGGTCAGCATATGGTAGTATCCTGGATTCCATTATGATGTCACAATGTATGGTCAGCAGATAATAGTATTGAGGATTGCATTATGATGTCACAATGTATGGCTAGCAGATGATAGTATCCCGGATTCAGTTATGATGTTACAATGTATGGTCAGCAGATGGTAGTATACTGGAATGCATTATGATGTCACAATCTATTGTCAGCAGATAATAGCATTTAGGATTCCATTATAATGTCACAATGTATGGTCAGCAGATTGTAACGGTCACGTCCACACACACACAGGGGAAAGGATAGTGACCACTGCGCTCCACCCTCACCCCTGGCCCTGCCTACTTGCCTCACGAGTCCTGATGACAGGGGACAACTGGACGACAGTCCCTAACTTAGGATATGTGCAGGGAAGACAGACAAGACAAAATACGGAACATGAACGAACTGGGTCAGAACCAAGAGAGCTACGCAGTACAAAGGATTAAGCAAAGAATGGTCAGGAGAAGCCGGGGTCAAATACCAGGAGAGCAGAGAAGTACAATAGGAGTCCTAAGAGAGTAGTCAGGTGGGAGCCGAGGTCACAATACCAGGACGGATGCGCAGTACAGGAGGAGCAGGCAAAAGGATGGTCAGGGAACAGGATCAGGTAAGTATTCAGCAGTCCAACAAATAGCCAGGAACCTAGAAATTAACAGGCAACCTGTGGCTAGCAGGCTGCCTGTATTTATAGTGGGGAATGAGGGTCATGTGACGTGGCCAGCGTCACATGACCGACAGACCAACCAGTCGAGCACCGAGTGATCAGCTCGGAGCTCAAGGCAGACTAGGAGCAGGGAGCCACCCAGCTAGTAAAGCCGCCCTTGGAATGAGGTCAAACACAGAACCTCATTCCAAAAGCTAAGCAACAGGTCTGCGGGCAATAGGGAACCGAGTGCACCTTCGGAACCCCGTGACACAGATAATAGTATCGAGGATTCCATTATGATGTCACAATGTATGGCTAGCAGATGGCAGTATACAAGGTTCCATTATGATGGCACAATGTATGGTCAGCAGATGGTAGTACCCCGGATTCCATTATAACGTCACATTGTATGGTCAGCAGATATTAGTATCCAGGATTCCATTATGACATCACAATGTATGGTCAGCAGATGATAGTATCCCAAATTCCATTATGATAACACAATGTATTGTAGACAGATAATAGTATTTAGTATTCCATTATGATGATACAATGTATAGTCAGCAGATAATAGTATCCAGGATTCCATTATGACATCACAATTTATGGTCAGCAGAAGATAGTATCCCGAAATCCATTATGACATCACAATGTATGGTCAGCAGATGATAGTATCCAGGATTCTATTATGATGTCACAATATATGGTCAGCAGATGATAGTATCCCGGATTCCATTATGATGTGACAATGTATGGTCAGCAGATAATAGTATCCAGGATTCCATTATGACGTCACAATGTATGGTCAGCAGATGATAGTATCCCGGTTTCCATTATGATGTCACAATGTATGGTCAGCAGATGGTAGTATACTGGAATGCATTATGATGTCACAATCTATTGTCAGCAGATAATAGCATTTAGGATTCCATTATGATGTCACAATGTATGGTCAGCAGATAATAGTATCCAGGATTCCATTATGATGTCACAATGTATGGTCAGCAGATGGTAGTATCCAGAATTACATTATGATGTCACAATGTATGGTCAGCAGATAATAGTATTCAGGATTCCATTATGATGTCACAATGTATGGTCAGCAGATGGTAGTATCCAGGATTCCATTATGATGTCACAATGTATGGTGAGCACAATGTATGGTCAGCATATGGTAGTATCCTGGATTCCATTATGATGTCACAATGTATGGTCAGCAGATGACAGTGTACTGGTGTGCATTATGATGTCACAATCTATTGTCAGCAGATAATAATATTTAGGATTCCATTATGATGTCACAATGTATGGTCAGCAGATAATAGTATTGAGGATTGCATTATGATGTCACAATGTATGGCTAGCAGATGGTAGTATCCTAGGTTCCATTAAAACGTCACAATGTACGGTCAGCAGATGATAGTACCCCGGAATCCATTATGATGTCACAATGTATGGTCAGCAGATAATAGTATCCAGGATTCCATTATGATGTCACAATGTATGGTCAGCAGATGATAGTATCCCGGATTCCATTATGATGTCACAATGTATGGTCAGCAGATGGTAGTATACTGGAATGCATTATAATGTCACAATCTATTGTCAGCAGATAAAAGCATTTTGGATTCCATTATGATGTCACAATGTATGGTCAGCAGATATTAGTATCCAGGATTCCATGATGACATCACAATGTATAGTCAGCAGATGGTAGTATCCCGGATTCCATTATGATAACACAATGCATTGTAAACAGATAATAGTATTTAGGATTCCATTATGTTGATACAATGTATAGTCAGCAGATAATAGTATTCAGAATTCCATTATGACATCACAATGTATGGCTAGCAGATAACAGTATCCCGGATTCCATTATAATGTCACAATGTATCGTCAGCAGATGATAGTATCCCGGATTCCATTATGATGTCACAATATCTGGCTAGCAGATGGTAATATCCCCGATTCCATTGTGACGTCACAATGTATGGTCAGCAGATAATAGTATCCTGGATTCTATTATGATGTCACAATGTATGGTCAGCAGATAATAGTATCCCCGATTCCATTATGACGTCACAATGTATGATCAGCAGACGATAGTATCCCGGATTCCATTATGAAGTCACAATATATGGTCAGCAGATGGTAGTATACTGGAATGCATTATGATGTCACAATCTATTGTCAGCAGATAATAGCATTTAGGATTCCATTATGATGTTACAATGTATGGCTAGCAGATGGTAATATCCCCGATTCAATTATGACGTCACAATGTATGGTCAGCAGATAATAGTATCCCGGATCCCATTATGATGTCACAATGTATGGTCATCAGATAATAATATCCAACATTCCATTATGATGTCACAATGTATGGCTAGCATATGGTAGTATCCAGGATTACATTATGATGTCACAATGTATGGTCAGCAGATAATAGTATCCCGGATCCCATTATGATGTCACAATGTTTGGTCAGCAGATAATAGTATCCAGGATTCCATTATGATGTCACAATGTATGGTCAGCAGATAATAGTATACAGGATTCCATTATGATGTCACAATGTATGGCTAGCAGATGGTAGTATCCCAGATTCCATTATGACTTCACATTGTATGGTCAGCAGTTGATAGAATCCCGGATTCCATTATGATGTCACAATGTATGGGCAGCAGAAAACAGTTTCCAGAATTCTATTATGATGTCACAATGTATGGTCTGCAGATGGTAGTATCCTGGATTCCATTATGATGTCACAATGTATGGTCAGCAGATGACAGTGTACTGGTATGCATTATGATGTCACAATCTATTGTCAGCAGATAATAATATTTAGGATTCCATTATGATGTCACAATGTATTGGCTGCAGATGGTAGTACCCCGGATTCCATTATGACGTCACAATGTATGGTCAGCAGATATTAGTATTCAGGATTCCATTATGACATCACAATGTATGGTCAGCAGATGGTAGTACCCCGGATTCCATTATGACATCACAATGTATGGTCAGCAGATGATAGTATCCCGGATTCCATTATGATAACACAATGTATTGTAAACAGATAATAGTATTTAGTATTCCATTATGTTGATACAATGTATAGTCAGCAGATAATAGTATCCAGGATTCCATTATGATGTCACAATGTATGGCTAGCAGATGGCAGAATCCCGGATTCCATTATGATGTCACAATGTATCGTCAGTAGATGATAGTATCCCGGATTCCATTATGATGTCACAATATCTGGCTAGCAGATGGTAATATCCCGGATTCCATTGTGACGTCACAATGTATGGTCAGCAGATGATAGTATCCCGGATTCTATTATGATGTCACAATGTATGGTCAGCAGATGATAGTATCCAGGATTCCATTATGATGTCACAATGTATGGTCAGCAGATGGTGGTATACTTGAATGCATTATGATGTTACAATCTATTGTCAGCAGATAATAGCATTTAGTATTCCATTATGATGTCACAATGTATGGTCAGCAGATAATAGTATCCAGGATTCCATTATGACGACACAATGTATAGTCAGCATATGATAGTATCCCGGATTCCATTATGATGTCACAATGTATGGTCAGCAGATGGTAGTATACTGGAATGCATTATGATGTAACAATCTATTGTCATCAGATAATAGCATTTAGGATTCCATTATGATGTCACAATGTATGGTCAGCAGATAATAGTATCGAGGATTCCATTATGATGTCACAATGTATGGCTAGCAGATGGCAGTATCCCAGGTTCCATTATGACGTCACAATGTATGGTCAGCAGATGGTAGTACCCCGGATTTCATTATGACGTCACAATGTATGGTCAGCAGATATTAGTATCCAGGATTCCATTATGAGGTCACAATGTATTGTCAACAGATAATAGTATTTAGTATTCCATTATGATGATACAAAGTATAGTCAGCAGATAATAGTATCCAGGATTCCATTATGATGTCACAATGTATTGTCAGGAGATAATAGTATCTAGGATTCCATTATGACGTCACAATGTATGGTCAGCAGATGATAGTATCCAGGATTCCATTATGATGTCACAATGTATGGTCAGCAGATGGTAGTATACTGGAATGCATTATGATGTCACAATCTATTGTCAGCAGATAATAGCATTAGGGATTCCATTATGATGTCATTATGTATGGTCAGCAGATAATAGTATTGAGGATTCTATTATGATGTCACAATGTATAGCTAGCAGATGGCAGTATCCCAGGTTCCATTATGACCTCACAATGTATGGTCAGCAGATGGTAGTACCCCGGATTCCATTATGACGTCACAATGTATGGTCAGCAGATATTAGTATCCAGGATTCCATTATGAATTCACAATGTATGGTCAGCAGATAATAGTATCCCGGATTCCATTATGATGTCACAATGTATGGTCAGCAGATAATAGTTTCCAGGATTCCATTATGACGTCACAATGAATGGTCAGCAGATGGTAGTATGGTGGAATGCATTATGATGTCACAATCTATTTTCAACAGATAATAGCATTTAGGATTCCATTATGATGTCACAATTTATGGTCAGCAGATAATAATATCGAGGATTCCATTATGATGTCACAATGTATGGTCAGCAGATGGTACTATCCAGGATTACATTATGATGTCACAATGTATGGTGAGCAGATAATAGTATCCAGGATTCCATTATGATGTCACAATGTATAGATAGCAGATGGTAGTATCCCATGTTCCATTATGGCGTCAAAATGTACGGTCAGCAGATGATAGTACCCCGGATTCCATTATGATGTCACAATGTATGGTCAGCAGATGATAGTATCCAGGATTCCATTATGATGTCACAATGTATGGTCAGCAGATGGTAGTATACTGAAAAGCTTAATGATGTCACAATCTATTGTCAGCAAATAATAGCATTAAGGATTCCATTATGATGTCACAATGTATGGTCAGCAGATAATAGTATCGAGGATTCCATTATGATGTCACAATGTATGGCTAGCAGATGGCAGTATACCAGGTTCCATTATGATGACACAATGTATGGTCAGCAGATGACAGTGTACTGGTATGCATTATGATGTCACAATCTATTGTCAGCAGATAATAGTATGGTAGTACCCCATGGTAGCATATGGTAGTACCCCGGATTCCATTATGACATCACATTGTATGGTCAGCAGATGATAGTATCCCGGATTCCATTATGATAACACAATGTATTGTAAACAGATAATAGTATTTAGTATTCCATTATGATGATACAATGTATAGTCAGCAGATAATAGTATCCAGGATTCCATTATGATGTCACAATGTATAGCTAGCAGATGGCAGTATCCCGGATTCCATTATGATTTCACAATATCTGGCTAGCAGATGGTAATATCCCCGATTCCATTGTGAAGTCACAATGTATGGTCAGCAGATGATAGTATCCTGGATTCTATTATGATGTCACAATGTATGGTCAGCAGATAGTAGTATCCCGGATTCCATTATGATAACACAATGTATTGTCAACAGATAATAGTATTTAGTATTCCATTATGATGATACAACGTATAGTCAGCAGATATTAGTATCCAGGATTCCATTATGATGTCACAATGTATGGCTAGCAGACAACAGTATCCCGGATTCCATTATAATGTCACAATGTTTCGTCAGCAGATAATAGTATCCAGGATTCCATTATGATGTCACAATGTATGGTCAGCAGACGGTAGTATCCAGGATTACATTATGATGTCACAATGTATAGCTAGCAGATGGTAGTATCCCATGTTCCATTATGGCGTCACAATGTACGGTCAGCAGATGATAGTACCCCGGATTCCATTATGATGTCACAATGTATGGTCAGCAGATGGTAGTACCCCGGATTCCATTATGACATCACATTGTATGGTCAGCAGATATTAGTATCCAGAATTCCATTATGACATCACAATGTATGGTCAGCAGATGATAGTATCCCGGATTCCATTATGATAACACAATGTATTGTAAACAGATAATAGTATTTAGTATTCCATTATGATGATACAATGTATAGTCAGCAGATAATAGTATCACGGATTCCATTATGATGTCACAATGTATGCTCAGCAGATAATAGTATCGAGGATTTCATTATGATGTCACAATGTATGGCTAGCAGATGGCAGTATCCCAGGTTCCATTATGACGGCACAATGTATGGTCAGCAGATGGTAGTACCCCGGATTCCATTATGACATCACAATGAATTGTCAGCAGATGATAGTATCCCGGATTCCATTATGATAACACAATGTATTGTAAACAGATAATAGTATTTAATATTCCATTATGATGATACAATGTATAGTCAGCAGATAATAGTATCCCGGATTCCATTATGATGTCACAATGTATCGTCAGTAGATGATAGTATCCCGGATTCCATTATGATGTCACAATATCTGGCTAGCAGATGGTAATATTCCGGATTCCATTGTGACGTCACAATATATGGTCAGCAGATGATAGTACCCCGGATTCTATTATGATGTCACAATGTATGGTCAGCAGATGATAGTATCCCCGATTCAATTATGATGTTACAATGTATGATCAGCAGATGGTAGTATCCCGGATTCCATTATGATGTCACAATGTATTGTCAACAGATAATAGTATTTAGTATTCCATTATGATGTTACAATGTATGATCAGCAGATAATAGTATCCAGGATTCCATTATGATGTCACAATGTATGTTCAGCAGATAATAGTATTGAGGATTGAATTATGATGTCACAATGTATGGCTAGCAGATAGCAGTATCCCAGGTTCCATTATGACGGCACAATGTATGGTCAGCAGATGGTAGTACCCCGGATTTCATTATGACGTCACAATGTATGGTCAGCAGATGATACTATCCCGGATTCCATTATGATGTCACAATGTATTGTAAACTGATAATAGTATTTAGTATTCCATTATGATGATACAATGTATAGTCAGCAGATAATAGTATCCAGGATTCCATTATGATGTCACAAAGTATGGCTAGCAGATGGCAGTATCCTGGATTTCATTATGATGTCACAATGTCTCGTCAGCAGATGATAGTATCCCGGATTCCATTATGATGTCACAATATCTGGCTAGCAGATGGTAATATCCCGGGTTCCATTGTGACGTCACAATGTATGGTCAGCAGATGATAGTATCCTGGATTCTATTATGATGTCACAATGTATGGTCAGCAGACGATAGTATCCTGGATTCCATTATGATGTCACAATGTATGGCTAGCAGATGGTAATATCCTGGTTTCCATTATGACGTCACAATGTATGGTCAGCAGATATTAGTATCCCGGATCCCATTATGATTTCACAATGTATGGTCAGCAGATAATAGTATCCAGGATTCCATTATGATGTCACAATATATGTTCAGCAGATGGTAGTATCCAGGATTCCATTATGTTGTCACAATGTATGGTGAGCAGATAATAGTATCCAAGATTCCATTATGATGTCACAATGTATGGCTAGCTCATGGTAGTATCCCATGTTCCATTATGACGTCACAATGTACGGTCAGCAGATGATAGTACCCCGGATTCCATTATGATGTCACAATGTATGGTCAGCAGATAATAGTATCCAGGATTCCATTATGACGTCACAATGTATAGTCAGCAGTTGATAGAATCCCGGATTCCATTATGATGTCACAATGTATGGGAAGCAGAAAACAGTTTCCAGAATTCTATTATGATGTCACAATGTATGGTCTGCAGATGGTAGTATCCCAGATTCCATTTTTGATGTCACAATGTATGGTCAGCATATGGTAGTATCCTGGATTCCATTATGATGTCACAATGTATGGTCAGCAGATAATAGTATTTAGGATTCCATTATGATGTCACAATGTATGGTCAGCAGATAATAGTATTGAGGATTGCATTATGATGTTACAATGTATGGTTAGCAGATGGTAGTATCCCAGGTTCCATTATGACGTCACAATGTATGGTCAGCAGATAATAGTATCTAGGATTCCATTATGATGTCACAATGTATGGTCAGCAGATAATAGTATCTAGGATTCCATTATTATGTCACAATGTATGGTCAGCAGATGATAGTATCCCGGATTCCATTATGATGTCACAATATATGGTCAGCAGATGGTAGTATACTGGAATGCATTATGATGTCACAATCTATTGTCAGCAGATAATAGCATTTAGGATTCCATTATGATGTCACAATGTATCGTCAGCAGATGATAGTATCCCAGATTCCATCATGATGTCACAATGTATGGCTAGCAGATGGTAGTATCCAGGATTACATTATGATGTCACAATGTATGGTCAGCAGATAATAGTATCCCGTATCCCATTATGATGTCACAATGTTTGGTCAGCAGATAATAGTATCCAAGATTCCATTATGATGTCACAATGTATGGTCAGCAGATAATAGTATACAGGAATCCATTATGATGTCACAATGTATGGCTAGCAGATGGCAGTATCCCAGGTTCCATTATGACGTCACAATGTATGGTCAGCAGATGGTAGTACCCCGGATTCCATTATGACGTCACAATGTATGGTCAGCAAATATTAGTATCCAGGATTCCATTATGATGTCACAATGTATGGTCAGCAGATAATAGTATCCAGGATTCCATTATGACGTCACAATGTATGGTCAGCAGATGATAGTATCCCGGATTCCATTATGATGTCACAATTTATGGTCAGCAGATAGTGGTATACTGGAATGCATTATGATGTCACAATCTATTGTCAGCAGATAATTGCATTTAGGAATCCATTATGATGTCATAATGAATGGTCAGCAGATATTAGTATCCAGGATTCCATTATGATGTCACAATGTATGGTCAGCAGATAATAGTATCCAGGATTCCATTATGACGTCACAATGTATGGTCAGCAGATGATAGTATTATGGATTCCATTATGATGTCACAATGTATGGTCAGCAGATGGTAGTATCCAGGATTCCATTATGATGTCACAATGTATGGTCAGCAGATGACAGTGTACTGGTATGCATTATGATGTCACAATCTATTGTCAGCAGATAATAGTATTTAGGATTCCATTATGATGTCACAATGTATGGTCAGCAGATAGTAGTATTGAGGATTGCATTATGATGTCACAATGTATGGCTAGCAGATGGCAGTATCCCAGGTTCCATTATGACGTCACAATGTATGGTCAGCAGATATTAATATCCAGGATTCCATTATGACATCACAATGTATGGTCAGCAGATGATAGTATCCCGGATTCCTTTATGATGTCACAATGTATTGTAAACTGATAATAATTTTTAGTATTCAATTATGATGATACAATGTATAGTCAGCAGATAATAGTATCCAGGATTCCATTATGATGTCACAAAGTATGGCTAGCAGATGGCAGTATCCCGGATTCCATTATGATGTCACAATGTCTCGTCAGCAGATGATAGTATCCCGGATTCCATTATGATGTCACAATATCTGTCTAGCAGATGGTAATATCCCGGATTCCATTGTGACGTCACAATGTATGGTCTGCAGATGATAGTATCCTGGATTCTATTATGATGTCACAATGTATGGTCAGCAGACGATAGTATCCTGGATTCCATTATGATGTCACAATGTATGGTCAGCAGATGGTAGTATCCAGGATTCCATTATGATGTCACAATGTATGGTGAGCAGATGATAGTATCCCGGACTCCTTTATGATGTCACAATGTATTGAAAACTGATAATAGTTTTTAGTATTCCATTATGATGATACAATGTATAGTCAGCAGATAATAGTATCCAGGATTCCATTATGATGTCACAAAGTATGGCTAGCAGATGGCAGTATCCCGGATTCCATTATGATGTCACAATGTCTCGTCAGCAGATGATAGTATCCCGGATTCCATTATGATGTCACAATATCTGTCTAGCAGATGGTATTATCCCGGATTCCATTGTGACGTCACAATGTATGGTCTGCAGATGATAGTATCCTGGATTCTATTATGATGTCACAATGTATGGTCAGCAGACGATAGTATCCTGGATTCCATTATGATGTCACAATGTATGGTCAGCAGATAATAGTATGAAGGATTCCATTATGATGTCACATTGTATGGCTAGCAGATGGTAATATCCCGGTTTCCATTATGACGTCACAATGTATGGTCAGCAGATAATAGTATCCCGGATTCCATTATGATGTCACAATGTATGGTCAGCAGATAATAGTATCCAGGATTCCATTATGATGTCACAATGTATGGTCAGCAGATGGTAGTATCCAGGATTCCATTATGATGTCACAATGTATGGTGAGCAGATAATAGTATCCAGGATTCTATTATGATGTCACAATGTATGGCTAGCTCATGGTAGTATCCCATGTTCCATTATGACTTCACAATGTATGGTCAGCAGATAATAGTATCCCAGATTCCATTATGATGTCACAATGTATGGTTAGCAGATAATAGTATCCAGAATTCTATTATGATGTTATAATGTATGGTCTGCAGATGGTAGTATCCCAGATTCCATTATGATGTCACAATGTATGGTCAGCATATGGTAGTATCCTGGATTCCATTATGATGTCACAATGTATGGTCAGCTGATGACAGTGTACTGGTATGCATTATGATGTCACAATCTATTGTCAGCAGATAATAGTATTTAGGATTCCATTATGATGTCACAATGTATGGTCAGCAGATAATAGTATTGAGGATTACATTATGATGTTACAATGTATGGCTAGCAGATGGTAGTATCCCAGGTTCCATTATGACGTCACAATGTATGGTCAGCAGATGATAGTGCCCCGGATTCCATTATGATGTCACAATGTATGGTCAGCAGATAATAGTATCGAGGATTCCATTATGACGTCACAATGTATAGTCAGCAGATGGTAGTATACTGCAAAACATTATGATGTCACAATCTATTGTCAGCAGATAATAGCATTTAGGATTCCATTATGATGTCACAATGTATCGTCAGCAGATGATAGTATCCCAGATTCCATCATGATGTCACAATGTATGGCTAGCAGATGGTAATATCCCGGATTCCATTATGACGTCACAATGTATGGTCAGCAGATAATAGTATCCCGGATCCCATTATGATGTCACAATGTATGGTCAGCAGATAATAATATCCAGCATTCCATTATGATGTCACAATGTATGGCTAGCAGATGGTAGTATCCAGGATTACATTATGATGTCACAATGTATGGTCAGCAGATAATAGTTTCCCGGATTCCATTATGATGTCACAATGTTTGGTCAGCAGATAATAGTATCCAGGATTCCATTATGATGTCACAATGTATGGTCAGCAGATAATAGTATACAGGATTCTATTATGATGTCACAATGTACTGCTAGCAGATGGTAGTATCCCAGATTCCATTATGACATCACATTGTATGGTCAGCAGTTGATAGAATCCCGGATTCCATTATGATGTCACAATGTATGGTCTGCAGATGGTAGTATCCCAGATTCCATTATGATGTCACAATGTATGGTCAGCATATGGTAGTATCCTGGATTCCATTATGATGTCACAATGTATGGTCAGCAGATGACATTGTACTGGTATGCATTATGATGTCACAATCTATTGTCAGCAGATAATAATATTTAGGATTCTATTATGATGTCACAATGTATGGTCAGCAGATAATAGTATTGAGGATTGCATTATGATGTCACAATGTATGGCTAGCAGATGGTAGCATCCTAGGTTCCATTATGACGTCACAATGTACGGTCAGCAGATAATAGTACCCCGGATTCCATTATGATGTCACAATGTATGGTCAGCAGATAATCGTATCCAGGATTCCATTATGACGTCACAATGTATAGTCAGCATATGATAGTATCCCGGATTCCATTATGATGTCACAATGTATGGTCAGCAGATATTAGTATCCAGGATTCCATTATGACATCACAATGTATGGTCAGCAGATGATAGTATCCCGGATTCCATTATGATGTCACAATGTATGGTCAGCAGATAATAGTATCCAGGATTCCATTATGATGTCACAAAGTATGGCTAGCAGATGGCAGTATCCCGGATTCCATTATGATGTCACAATGTCTCGTCAGCAGATGATAGTATCCCGGATTCCATTATGATGTCACAATATCTGTCTAGCAGATGGTAATATCCCGGATTCCATTGTGACGTCACAATGTATGGTCTGCAGATGATATTATCCTGGATTCTATTATGATGTCACAATGTATGGTCAGCAGACGATAGTATCCTGGATTCCATTATGATGTCACAATGTATGGTCAGCAGATGGTAGTATCCAGGATTCCATTATGATGTCACAATGTATGGTGAGCAGATGATAGTATCCCGGACTCCTTTATGATGTCACAATGTATTGAAAACTGATAATAGTTTTTAGTATTCCATTATGATGATACAATGTATAGTCAGCAGATAATAGTATCCAGGATTCCATTATGATGTCACAAAGTATGGCTAGCAGATGGCAGTATCCCGGATTCCATTATGATGTCACAATGTCTCGTCAGCAGATGATAGTATCCCGGATTCCATTATGATGTCACAATATCTGTCTAGCAGATGGTATTATCCCGGATTCCATTGTGACGTCACAATGTATGGTCTGCAGATGATAGTATCCTGGATTCTATTATGATGTCACAATGTATGGTCAGCAGACGATAGTATCCTGGATTCCATTATGATGTCACAATGTATGGTCAGCAGATAATAGTATGAAGGATTCCATTATGATGTCACATTGTATGGCTAGCAGATGGTAATATCCCGATTTCCATTATGACGTCACAATGTATGGTCAGCAGATAATAGTATCCCGGATTCCATTATGATGTCACAATGTATGGTCAGCAGATAATAGTATCCAGGATTCCATTATGATGTCACAATGTATGGTCAGCAGATGGTAGTATCCAGGATTCCATTATGATGTCACAATGTATGGTGAGCAGATAATAGTATCCAGGATTCTATTATGATGTCACAATGTATGGCTAGCTCATGGTAGTATCCCATGTTCCATTATGACTTCACAATGTATGGTCAGCAGATAATAGTATCCCAGATTCCATTATGATGTCACAATGTATGGTTAGCAGATAATAGTATCCAGAATTCTATTATGATGTTATAATGTATGGTCTGCAGATGGTAGTATCCCAGATTCCATTATGATGTCACAATGTATGGTCAGCATATGGTAGTATCCTGGATTCCATTATGATGTCACAATGTATGGTCAGCAGATGACAGTGTACTGGTATGCATTATGATGTCACAATCTATTGTCAGCAGATAATAGTATTTAGGATTCCATTATGATGTCACAATGTATGGTCAGCAGATAATAGTATTGAGGATTACATTATGATGTTACAATGTATGGCTAGCAGATGGTAGTATCCCAGGTTCCATTATGACGTCACAATGTATGGTCAGCAGATGATAGTGCCCCGGATTCCATTATGATGTCACAATGTATGGTCAGCAGATAATAGTATCGAGGATTCCATTATGACGTCACAATGTATAGTCAGCAGATGGTAGTATACTGCAAAACATTATGATGTCACAATCTATTGTCAGCAGATAATAGCATTTAGGATTCCATTATGATGTCACAATGTATCGTCAGCAGATGATAGTATCCCAGATTCCATCATGATGTCACAATGTATGGCTAGCAGATGGTAATATCCCGGATTCCATTATGACGTCACAATGTATGGTCAGCAGATAATAGTATCCCGGATCCCATTATGATGTCACAATGTATGGTCAGCAGATAATAATATCCAGCATTCCATTATGATGTCACAATGTATGGCTAGCAGATGGTAGTATCCAGGATTACATTATGATGTCACAATGTATGGTCAGCAGATAATAGTTTCCCGGATTCCATTATGATGTCACAATGTTTGGTCAGCAGATAATAGTATCCAGGATTCCATTATGATGTCACAATGTATGGTCAGCAGATAATAGTATACAGGATTCTATTATGATGTCACAATGTACTGCTAGCAGATGGTAGTATCCCAGATTCCATTATGACATCACATTGTATGGTCAGCAGTTGATAGAATCCCGGATTCCATTATGATGTCACAATGTATGGTCTGCAGATGGTAGTATCCCAGATTCCATTATGATGTCACAATGTATGGTCAGCATATGGTAGTATCCTGGATTCCATTATGATGTCACAATGTATGGTCAGCAGATGACATTGTACTGGTATGCATTATGATGTCACAATCTATTGTCAGCAGATAATAATATTTAGGATTCTATTATGATGTCACAATGTATGGTCAGCAGATAATAGTATTGAGGATTGCATTATGATGTCACAATGTATGGCTAGCAGATGGTAGCATCCTAGGTTCCATTATGACGTCACAATGTACGGTCAGCAGATAATAGTACCCCGGATTCCATTATGATGTCACAATGTATGGTCAGCAGATAATCGTATCCAGGATTCCATTATGACGTCACAATGTATAGTCAGCATATGATAGTATCCCGGCTTCCATTATGATGTCACAATGTATGGTCAACAGTTGGTAGTATACTGTAATGCATTATGATGTCACAATCTATTGTCAGCAGATAATAGCATTTAGGATTCCATTATGATGTCACAATGTATGGTCAGCAGATAATAGTATCGAGGATTCCATTATGATGTCACAATGTATGGCTAGCAGATGGCAGTATCCCAGGTTCCATTATGACGTAACAATATATGGTCAGCAGATGGTAGTATCCCGGATTCCATTATGACGTCACAATGTATGGTCAGCAGATATTAGTATCTAGGATTCCATTATGATGTCACAATGTATTGTCAACAGATAAAAGTATTTAGTATTCCATTATGATGATACAATGTATAGTCAGCAGATAATAGTATCCAGGATTCCATTATGACGTCACAATGTATGGTCAGCAGATATTAGTATCCAGGATTCCATTATGATGTCACAATGTATTGTCAACAGATAATAGTATTTAGTATTCCATTATGATGATACAATGTATAGTCAGCAGATAATAGTATCCAGGATTCCATTATGATGTCACAATGTATGGTCAGCAGATAATAGTATCCAGGATTCCATTATGACGTAACAATGTGTGATCAGCAGATGATAGTATCCCGGATTCCATTATGATGTCACAATGTATAGCTAGCAGATGGCAGCATCCCAGGTTCCATTATGACGTCACAATGTATGGTCAGCAGATGGTAGTACCCCGGATTCCATTATGATGTCACAATGTATGGTCAGCAGATATTAGTATCCAGGATTCCATTATGACATCACAATGTATGGTCAGCAGATGATAGTATCCCGGATTCCATTATGATGTCACAATGTATGGTCAGCAGATAATAGTATCCAGGATTCCATTATGACATCACAATGTATGGTCAGCAAATATTAGTATCCAGGATTCCATTATGACGTCACAATGTATGGTCAGCAAATATTAGTATCCAGGATTCCATTATGACATCACAATGTATGGTCAGCAGATAATAGTATCCAGGATTCCATTATGACGTCACAATGTATGGTCAGCAGATAATAGTATCCAGGATTCCATTATGACGTCACAATGTATGGTCAGCAGATGATAATATCCCGGATTCCATTATGATGTCACAATGTATGGTCAGCAGATGGTAGTATACTGGAATGCATTATGATGTCACAATCTATTGTCAGCAGATAATAGCATTTAGGATTCCATTATGATGTCACAATATATGGTCAGCAGATAATAGTATCGAGGATTCCATTATGATGTCACAATGTATGGCTAGCAGATGGCAGTATCCCAGGTTCCATTATGACATCACAATGTATGGTCAGCAGATGGTAGTACCCCGGATTCCATTATGATGTCACAATCTATGGTCAGCAGATATTAGTATCCAGGATTCCATTATGACATCACAATGTATGGTCAGCAGACGATAGTATCCCGGATTCCATTATGATGTCACAATGTATTGTCAACAGATAATAGTATTTAGCATTCCATTATGATGATACAATGTATAGTCAGCAGATAATAGTATCCAGGATTCCATTATGATGTCACAATGTATGGCTAGCAGACGATAGTATCCCGGATTCCATTATGATGTCACAATGTATTGTCAACAGATAATAGTATTTGTGGTCTTGCACTCACAAAGAAGGACTCCTACCTGCTGGCTAGCTAAAGCGGTAAGAGTTATGCCGAAACCGTGACGTTGAAGGGATAGCTGAAGGAGGCCATCCCCTTGGTGAGAAGCTGAGATTGAGGGTGGGTAGGGTGGGAGAGTTTGACACGACGTTCATTGAAGGAGGGGCAGAGGTGCCATGATATAGGCAACCGTGCCCCTCCCACAAATACAGGCCAATGAATCGGCCTTAACACTTGTGGTCGGGCACTCGCGAAGAAGGACTCCTACCTGCTGGCTAGCTAAAGCGGTTAGAGTTATGCCGAAACCGTGACGTTGAAGAGATAGCTGAAGGAGGCCAAAAAGAACAACAATTTCTATCATATCGGAATGCTACAAACATTTATTCATAACACCAAATTCTGACAAGCAAGATTCATTTCAGTGTATGGACAAGGAATGTAGCGGCTGAAACAGGACGAACGCCAGCGACCTAGTCTTTTGATTATGTGTGCTGGAATCTGATTCCTTGACGCGGCGGATGCCGCCCCTATGCGAAACGAACGCCCGGATATTGAGGACGGGTCTACTGCCAGATTAGTCAGTAAAACACGAATATGAGTTATGAATTGGGGACAGGTAAGGTGAGTATTATTGAATGGTAGCAAAGGACTGCCGGGCGGCTTGTTTGGCAGAGAGGACAGAAGCTGTTGTAGCACGCGCACGGGACACCAATGATGAGAGGTCGGGAAGAAAAACACCTGGGTCGGGGGGTCTACCTGAGAGGTCTTGGAGGTGAGTAGAGAGAGTATGAAACCATCTCTGAAAGCCGAGAGCTGACCGAGAGTGACGTACCTGCTGCTGTTAGCCTGGGAAGTAAACTCGGACGGTCTCAAAAACCCGAAAAAGGACAGGTACATGGCAGCTTTTATTATCAAACTATGCAGGGCACCGAATGGTTTTTTGTCTAACAAGTCGAAAAGGTTGCGGAAAAGCTGGCCAGTGACGGGTAGCCGGCGAGTGCGTGACTCGCAGTCGCTTTTCTCGAGACCCCTCAGAGTAGCTTTAATGACATGGATAGAAAACAATGAACCTGGCTTGGTGAAACTCATGGCTCTAAAATGTTGCACCCCTCCGAGGTAGGACTTGACCGTGGCGTGGGATAGTTTCAGATTGGTGTGACAGTAACCTATGAACGCCAGGATGCATGGAATAAACTCGGTGTCACCTTGCGGATGAGAGTCCTGAAATCTCTGGAAGGCTCTCCAACCTGTCTGGTAGGCTCTGGCTGTACTGCGTGAGAGGGACTTGAGTAACAGTGACCGAGCGGTGGCGAAATGAGCGTCTATGGAAGGATTAGAGCAGCGTATGGAGGGACTGGGCTCCCGATGGAGTCTGCTTCTGGACAGATCTGTGAAAAGAGGGTAAATTAAAACGAGATAACGCGTCGGCTGCTGCGTTGTGGTTACCGGCTATATGTGAAGCTATGCAACGAAACTGGTGTTGTAATGACAGAAGGACCAAGCGCCAAAGAAATAACATGACATATGGAGACTTAGAAGACCCACTATTGAGAATCTCGATGACGGCTGCATTATCGGACACGAAGGACACAGTCTGACCTGACCAACTTTGACCCCGGGTATAGGATGCTGTCACTAGTGATGAGCAGCAGGTGCCATATTCGATTTCGACGAAATTCGCGAATATTCGATAGAATATTCGTTTTATATTCGTCGAAATCGAATATTCGTCATTATTCTTGTTATCGCGATTAATATGCGATTTAAATAATCGCGTATTGCGATTTTAACTTAAAGGCTACTCTCCTATTTAAATAGCAATGCGATTAATTCAAGTTATAATAATCGAATTTCGATTTTAACTTAGCACTGCTATATTCCATATTCGTTAATTCTAGCTTAATATAGAATATAGCAGTGCTAAGTTAAAATCGAAATTCGATTATTATAACTTTAATTTTTTTTATTTTTTTTTATTGTTATATTTTTTTCTTTCCCACTTCCCTAAAGTTGTTCTTACCTGTCCTTTGGATTCCTGGCTGCTCCAGTCAGTGCCCGTTGCCGCTTCTGCCGACTTCCGTGCTCATGGAGCGTCCCCATCACCATGGGAACGTCTCCATATACTAGAATGTACTGTCGGATTTGAGAATTACGTGAAAAATCGCAATTAGATTTTTTAAAGTTATAATAATCGAATTTCGATTTTAACTTAGCACTGCTATATTTAATTCTAGCCTAATATGGAATATAGCAGTGCTAAGTTAAGATCGAAATTAGATTATTATAACTTGAATTAATCGAATTGCGATTTCAACTTGGACCTGGTTTGCTATGGTTGGCTTGGTAGAATTAGCGAATATGACGAATGTATTCGTCATATTCCACAAAACGAATATAACAAATGTATTCGTCATTTTCCACAAAACGAAGATAACAAAGTATTCTGCATCTTCGTTTTAGCTACCTATTCATCAACTTCGCTAATTCTAGCAATCATATAGGAAAGTTTACTATAGAGACAGCTAAGTTTAATTCGCTATGCGATTATATTACTTTGCTTTTTATTTATAAATAGAATAACTATAATAATTATCAGGTATTATAATTATTCAATTTTTTTTGATGAATAGGTAGCTAAAACTAAGATGCAGAATACTTCGTTATCTTCGTTTTGTGGAATATGACGAATACATTCGTTATATTCGTTTTGTGGAATATGACGAATACATTCGTCATATTCACTAATTCTACCAAGCCAACCATAGTAAACCAGGTCCAAGTTGAAATCGCAATTCGATTAATTCAAGTTATAATAATCGAATTTTGATTTTAACTTAGCACTGCTATATTCCATATTAGGCTAGAATTAAATATAGCAGTGCTAAGTTAAAATCGAAATTCGATTATTATAACTAGAAAAAATCGAATTGCGATTTTTCACGAAATTCTCAAATCCGACAGTACATTCTAGTATATGGAGACGTTCCCATGGTGATGGGGACGCTCCATGAGCACGGAAGTCGGCAGAAGCGGCAACGGGCACTGACTGGAGCAGCCAGGAATCCAAAGGACAGGTAAGAACAACTTTAGGGAAGTGGGAAAGAAAAAAATATAACAAAAAAAAATTTAAAAAACGAATATTCGAAATATCGAATTTATATCACTATATTCGAAATATTCGTGAATTAGCGAAGTGCCGATATTCGCGAAAAAAATTCGATATTCGAATATTCGCGCTCAACACTAGCTGTCACTAAGGGGTAGAGTTCAAAAACTGCTGAGGTACGGAAAAACCCAGGAATGGAACTGACTTCGGTTGGCCATCTGTCTGCTAACCAATGGTTGCCAAAAATAGCTGCGAAACCTGTATTGGCGGCGGCGTCGGACAAAATTACGGGGGAGTTGTCGGATATTGTGGGAACAAAGAGCGAGATGCCTTTCCATTGCATGAGAAATTGATCCCACATGTTTAAGTCAGCCATGACCATATCGTCCAGACCTATGCTGCTATCCTGGGAAGGGGCTGTAGTAAGATAAGAGCGATGGCTTGATCTATGGTGGCATATCTCATGCTAACCTCTTCTGATGGAATTAGAGAGTTGATGCTAGGTGTAGGGGTACCATGCGGGGCGGACAGGTCGATAATCAACCTCTCCTTGTTACTAAATTTGCCAAACACGACTCCTATCGGGCTGATTCTCCACCTATCAAAGGGTGGTGATGAAAAAGGACCTATCAGGAAACCTTTGACTAACTCCGCTGCTATTAACCTATCGGAGACATCAGGGTGTTGGTCAGCGGACTGTAGGTTCCTGCATTCGTGTGTGGAATCTGGAAGGGTCACCATCCCAGTGTGGAAACCGAACGTGAATCCTGTACTAAGGAACTTCACAAAGCCTGGGTCAGGATACCTGCGTAGGAACTGCTGCAACCGAACTATATTAACAACACACATGAAATTATTATCTACAAACCGGATTCCAAAAAAGTTGGGACACTATACAAATCGTGAATAAAAACTGAATGCAATGATGTGGAGGTGCCAACTTCTAATATTTTATTCAGAATAGAACATAAATCACGGAACAAAAGTTTAAACTGAGAAAATGTACCATTTTAAGGGAAAAATATGTTGAATCAGAATTTCATGGTGTCAACAAATCCCCAAAAAGTTGGGACAAGGCCATTTTCACCACTGTGTGGCATCTCCCCTTCTTCTTACAACACTCAACAGACGTATGGGGACCGAGGAGACCAGTTTCTCAAGTTTAGAAATAGGAATACTCTCCCATTCTTGTCTAATACAGGACTCTAACTGTTCAATCGTCTTGGGCCTTCTTTGTTGCACCTTCCTCTTTATGATGCGCCAAATGTTCTCTATAGGTGAAAGATCTGGACTGCAGACTGGCCATTTCAGTACCCGGATCCTTCTCCTACGCAGCCATGATGTTGTGATTGATGCAGAATGTGGTCTGGCATTATCTTGTTGAAAAATGCAGGGTCTTCCCTGAAAGAGATGACATCTGGATGGGAGCATATGTTGTTCTAGAACCTGAATATATTTTTCTGCATTGATGGTGCCTTTCCAGACATGCAAGCTGCCCATGCTACACGCACTCATGCAACCCCATACCATCAGAGATGCAGGCTTCTGAACTGAGCGTTGATAACAACTTGGGTTGTCCTTGTCCTCTTTGGTCCGGATGACATGGCGTCCCAGATTTCCAAAAAGAACTTCGAATCGTGACTCGTCTGACCACAGAACAGTCTTCCATTTTGCCACACTCCATTTTAAATGATCTCTGGCCCAGTGAAAACACCTGAGCTTGTGGATCTTGCTTAGAAATGGCTTCTTCTTCGCACTGTAGAGTTTCAGCTGGCAACGGTGGATGGCACGGTGGATTGTGTTCACTGACAATGGTTTCTGGAAGTATTCCTGAGCCCATTCTGTGATTTCCATTACAGTAGCATTCCTGTTTGTGGTGCAGTGTCGTTTAAGGGCCCGGAGATCACGGGCATCCAGTATGGTTTTACGGCCTTGACCCTTACGCACAGAGATTGTTCCAGATTCTCTGAATCTTCGGATGATGTTATGCACAGTTGATGATGATAGATGCAAAGTCTTTGCAATTTTTCGCTGGGTAACACCTTTCTGATATTGCTCCACTATCTTTCTGCGCAACATTGTGGGAATTGGTGATCCTCTACCCATCTTGGCTTCTGAGAGACACTGCCACTCTGAGAAGCTCTTTTTATACCCAATCATGTTGCCAATTGACCTAAGTAGTGTTAATTGGTCTTCCAGCTCTTCGTTATGATCAAATTTACTTTTTCCAGCCTCTTATTGCTACTTGTCCCAACTTTTTTGGGATTTGTTGACACCGTGAAAATTGGAATCAACGTATTTTTCCTTTAAAATGATACATTTACTCAGATTAAACGTTTGATCTGTCATCTACGTTCTATTACAAATAAAATATTGACATTTGCCATCTCCACATCATTGCATTCAGTTTTTATTCACAATTTGTTTAGTGTCCCAACTTTTTTGGAATCCGGTTTGTACTTTTAATGAACAAACTACTTTAAGGTGGGCTCTGAAGCAGTTAGTACATATGTGTAGAAAGCAGCACTGACTGAAGTTACAGGATGCATAGTTGAAATTGTTACAGATCTGTGACCTGCCGAGTAATTTGGTAGGTCTGCCCAGCTTGTCAACTAAACCAGAGGATCTGAGTGAATCGGACGGGCCGGGAACAGGACCTGTAGAACTAGACCCCTCACTCTGAGCGGCCTTATGACACCACGCCGTGGAATGGTCAATTGATTTGCACAGGGAGCATGAAGGCGCCTTAAGCCCGGCGAAGTGCCTACAAAAAATCTCTGTATCAATGTTGGCCCAGTTAGTAAGAAACTGGAACTGACTTAAGGTGGCAGCTGCCTTGGCCGAGAAAGAACAATGGTAGTCGTAGAAGGAACTACCACCATACTTGTACCCCAACTCCGTTATTCTGAACAAGTACAAGTCAAGTTCTTCCCTTCTCTAGGGACGAACTGAACAGTTTACGTCTCTGTACAAACTAAATGCGAGCAAAAATTCAGGTACCGTGAGCTTGCGGTTCAGCCTATGGTCACGGCCTTTCAGGATCACTGACACATCCCCACAGGCAATTACCCTACTATCAGACAGATCCCGGGTAGCGACCAGTAAGGATGCTAGATTGACATCTCTAACTTCTAGGATGTCCTTCTTTAGATTGGCAGGAACAAAATGCGCCGGCATAATACTGGGCGCAGTCACAGGGATACCTGCCCCTGTTGCCGTAGAAGTGGATGGAACAGCGGCATCGATGGTATGCGGAGTAGTGGCAAAACAACGAGACTCAACCGCTTGCAACCTGGTTTGCACATCCGTGACGGACGAAGTCAAGTTATTCAGCAACAGATGGATTTGTGTCAGCGAGTTCTGAACAGAGACCGCGGAGACTTCTTCCTGCTGCTGAGGGCCTGAGTTAACGACCAAATACCCCGTCTGGACAACTCCGACATCAGCCTAGGGACGGTCCAGGTGCGAAGAGACGACACACTGCCCCCTTCTGACATCCTGGCGGGGTTCTGGTCGACCGAAGCCTCCACTATGTCTGAAGCATGTGACATACCCTGTGGATACAGTATGCATAAATCAACTCCTGACTGTCAACCGACACTGGGACGATGTGACGTGGCTGTGAGTAGGCCGAGACCCATGCAACTGTGAAGAAAACGAGTGAAAAAAGGACGAGATAACCTGAGCCAAGGAGAAGCGATAGCTGGACCTAGAACACCCCAGTGAATGGTGAGTCTGACCGTGGCACAACTGACCCATTACCAGAAGGAGAGAATGGAATAGTACCACGACATAGATACTGCCATACTGTACCCTGATGGTTGAACAACGTGCAGAATGTGTATGAAGAAGGACGAGACAAATCCTGGAATAACATCACATGTAAGATCCTTGCGTACGTCATGGCGCCAATCGTAGAGGCATGCGACCAACAATACAGATATCCTCTAACTAGCACTAAACAAGTATATCGCCCCTTCCCTAAAACTCCACCAATCAAGCATGAGTTACACTCTTATAATTATTTCCTTTTCTTTTTTTTTTTTTTTTTTTCTAATATATATATATTTTTTTTATTATTTTTTTATTTATTTTCTACCATTTTTTTAACACTTTTTTTTTTTTTTTTGTTGTTGTCATAACCCCTGGTGGCCACTAGACGGAGCCAACACAGGGCACAGAACCATGGACTGCACTGCCGACAGTCACCACCGGAGGGAGCCTGTGACATCCAACACTGCTCCATGGACTGCATTGACTCCAGCTACCACCAGGGGGAGCCCACACAGTGCCGGCCACCTGCAGCACGGGCAGACAGCGGAGGAGATCGCAAGCAGGACGCTGAGGTGAGTGTGCGGTTGACATGACAAGGGCCAGTAGTGGCATGGGGGGCATGAGGGGAGAAGAACCAAACTACTGCTGCCGTGAGCCCTACCTAGCTAATGGCACAGCGGCCCGTGCCAGACATTAAGGGAGGAGAGACGTATGAATCGGGATCGTGCTGATCCCTGCACGCTACGATTCATGCCACGTGGGAGTCGGAGCTCCTGGCAGACGCTCCGGTGCAGTGTGGCCCCCTCTTACCTAGGGAGCCGGCACTGCCGGCCGGACTTGTGAGCCGAGACTGCAATGTGGCAGTCACTTACCTGATCTAGTAGCTTGCTTTGCGTAGAAACGAACTTCTAGGACCAGACACAACTTCACACACGGAACGAAGCCAGCGTTTGACACGACGTTCATTGAAGGAGGGGCAGAGGTGCCATGATATAGGCAACCGTGCCCCTCCCACAAATACAGGCCAATGAATCGGCCTTAACATTTACTGTAGTATTCCATTATGATGATACAATGTATAGTCAGCAGATATTAGTATCCAGGATTCCATTATGACATCACAATGTATGGTCAGCAGACGATAGTATCCCGGATTCCATTATGATGTCACAATGTATTGTCAACAGATAATAGTATTTAGTATTCCATTATGATTAGGGATGAGCGAACCCGAACTGTATAGTTCGGGTTCGTACCGAATTTTGGGGTGTCCGTGACACGGACCCGAACCCGAACATTTTCGTAAAAGTTCGGGTTCGGTGTTCGGCGCTTTCTTGGCGCTTTTTGAAAGGCTGCAAAGCAGCCAATCAACAAGCGTCATACTACTTGGCCCAAGAGGCCATCACAGCCATGCCTACTATTGGCATGGCTGTGATTGGCCAGTGCACCATGTGACCCAGCCTCTATTTAAGCTGGAGTCACGTAGCGCCGCACGTCACTCTGCTATGATCAGTACACTGCGTGCAGAATTATTAGGCAAATGAGTATTTTGACCACATCATCCTCTTTATGCATGTTGTCTTACTCCAAGCTGTATAGGCTTGAAAGCCTACTACCAATTAAGCATATTAGGTGATGTGCATCTCTGTAATGAGAAGGGGTGTGGTCTAATGACATCAACACCCTATATTAGGTGTGCATAATTATTAGGCAACTTCCTTTCCTTTGGCAAAATGGGTCAAAAGAAGGACTTGACAGGCTCAGAAAAGTCAAAAATAGTGAGATATCTTGCAGAGGGATGCAGCACTCTTAAAATTGCAAAGCTTCTGAAGCGTGATCATCGAACAATCAAGCGTTTCATTCAAAATAGTCAACAGGGTCGCAAGAAGCGTGTGGAAAAACCAAGGCGCAAAATAACTGCCCATGAACTGAGAAAAGTCAAGCGTGCAGCTGCCAAGATGCCACTTGCCACCAGTTTGGCCATATTTCAGAGCTGCAACATCACTGGAGTGCCCAAAAGCACAAGGTGTGCAATACTCAGAGACATGGCCAAGGTAAGAAAGGCTGAAAGACGACCACCACTGAACAAGACACACAAGCTGAAACGTCAAGACTGGGCCAAGAAATATCTCAAGACTGATTTTTCTAAGGTTTTATGGACTGATGAAATGAGAGTGAGTCTTGATGGGCCAGATGGATGGGCCCGTGGCTGGATTGGTAAAGGGCAGAGAGCTCCAGTCCGACTCAGACGCCAGCAAGGTGGAGGTGGAGTACTGGTTTGGGCTGGTATCATCAAAGATGAGCTTGTGGGGCCTTTTCGGGTTGAGGATGGAGTCAAGCTCAACTCCCAGTCCTACTGCCAGTTTCTGGAAGACACCTTCTTCAAGCAGTGGTACAGGAAGAAGTCTGCATCCTTCAAGAAAAACATGATTTTCATGAAGGACAATTCTCCATCACACGCGTCCAAGTACTCCACAGCGTGGCTGGCAAGAAAGGGTTGAGAACCTGTGGTCCATCATCAAATGTGAGATTTACAAGGAGGGAAAACAGTACACCTCTCTGAACAGTGTCTGGGAGGCTGTGGTTGCTGCTGCACGCAATGTTGATGGTGAACAGATCAAAACACTGACAGAATCCATGGATGGCAGGCTTTTGAGTGTCCTTGCAAAGAAAGGTGGCTATATTGGTCACTGATTTGTTTTTGTTTTGTTTTTGAATGTCAGAAATGTATATTTGTGAATGTTGAGATGTTATATTGGTTTCACTGGTAAAAATAAATAATTGAAATGGGTATATATTTGTTTTTTGTTACGTTGCCTAATAATTATGCACAGTAATAGTCACCTGCACACACAGATATCCCCCTAAAATAGCTAAAACTAAAAACAAACTAAAAACTACTTCCAAAAATATTCAGCTTTGATATTAATGAGTTTTTTGGGTTCATTGAGAACATGGTTGTTGTTCAATAATAAAATTAATCCTCAAAAATACAACTTGCCTAATAATTCTGCACTCCCTGTATAGGGAGAGGTTGCAGCTGCGACGTTAGGGCGAGATTAGGCAGATTAACTCCTCCAAAAGACTTCATTCTGTGATCGATCTGCAGCTGTGGATCATTGAAGTGCTATTATTGACTTGCTCACTTTTTTGAGGCTGCCCAGAGCGTTTTTAGATCACTTTTTTTCTGGGGTGATCGGCGGCCATTTTGTGACTTGTGGTGCGCCAGCACGAGCTATCACCAAGTGTATTTAACCATCGATATTGTGGTTATTTTGTGCTATATCCTACATCAGCTGCAGGCTGAGCCTGTGTCACCGAAGTGCATTTAACCATAAACAGTCTGGTTATTTTTTGGCCATATACTACATCAGCTGCAGGCTGAGCCTGTGTCACCCAAGTGCATTTAACCATCGATAGTGTGGTTATTTTGTGCTATATCCTACATCAGCTGCAGACTGAGCCTGTGTCACCCAAGTGCATTTAACCATCAACAGTCTGATTATTTTTTGGCCATATACTACATCTGGTGCAGGCTGAGCCTGTGTCACCCAAGTGCATTTAACCATCAACAGTGTGGTTATTTTTTGGCCATATATTACATCAGGGGCAAGTTGAGCCTGTCACCCAGTGCCTAAAAAATAGACCTGACATTTCTATTCAACCAAATCTGTACTGTTTTAGCTGGTCAAGTTATTTGTAGTGACCGTAAAAGCAGACTTTTTGTTCTGGGTTGAAAAAGCATTCCCAAATTTGCCATTCTCAAAATAACTAGTTTCTGGTATTTGAGGCCTACTTGAAATCTATCCCAAAAAGAAAATCTTACATTGAAGGTATTGATAGTGTCATTCAGAAAAACCTAAGACACACGCTAGCGTGCTGATAGAAGTGTGATTCTGTGATTAAACCTATACCTGTCACACAGCGCAAAAAAAAACAGGTCTCACATCTCTATTCAACCAAATCTGCACTGTTTTAGCTGGTCAAGTTATTTGTAGTGACCGTAAAAGCACACTTTTTGTTCTGGGTTGAAAAAGCATTCCCAAATTTGCCATTCTCAAAATTGTGGTGAACGGGAACAATGAGGAAAACATCTAATAAGGGACGCGGACGTGGACATGGTCGTGGTGGTGTTAGTGGACCCTCTGGTGCTGGGAGAGGACGTGGCCGTTCTGCCACAGCCACACGTCCTAGTGAACCAACTACCTCAGGTCCCAGTAGCCAGCAGAATTTACAGCGATATTTGGTGGGGCCCAATGCCGTTCTAAGGATGGTAAGGCCTGAGCAGGTACAGGCATTAGTCAATTGGGTGGCCGACATTGGATCCAGCACGTTCACATTATCTCCCACCCAGTCTTCTGCAGAAAGCGCACAGATGGCGCATGAAAACCAAGCCCATCGGTCTGTCACATCACCCCCATGCATATCAGGGAAACTGTCTGAGCCTCAAGTTATGCAGCAGTCTCTTATGCTGTTTGAAGACTCTGCTGCCAGGGTTTCCCAAGGGCATCCACCTAGCCCTTCCCCAGGGGTGGAAGAGATAGAATGCACTAACGCACAACCACTTATTTTTCCTGATGATGAGGACATGGGAATACCACCTCAGCACGTCTCTGATGATGACAAAACACAGGTGCCAACTGCTGCGTCTTTCTGCAGTGTGCAGACTGAACAGGAGGTCAAGGATCAAGACTGGGTGAAAGACGATGCAGGGGACGATGAGGTCCTAGACCCCACATGGAATGAAGGTCGTGCCACTGACTTTCAGAGTTCGGAGGAAGAGGCAGTGGTGAGACCGAGCCAACAGCGTAGCAAAAGAGGGAGCAGTGGGCAAAATCAGAACACCCGCCGCCAAGAGACTCCGCCTGCTACTGACTGCCGCCATCTGGGACCGAGCACCCCAAAGGCAGCTTCAAGGAGTTCCCTGGCATGGCACTTCTTCAAACAATGTGCTGACGACAAGACCCGAGTGGTTTGCACGCTGTGCCATCAGAGCCTGAATCGAGGCATTAACGTTCTGAACCTTAGCACAACCTGCATGACCAGGCACCTGCATGCAAAGCATGAACTGCAGTGGAGTAAACACCTTAAAAACAAGGAAGTCACTCAGGCTCCCCCTGCTACCTCTTCTGCTGCTGCCGCCTCGGCCTCTTCTGCTGCTGCCGCCGCCTCGGCCTCTTCTGCTGCTGCTGCCGCCGCCTCGGCCTCTTCCTCTGCCTCTGGAGGAACGTTGGCACCTGCCGCCCAGCAAACATAGGATGTACCACCAACACCACCACCTGCGTCACCAAGCATCTCAACCATGTCACACGGCAGCGTTCAGCTCTCCATCTCACAAACATTTGAGAGAAAGCGTAAATTCCCACCTAGCCACCCTCGATCCCTGGCCCTGAATGCCAGCATTTCTAAACTACTGGCCTATGAAATGCTGTCATTTAGGCTGGTGGACACACACAGCTTCAAACAGCTCATGTCACTTGCTGTCCCACAGTATGTTGTTCCCAGCCGCCACTACTTCTCCAAGAGAGCCGTGCCTTACCTGCACAAACAAGTGTCCGATAAAATCAAGTGTGCACTGCGCAACGCCATCTGTGGCAAGGTCCACCTAACCACAGATACGAGGACCAGTAAGCACGGCCAGGGACGCTATATCTCCCTAACTGCACACTGGGTAAATGTAGTGGCGGCTGGGCCCCAGGCAGAGAGCCGTTTGGCGCACGTCCTTCCGCCGCCAAGGATCGCAGCGCAACATTCTTTGCCTCCTGTCTCCTCCTACTCAGCTTCCTCCTCCTCTTCTTCCACCTGCTCATCCAGTCAGCCACACACCTTCACCACCAACTTCAGCACAGCCCGGGGTAAACGTCAGCAGGCCATTCTGAAACTCATATGTTTGGAACAGGCCCCACACCGCACAGGAGTTGCGGGGTATAGAACAACAGACCGACGAGTGGTTGCTGCCGGTGAGCCTCAAGCCCGGCCTGGTGGTGTGCGATAATGGGCGAAATCTCGTTGTAGCTCTGGGACTAGCCGGTTTGACGCACATCCCTTGCCTGGCGCATGTGCTGAATTTGGTGGTGCAGAAGTTCATTCGCAACTACCCCGACATGTCAGAGCTGCTGCATAAAGTGCGGGCCGTCTGTTCGCGCTTCCGGCGTTCACACCCTGCCGCTGCTCGCCTGTCTGCGCTACAGCGTAACTTCGGCCTTCCCGCTCACCGCCTCATATGCGACGTACCCACCAGGGGGAACTCCACCTTGCATATGCTGGACAGACTGTGCGAGCAGCAGCAGGCCATAGTGGAGTTTCAGCTGCAGCACGCACGGGTCAGTCGCACTGCGGATCAGACCCACTTCACCACCAATGACTGGGCCTCCATGCGAGACCTGTGTGCCCTGTTGCGTTGTTACGAGTACTCCACCAACATGGCCAGTGGCGATGACGCCGTTATCAGCGTTACAATACCACTTCTATGTCTCCTTGAGAAAACACTTAGGGCGATGATGGAAGAGGAGGTGGCCCAGGAGGAAGAGGAGGAAAAGGGGTGATTTTTAGCACTTTCAGGCCAGTCTCTTCGAAGTGACTCAGAGGGAGGTTTTTGCAACACCAGAGGCCAGGTACAAATGTGGCCAGACAGGGCCCACTACTGGAGGACGAGTAGGATGAGGAGGAGGTGGAGGAGGATGAGGATGAAGCATGTTCACAGCGGGGTGGCACCCAAAGCAGCTCGGGCCCATCACTTGTGCGTGGCTGGGGGGAAACACAGGACGATGACGATACGCCTCCCACAGAGGACAGCTTGTCCTTACCTCTGGGCAGCCTGGCACACATGAGCGACTACATGCTGCAGTGCCTGCGCAACGACAGCAGAGTTGCCCACATTTTAACGTGTGCGGACTACTGGGTTGCCACCCTGCTGGATCCCCGGTACAAAGACAATGTGCCCACCTTACTTCCTACACTGGAGCGTGATAGGAAGATGCGCGAGTACAAGCGCACGTTGGTAGACGCGCTACTGAGAGCATTCCCAAATGTCACAGGGGAACCAGTGGAAGCCCAAGGCGAAGGCAGAGGAGGAGCAAGAGGTCGCCAACGCAGCTGTGTCACGGCCAGCTCCTCTGAGGGCAGGGTTAGCATGGCAGAGATGTGGAAAAGTTTTGTCACCACGCCACAGCTAACTGCACCACCTCCTGATACGGAACGTGTTAGCAGGAGGCAACATTTCACTAACATGGTGGAACAGTACCTGTGCACACCCCTCCACGTACTGACTGATGGTTCGGCCCCATTCAACTTCTGGGTCTCCAAATTGTCCACGTGGCCAGAGCTAGCCTTTTATGCCTTGGAGGTGCTGGCCTGCCCGGCGGCCAGCGTTTTGTCTGAACGTGTATTCAGCACGGCAGGGGGCGTCATTACAGACAAACGCAGCCGCCTGTCTACAGCCAATGTGGACAAGCTGACGTTCATAAAAATGAACCAGGCATGGATCCCACAGGACCTGTCCATCCCTTGTGCAGATTAGACATTAACTACCTCCCCTTAACAATATATTATTGTACTCCAGGGCACTTCCTCATTCAATCCTATTTTTAATTTCATTTTACCATTATATTGCGGGGCAACCCAAAGTTGAATGAACCTCTCCTCTGTCTGGGTGCCTGGGCCTAAATGTGTGACAGTGGCCTGTTCCAGTGGTGGGTGACGTGAAGCCTGATTCTCTGCTATGACATGAAGACAGATTCTGCGCTGACATAAGGCCAGATTCTCTGTTACGGGACCTCTCTCCTCTGCCTGGGTGCCTGGGCCTAAATATGTGACAGTGGCCTGTTCCAGTGGTGGGTGACGTGAAGCCTGATTCTCTGCTATGACATGAAGACAGATTCTGCGCTGACATAAGGCCAGATTCTCTGTTACGGGACCTCTCTCCTCTGCCTGGGTGCCTGGGCCTAAATATGTGACAGTGGGCTGTTCCAGTGGTGGGTGACGTGAAGCCTGATTCTCTGCTATGACATGAAGACAGATTCTGCGCTGACATAAGGCCAGATTCTCTGTTACGGGACCTCTCTCCTCTGCCTGGGTGCCTGGGCCTAAATATGTGACAGTGGCCTGTTCCAGTGGTGGGTGACGTGAAGCCTGATTCTCTGCTATGACATGAAAACAGATTCTGCGCTGACATAAGGCCAGATTCTCTGTTACGGGACCTCTCTCCTCTGCCTGGGTGCCTGGGCCTAAATGTGTGACAGTGGCCTGTTCCAGTGGTGGGTGACGTGAAGCCTGATTCTCTGCTATGACATGAAGACAGATTCTGCGCTGACATAAGGCCAGATTCTCTGTTACGGGACCTCTCTCCTCTGCCTGGGTGCCTGGGCCTAAATGTGTGACACTGGCCTGTTCCAGTGGTGGGTGACGTGAAGCCTGATTCTCTGCTATGACATGAAGACAGATTCGGCGCTGACATAAGGCCAGATTCTCTGTTACGGGACCTCTCTCCTCTGCCTGGGTGCCTGGGCCTAAATATGTGACAGTGGCCTGTTCCAGTGGTGGGTGACGTGAAGCCTGATTCTCTGCTATGACATGAAGACAGATTCTGCGCTGACATAAGGCCAGATTCTCTGTTACGGGACCTCTCTCCTCTGCCTTGGTGCCTGGGCCTAAATATGTGACAGTGGCCTGTTCCAGTGGTGGGTGACGTGAAGCCTGATTCTCTGCTATGACATGAAGACAGATTCTGCGCTGACATAAGGCCAGATTCTCTGTTACGGGACCTCTCTCCTCTGCCTGGGTGCCTGGGCCTAAATGTGTGACACTGGCCTGTTCCAGTGGTGGGTGACGTAAAGCCTGATTCTCTGCTATGACATGAAGACAGATTCTGCGCTGACATAAGGCCAGATTCTCTGTTACGGGACCTCTCTCCTCTGCCTGGGTGCCTGGGCCTAAATGTGTGACAGTGGCCTGTTCCAGTGGTGGGTGACGTGAAGCCTGATTCTCTGCTATGACATGAAGACAGATTCTGTGCTGACATAAGGCCAGATTCTCTGTTACGGGACCTCTCTCCTCTGCCTGGGTGCCTGGGCCTAAATGTGTGACAGTGGCCTGTTCCAGTGGTGGGTGACGTGAAGCCTGATTCTCTGCTATGACATGAAGACAGATTCTGCGCTGACATAAGGTCAGATTCTCTGTTACGGGACCGCTCTCCTCTGTCTGGGTGCCGGGGCCTAAATATGTGACAGTGGCCTCTTCCAGTGGTGGGTGACATGAAGCCAGATTCTCTGCTATGGCATGAAGAGACTGATTCTGTGCTGACATGTAGCCAGATTCTTTGCTATGGCATGAAGAGACTGATTCTCTGCTGACGTGAAGCCAGATTCTCTGCTATGGGACCTCTGTCCAATTGATATTGGATCATTTTTATTTTTTTTATTTTTATTTTTATTAATTTCCCTATCCACATTTGTTTGCAGGGGATTTACCTACATGTTGCTGCCTTTTGCAGCCCTCTAGCTCTTTCCTGGGCTGTTTTACAGCCTTTTTAGTGCCCAAAAGTTCGGGTCCCCATTGACTTCAATGGGGTTCGGGTTCGGGACGAAGTTCGGTTCGGGTTCGGATCCCGAACCCGAACATTTCCGGGAAGTTCGGCCGAACTTCTCGAACCCGAACATCCAAGTGTTCGCTCAACTCTAATTATGATGATACAATGTGTAGTCAGCAGATAATAGTATCCAGGATTCCATTATGATGTCACAATGTATGGCTAGCAGACGACAGTATCCCGGATTCCATTATGATGTCACAATGTATCGTCAGCAGATGATAGTATCCCGGATTCCATTATGATGTCACAATGTATGGCTAGCAGATAATAGTATCCCGGATCCCATTATGATGTCACAATGTATGGTCAGCAGATAATAGTATCCCGGATCCCATTATGATGTCACAATGTATGGTCAGCAGATAATGGTATCCAGGATTCCATTATGATGTCACAATGTATGGTCAGCAGATGGTAGTATCCAGGATTACATTATGATGTCACAATGTATGGTCAGCAGATAATAGTATTCAGGATTCCATTATGATGTCACAATGTATGGCTAGCAGATGGTAGTATCCCATGTTCCATTATGACGTCACAATGTACGGTCAGCAGATGATAGTATCCAGGATTCTATTATGACGTCACAATGTATGGTCAGCAGATAATAGTATCCAGGATTCCATTATGACATCACAATGTATGGTCAGCAGATGATAGTATCCCAGATTCCAATATGACGTCACATTGTATGGTCAGCAGTTGATAGAATCCCGGATTCCATTATGATGTCACAATGTATGGGCAGCAGATAATAGTATCCCGGATCCCATTATGATGACACAATGTATGGTCAGCAGATAATAGTATCCAGGATTCCATTATGATGTCACAATGTATGGTCAGCATATGGTAGTATCCAGGATTACATTATGATGTCACAATGCATGGTCAGCAGATAATAGTATCCAGGATTCCATTATGATGTCACAATGTATGGCTAGCAGATGGTAGTATCCCATGTTCCATTATGACGTCACAATGTACGGTCTGCAGATGGTAGTATCCCAGATTCCATCATGATGTCACAATGTATGGTCAGCAGATAATAGTATTTAGGATTCCAGTATGATGTCACAATGTATGGTCAGCAGATAATAGTATCCAGGATTCCATTATGACATCACAATGTATGGTCAGCAGATGATAGTATCCCGGATTCCATTTTGATGTCACAATGTATGGTCAGCAGATGGTAGTATACTGGAATGCATTATGATGTCACAATCTATTGTCAGCAGATAATAGCATTTAGGATTTCATTATGATGTCACAATGTATGGTCAGCAGATAATAGTATCCAGGATTCCATTATGATGTCACAATATATGGTCAGCAGATTGTAGTATCCAGAATTACATTATGATGTCACAATGTATGGTCAGCAGATAATAGTATCCAGGATTCCATTATGATGTCACAATGTATGGTCAGCAGATGGTAGTATCCAGGATTACATTATGATGTCACAATGTAAGGTCAGCACAATGTATGGTCAGCATATGGTAGTATCCTGGATTCCATTATGATGTCACAATGTATGGTCAGCAGATGACAGTGTACTGGTATGCATTATGATGTCACAATCTATTGTCAGCAGACAATAATATTTAGGATTCCATTATGATGTCACAATGTATGGTCAGCACATAATAGTATTGAGGATTGCATTATGATGTCACAATGTATGGCTAGCAGATGGTAGTATCCCAGGTTCCATTATGACGTCACAATGTACGGTCAGCAGATGATAGTACCCCGAATTCCATTATGATGTCACAATGTATGGACAGCAGATAATAGTATCCAGGATTCCATTATGACGTCACAATGTATGGTCAGCAGATGATAGTATCCCGGATTCCATTATGATGTTACAATGTATGGTCAGCAGATGGTAGTATCCCGGATTCCATTATGATGTCACAATGTATTGTCAACAGTTAATAGTATTTAGTATTCCATTATGATGATACAATGTATAGTCAGCAGATAATAGTATCCAGGATTCCATTATGATGTCACAATGTATGGCTAGCAGACGACAGTATCCCGGATTCCATTATGATGTCACAATGTATCGTCAGCAGATGATAGTATCCCGGATTCCATTATGATGTCACAATGTATGGCTAGCAGATGGTAATATCACGGTTTCCATTATGACGTCACAATGTATGGTCAGCAGATAATAGTATCCCGGATCCCATTATGATGTCACAATGTATGGTCAGCAGATAATAGTATCCAGGATTCCATTATGATGTCACAATGTATGGCTAGCAGATGGCAGTATCCCGGATTCTATTATGATGTCACAATGTATCATAAGCAGATGATAGTATCCCGGATTCCATTATGATGTCACAATATCTGGCTAGCAGATGGTAATATCCCGGATTCCATTATGACGTCACAATGTATGGTCAGCAGATAATAGTATCTCGGATCCCATTATGATGTCACAATGTTTTGTCAGCAGATAATAGTATCCAGGATTCCATTATGATGTCACAATATATGGTCAGCAGATGGTAGTATCCAGGATTACATTATGATGTCACAATGTATGGTCAGCAGATAATAGTATCCAGGATTCCATTATGATGTCACAATGTATGTCAAGCAGATGGTAGTATCCCAGATTCCATTATGACGTCACATTGTATGGTCAGCAGTTGATAGAATGCCGGATTCCATTATGATGTCACAATGTATAGGCAGCAGAAAATAGTTTCCAGAATTCTATTATGATGTCACAATGTATGGTCTGCAGATGGCAGTATCCCAGATTCCATTATGATGTCACAATGTATGGTCAGCATATGGTAGTATCCTGGATTCCATTATGATGTCACAATGTATGGTCAGCAGATGACAGTGTACTGGTATGCATTATGATGTCACAATCTATTGTCAGCAGATAATAGTATTTAGGATTCCATTATGATGTCACAATGTATGGTCAGCAGATCATAGTATTGAGGATTGCATTATGATGTCACAATGTATGGCTAGCAGATGGTAGTATCCCTGGTTCAATTATGACATCACAATGTACGGTCAGCAGATGATAGTACCCCGGATTCCATTATGACATCACAATGTATGGTCAGCAGATGATAGTATCCCCGATTCCATTATGATGTCACAATGTATGGTCAGCAGATAATAGTATCCAGGATTCTATTATGACGTCACAATGTATGGTCAGCAGATGATAGTATCCCGGATTCCATTATGATGTCACAATGTATGGTCAGCAGATGGTAGTATACTGGAATGCATTATGATGTCACAATCTATTGTCAGCAGATAATAGCATTTAGGATTCCATTATGATGTCACAATGTATGGTCAGCAGATATAGTATCCAGGATTCCATTATGATGTCACAATGTATGGTCAGCAGATGGTAGTATCCAGAATTACATTATGATGTCACAATGTATGGTCAGCAGATAATAGTATCCAGGATTCCATTATGATGTTAAAATGTATGGCTAGCAGATGGTGGTACATCAGATTCCATTATGACGTCACATTGTATGGTCAGCACTATTTGATAGAATCCCGGATTCCATTATGATGTCACAATGTATGGGCAGCAGAAAATAGTTTCCAGAATTCTTTTATGATGTCACAATGCATGGTCTGCAGATGGTAGTATCCCAGATTCCATTATGACATCACAATGTATGGTCAGCAGATGATAGTATCCCGGATTCCATTATGATAACACAATGTATTGTAAACAGATAATAGTATTTAGTATTCCATTATGATGATACAATGTATAGTCAGCAGATAATAGTATCCAGGATTCCATTATGATGTCACAATGTATGGCTAGCAGATGGCAGTATCCTGGATTCCATTATGACATCACAATATCTGGCTAGCAGATGGTAATATACCGGATTCCATTATGACGTCACAATGTACGGTCAGCAGATGATAGTACCCCGGATTCCATTATGATGTCACAATGTATGGTCAGAAGATAATAGTATCCAGGATTCCATTATGATGTCACAATGTATGGCTAGAAGATGGTAGTATCCCAGATTCCATAATGATGTCACAATGTATGGTCAGCATACCGTAGTATCCTGGATTCCATTATGATGTCACAATGTATGGTCAGCAGATGACAGTGTACTGGTATGCATTATGATGTCACAATCTATTGTCAGCAGATAATAGTATTTAGGATTCCATTATGATGTCACAATGTATGTCTAGAAGATGGTAGTATCCCAGGTTCCATTATGACGTCACAATGTACGGTCAGCAGATAATAGTACCCCGGATTCCATTATGATGTCACAATGTATGGTCAGCAGATAATAGTATTCAGGATTCCATTATGATGTCACAATGTATGGCTAGCAGATGGCAGTATCCTGGATTCCATTATGACATCACAATATCTGGCTAGCAGATGGTAATATCCCGGATTCCATTATGACGTCACAATGTACGGTCAGCAGATGATAGTACCCCGGATTCCATTATGATGTCACAATGTATGGTCAGCTGATAATAGTATCCAGGATTCCATTATGATGACACAATGTATGGCTAGCAGATGGTAGTACATCAGATTCCATTATGACTTCACATTGTATGGTCAGCACTAGTTGATAGAATCCCAGATTCCATTATGATGTCACAATGTATGGGCAGCAGAAAATAGTTTCCAGAATTCTATTATGATGTCACAATGTATGGTCTGCAGATGGAAGTATCCCAGATTCCATCATGATGTCACAATGTATGGTCCGCATACGGTAGTATCCTGGATTCCATTATGATGTCACAAAGTATGGTCAGCAGATGACAGTGTACTGGTATGCATTATGATGTCCCAATCTATTGTCAGCAGATAATAGTATTTAGGATTCCATTATGATGTCACAATGTATGGTCAGCAGATAATAGTATCCAGGATTCCATTATGACGTCACAATGTATGGTCAGCAGATGATAGTATCCCGGATTCCATTATGATGTCACAATGTATGGTCAGCAGATGGTAGTATACTGGAATGCATTATGATGTCACAATCTATTGTCAGCAGATAATAGCATTTAGGATTCCATTATGATGTCACAATGTATGGTCAGCAGATATAGTATCCAGGATTCCATTATGATGTCACAATGTATGGTCAGCAGATGGTAGTATCCAGAATTACATTATGATGTCACAATGTATGGTCAGCAGATAATAGTATCCAGGATTCCATTATGATGTTAAAATGTATGGCTAGCAGATGGTGGTACATCAGATTCCATTATGACGTCACATTGTATGGTCAGCACTATTTGATAGAATCCCGGATTCCATTATGATGTCACAATGTATGGGCAGCAGAAAATAGTTTCCAGAATTCTATTATGATGTCACAATGCATGGTCTGCAGATGGTAGTATCCCAGATTCCATTATGACATCACAATGTATGGTCAGCAGATGATAGTATCCCGGATTCCATTATGATAACACAATGTATTGTAAACAGATAATAGTATTTAGTATTCCATTATGATGATACAATGTATAGTCAGCAGATAATAGTATCCAGGATTCCATTATGATGTCACAATGTATGGCTAGCAGATGGCAGTATCCTGGATTCCATTATGACATCACAATATCTGGCTAGCAGATGGTAATATACCGGATTCCATTATGACGTCACAATGTACGGTCAGCAGATGATAGTACCCCGGATTCCATTATGATGTCACAATGTATGGTCAGAAGATAATAGTATCCAGGATTCCATTACGATGTCACAATGTATGGCTAGAAGATGGTAGTATCCCAGATTCCATAATGATGTCACAATGTATGGTCAGCATACCGTAGTATCCTGGATTCCATTATGATGTCACAATGTATGGTCAGCAGATGACAGTGTACTGGTATGCATTATGATGTCACAATCTATTGTCAGCAGATAATAGTATTTAGGATTCCATTATGATGTCACAATGTATGTCTAGCAGATGGTAGTATCCCAGGTTCCATTATGACGTCACAATGTACGGTCAGCAGATAATAGTACCCCGGATTCCATTATGATGTCACAATGTATGGTCAGCAGATAATAGTATCCAGGATTCCATTATGATGTCACAATGTATGGCTAGCAGATGGCAGTATCCTGGATTCCATTATGACATCACAATATCTGGCTAGCAGATGGTAATATCCCGGATTCCATTATGACGTCACAATGTACGGTCAGCAGATGATAGTACCCCGGATTCCATTATAATGTCACAATGTATGGTCAGCTGATAATAGTATCCAGGATTCCATTATGATGACACAATGTATGGCTAGCAGATGGTAGTACATCAGATTCCATTATGACTTCACATTGTATGGTCAGCACTAGTTGATAGAATCCCAGATTCCATTATGATGTCACAATGTATGGGCAGCAGAAAATAGTTTCCAGAATTCTATTATGATGTCACAATGTATGGTCTGCAGATGGAAGTATCCCAGATTCCATCATGATGTCACAATGTATGGTCCGCATACGGTAGTATCCTGGATTCCATTATGATGTCACAAAGTATGGTCAGCAGATGACAGTGTACTGGTATGCATTATGATGTCACAATCTATTGTCAGCAGATAATAGTATTTAGGATTCCATTATGATGTCACAATGTATGGTCAGCAGATAATAGTATTGAGGATTGCATTATGATGTCACAATGTATGGCTAGCAGATGGTAGTATCCCAGGTTCCATTATGACGTCACAATGTACGGTAAGCAGATAATAGTACCCCGGATTCCATTATGATGTCACAATGTATGGTCAGCAGATAATAGTATCCAGGATTCCATTATGATGTCACAATGTATTGTCAACAGATAATAGTATTTAGTATTCCATTATGATGACACAATGTATGGCTAGCAGATGGTAGTACATCAGATTCCATTATGACGTCACATTGTATGGTCAGCACTAGTTGATAGAATCCCAGATTCCATTATGATGTCACAATGTATGGGCAGCAGAAAATAGTTTCCAGAATTCTATTATGATGTCACAATGTATGGTCTGCAGATGGTAGTATCCCAGATTCCATCATGATGTCACAATGTATGGTCAGCAGATAATAGTATCCAGGATTCCATTATGACGTCACAATGTATGGTCAGCAGATGATAGTATCCCGGATTCCATTTTGATGTCACAATGTATGGTCAGCAGATGGTAGTATACTGGAATGCATTATGATGTCACAATCTATTGTCAGCAGATAATAATATTTAGGATTCCATTATGATGTCACAATGTATGGTCAGCACATAATAGTATTGAGGATTGCATTATGATGTCACAATGTATGGCTAGCAGATGGTAGTATCCCAGGTTCCATTATGACGTCACAATGTACGGTCAGCAGATGATAGTACCCCGGATTCCATTATGATGTCACAATGTATGGTCAGCAGATAATAGTATCCAGGATTCCATTATGACGTCACAATGTATGGTCAGCAGATGATAGTATCCCGGATTCCATTATGATGTTACAATGTATGGTCAGCAGATGGTAGTATTCCGGATTCCATTATGATGTCACAATGTATTGTCAACAGATAATAGTATTTAGTATTCCATTATGATGATACAATGTATAGTCAGCAGATAATAGTATCCAGGATTCCATTATGATGTCACAATGTATGGCTAGCAGATGGCATTATCCCGGATTCTATTATGATGTCACAATGTATCATAAGCAGATGATAGTATCCCGGAATCCATTATGATGTCACAATATCTGGCTAGCAGATGGTAATATCCCGGATTCCATTATGACAGCACAATGTATGGTCAGCAGATAATAGTATCTCGGATCCCATTATGATGTCACAATGTATGGTCAGCAGATAATAGTATCCAGGATTCCATTATGATGTCACAATATATGGTCAGCAGATGGTAGTATCCAGGATTACATTATGATGTCACAATGTATGATCAGCAGATAATAGTATCCAGGATTCCATTATGTTGTCACAATGTATGTCTAGCAGATGGTAGTATCCCAGATTCCATTATGACGTCACATTGTATGGTCAGCAGTTGATAGAATGCCGGATTCCATTATGATGTCACAATGTATGGTCTGCAGATCGCAGTATCCCAGATTCCATTATGATGTCACAATGTATGGTCAGGGTATGGTAATATCCTGGATTCCATTATGATGTCACAATGTATGGTCAGCAGATGACAGTGTACTGGTAAGCATTATGATGTCACAATCTATTGTCAGCAGATAATTGTATTTAGGATTCCATTATGATGTCACAATGTATGGTCAGCAGATAATAGTATTGAGGATTGCATTATGATGTCACAATGTATGGCTAGCAGATGGTAGTATCCCAGGTTCCATTATGACATCACAATGTACGGTCAGCAGATGATAGTACCCCGGATTCCATTATGACATCACAATGTATGGTCAGCAGATGATAGTATCCCCGATTCCATTATGATGTCACAATATATGGTCAGCAGATAATAGTATCCAGGATTCCATTATGACGTCACAATGTATGGTCAGCAGATGATAGTATCCCGAATTCCATTATGATGTCACAATGTATTGTCAGCAGATGGTAGTATAATGGAATGCATTATGATGTCACAATCTATTGTCAGCAGATAATAGCATTTAGGATTCCATTATGATGTCACAATGTATGGTCAGCAGATAATAGTATCCAGGATTCCATTATGATGTCACAATGTATGGTCAGCAGATGGTAGTATCCAGAATTACATTATGATGTCACAATGTATGTTCAGCAGATAATAGTATCCAGGATTCCATTATGATGTCACAATGTATAGTCAGCAGATAATAGTATCCAGGATTCCATTATGATGTCACAATGTATGGCTAGCAGATGGTAGTATCCCAGATTCCATTATGACGTCACACTGTATGGTCAGCAGATAATAGTATACAGGATTCCATTATGATGTCACAATGTATGGCTAGCAGATGGTAGTACATCAGATTCCATTATGACGTCACATTGTATGGTCAGCACTAGTTGATAGAATCCCGTTTTCCATTATGATGTCACAATGAATGGGCAGCAGAAAATAGTTTCCAGAATTCTATTATGATGTCACAATGTATGGTCTGCAGATGGTAGTATCCCAGATTCCATTATGACATCACAATGTATGGTCAGCATATGATAGTATCCCGGATTCCATTATGATAACACAATGTATTGTAAACAGATAATAGTATTTAGTATTCCATTATGATGATACAATGTATAGTCAGCAGATAATAGTATCCAGGATTCCATTATGATGTCACAATGTATGGCTAGCAGATGGCAGTATCCTGGATTCCATTATGACATCACAATATCTGGCTAGCAGATGGTAATATCCCGGATTCCATTATGACGTCACAATGTACGGTCAGCCGATGATAGTACCCCGGATTCCATTATGATGTCACAATGTATGGTCAGCTGATAATAGTATCCAGGATTCCATTATGATGTCACAATATATGGCTAGCAGATGGTAGTACATCAGATTCCATTATGACGTCACATTGTATGGTCAGCACTAGTTGATAGAATCCCGGATTCCATTATGATGTCACAATGTATGGGCAGCAGAAAATAGTTTCCAGAATTCTATTATGATGTCACAATGTATGGTCTGCAGATGGTAGTATCCCAGATTCCATCATGATGCCACAATGTATGGTCAGCATACGGTAGTATCCTGAATTCCATTATGATGTCACAAAGTATGGTCAGCAGATGACAGTGTACTGGTATGCATTATGATGTCACAATCTATTGTCAGCAGATAATAGTATTTAGGATTCCATTATGATGTCACAATGTATGGTCAGCAGATAATAGTATTGAGGATTGCATTATGATGTCACAATGTATGGCTAGCAGATGGTAGTATCCCAGGTTCCATTATGACGTCACAATGTACGGTCATCAGATAATAGTACCCCAGATTCCATTATGATGTCACAATGTATGGTCAGCAGATAATAGTATCCAGGATTCCATTATGATGTCACAATGTATGGTCAGCAGATGATAGTATCCCGGATTCCATTATGATGTCACAATGTATGGTCAGCAGATGGCAGTATCCCAGGTTCCATTATGACGGCACAATGTATGGTCAGCAGATATTAGTATCCAGGATTCCATTATGACATCACAATGTATGGTCAGCAGATGATAGTACCCCGGATTCCATTATGATGATACAATGTATAGTCAGCAGATAATAGTATCCAGGATTCCATTATTATGTTACAATGTATGGCTAGCAGATGGCAGTATCCCGGATTCCATTATGATGTCACAATATCTGGCTAGCAGATGGTAATATCCCGGATTCCATTGTGACGTCACAATGTATGGTCAGCAGATGATAGTATCCTGGATTCTATTATGATGTCACAATGTATGGTCAGCAGATGATAGTATCCCCGATTCCATTATGACGTCACAATATATGGTCAGCAGACGATAGTATCCCGGATTCCATTATAATGTTACAATGTATGATCAGCAGATGGTAGTATCCCGGATTCCATTATGATGTCACAATGTATGGTCAACAGATAATAGTATTTAGTATTCCATTATGATGATACAATGTATAGTCAGCAGAAAATAGTTTCCAGGATTCCATTATGATGTCACAATGTATGGTCAGCAGATGGTAGTATCCTGGATTCCATTATGATGTCACAATGTATGGTCAGCAGATGATAGTATCCCGGATTCCATTATGATGTCACAATATATGGCTAGCAGATGGTAATATCCCGGATTCCATTATGAAGTCACAATGTATGGTCAGCAGATGGTAGTATACTGGTATGCATTATGATGTCACAATGTATGGTCAGCAGATAATGTATTGTAAACAGATAATAGTATTCAGTATTCCATTATGATGATACAATGTATAGTCATCAGATAATAGTATCCAGGATTCCATTATGATGTCACAATGTATGGCTAGCAGATGGCATTATCCTGGATTCCATTATAACATCACAATGTATGGTAAGCAGATAATAGTATTCCGGATTCCATTATGATGTTACAATGTATGATCAACAGATGGTAGTATCCCGGATTCCATTATGATGTCACAATGTATTGTCAACAGATAATAGTATTTAGTATTCCATTATGATGATACAATGTATAGTCAGCAGATAATAGTTTCCAGGATTCCATTATGATGTGACAATGTATGGCTAGCAGACGGCTGTATCCTGGATTCCATTATGATGTCACTTTGTATGTTCAGCAGATGATAGTATCCCGGATTCCATTATGATGTCACAATGTATGGCTAGCAGATGGTAATATCCCGGTTTCCATTATGACATCACAATGTATGGTCAGCCGATAATAGTATCCCGGATCCCATTATGATGTCACAATGTATGTTCAGCAGATAATAGTATCCAGGATTCCATTATGATGTCACAATGTATGGTCAGCAGATGGTAGTATCCAGGATTACATTATGATGTCACAATGTATGGTCAGCAGATAATAGTATCCAGGATTCCATTATGATGTCACAATGTATGGCTAGCAGATGGTAGTATCCCATGTTCCATTATGATGTCACATTGTATGGTCAGCAGATGGTAGTATACTGGAATGCATTATGATGTCACAATCTATTGTCAGCAGATAATAGCATTTAGGATTCCATTATGATGTCACAATGTATGGTCAGCAGATAATTGTATTGAGGATTCCTTTATGATGTCACAATGTATGGCTAGCAGATGGCAGTATCCCAGGTTCCATTATGACGTCACAATGTATGGTCAGCAGATGGTAGTACCCCGGATTCCATTATGACGTCACAATGTATGGTCAGCAGATATTAGTATCCAGGATTCCATTATGACATCACAATGTATGGTCAGCAGATGATAGTATCCCGGATTCCATTATGATGTCACAATGTATTGTCAGCAGATAATAGTATCCAGGATTCCAATATGATGTCACAATGTATGGCTAGCAGATGATAGTATCCCGGATTCCATTATGATGTCACAATGTATGGTCAGCAGTGTGACAAAACCCCTGTTTTAGGAATGTCCAGACTCTTGTATTTAGTCTGCTATTTATGTAGTTAACCCTATTTCACCCTTTAAATGTACACAAACCACCTCATCTGCCTGTCACACAGTTAGCGAACAAAATGGACATTGGCTAACACAATGGATATTGCCCGTGACGCAATCCACAAACACAAAGGATATTGCCTGTGATACATTTAGCAAACACAATGGTCTGGGTCATCGACCACATGGAACTATGTCTGGCCCGTTTATCCAATTATCTCCAGGATATAGAGGAGAGATTTTACTGTTCAAGTGGGAGTGTGTTATATCTTACTGTATATTGATTGGTCACTGTATTTTGTGGGCCTGTTCCCCACAAGGGCCCAGTGGGAGTAACCCTTGTTGGAGGACTTGATAAATGGCTGATCTGTGGCCATCAATAAAGGTTATAGTTTTTACCCCCTTCCTGAATTCCTGGATCCTGTTTGTGGGGGATTGGGAACTATATATTCACAACACCTTCGGATTTACTTGGTTTTCGGGAGACACTGTACGGATTTACTGCAAGATATCCATAACACTGGTGGCAAGCAGCGGTATTTTCTCCTAAATGGATATATTGAACCGAAAGAAGGAGTGAATGGCCCACAGATACGAACGACTCAAACAAACGACATTAAAGGAACTACTGGAAGCTCGCGGCATACTGTCAAGTAACAAGCCGAAAGCCACAATAGTTGTCGAATTGCTAGAGAGCGATAGAACCAGCGACGCTACCATGGATATACCAGAAGAAACTGAATTTCAAAAGGACGTAGGATGGAGGCTCAGCATTTTGGGGCCCAACCCATCACAAGAGATGATCACCCAAATAATGGCACAAGCAACGCAAGCACAAAGCGCAAGAATACAAGCTACTGCAACACAACAATGGGATGTAATGGCACTACAGAGAGCTGCTAATGGACAGGCACATAACATTAATTATGCTGCATTTAAAGCCTTTACAGATGGAAAAATAGATATACAGATGTAGCAGGGTTAGCACTCCAGCTCTTAACTGAAATTTCTTAACTCATTGCGTTATCTTGAGACAAAAGCCACTGAAAAGCAATTGAAGGTGTTTGCTTAGATTCGATAACACAACTCAGAAATCTCAGAAAACAGGAGTGTTAACTCTACTCCATCCGTAGACATCTCTTTGCAGGAATTCGAACGACAATGTGCATTGGAGAACCTGAGGAGAGATAGCTGGGCTGCAATATTGAGCAGTAAGCTATCAGGTCAAGCAGCAGAAGCCTACAGAGCAGTGCCGGATGAAGAGGTCAATAACTATGACAAGGTAAAATAAATATTGCTTGCCCGGTATGCCGTCACGCCAGAGGCATATAGGAAAAAAATTTGTGCCCTCAGGAAAACGGGCAGAGACACTTTTACCGAGTGGGCCTTCCGTATGCACCGCGCTGCTGCAACTGGATGCAGGGGTGCCAGGCAACCACGTTGGCAGATGCCTTAAAGTTGTTACTGCTGGAGCAGTTTTTTTATTTTGCTCTGCCAGATGTTAGAGACTGGGTTCGTGACCGCAGGCCTCGGACGGTAGAAGAGGCTGCTAGACTGGCTGATGAACACCACGATAGCAGGGCTATGGAGAGTAGCAGAGCACCGACCTACACCCCAACATCCACGACACCGGCCAGACCCAATGCATCCCACACCGCACACAGAGCAGTCAGGGAGCACGGAGGCCACTACCGAGGTGCTATGGGTGTAACCAAATAGGACACCTTAAACCCAACTGCCCGCAGCGCATGTCTAACCAAGGGGGCTGACAATTGCGTCCAGGAAGACTAAAGTAAAGCTACCCAATGGAGCCCATTGCGTCCAGGAAGACTACAGTAAAGCTACCCAATGGAGTTATGCAGCGTATTCACCCCTAGAACCCACCGAGCAATGGTCCGTACTGCACGAGGTCAACCCCTTACAGGCCGCCGGAGACAACCGGGCAAATCACCGCAAGTCCGTCCGCCTAAATGGACAGGAGGCTAGATGGATGGAGGTTATGGATAGAGTTGAGCGAACACCTGGATGTTCGGGTTCGACGAGTTCGGCCGAACTTTCGAAAAATGTTCGGGTTCGGGATCCGAACTCGACCCGAACTTCATCCCGAACCCGAACCCCATAGAAGTCAATGGGGACCCGAACTTTTGGGCACTAAAAAGGCTGTAAAACACACCCGGAAAGGGCTAGAGGGCTGCAAAAGGCAGCAAAATGTAGTTAAATCCCCTGCAAACAAATGTAGATAGGGAAATGATGAGTTAACATAAAATAAATAAAAATTAAACAATATTAATTGGAGTGAGGTCCCATAGCACAGAATCAGGCTTCAAGTCACCCACCAATGTAGAAGGTCACTTACTATTATTTTGACCACAGCACCCAGACAAAGGAGAGAGGTCCCACAGCAGAGAACCAGGCATCATATCACCCACCACAGGAGTAGGCCACCATTTAGTTACTTTGACCCCTACACCCAGACGGAGGAGAGAGGTTACACAGCAGAGAATCAGGCATTTAGATCACCCACCACAGGAGTAGGCCACCATTGAATCAGACCCCGGCAACCATGTCAGATGGCACAAGCATAAGCTTTATATCAATCAGCACAGGAGAAGGCGACTTTGACAGACTTTGACCCCTACACCCGGACGGAGGAGAGAGGTTTCAAAGCAGAGAATCAGGCATTTAGAGCACCCACCACAGGAGTAGGCCCCAATTTAATGGGACCCCGGCAACCATGTCAGATGGCACAACCATCAGCTTCATATCAATCAGCACAGGAGAAGGCGACTTTGAAAGACTTTGACCCCTACACCCAGATGGAGGAGAGAGGTTTCACAGCAGAGAATCAGGCATCATATCAACCACCACAGGAGAAGCCACCATTTAGTTACTTTGACCCCTGCACCCAGGAAGAGGAGAGAGGCACCACAGCACATATTCTGGCATCATATCAGCCACCACAGGAGAAGCCACCATTGAGTTACTTTGACCCCCGCACCCAGGAAGAGGAGAGAGGCACCACAGCACATATTCTGGCATCATATCAGCCACCACAGGAGAAGCCACCATTGAGTTACTTTGACCCCCGCACCCAGGAAGAGGAGAGAGGCACCACAGCACATATTCTGGCATCATATCAGCCACCACAGGAGAAGCCACCATTGAGTTACTTTGACCCCTGCACCCAGGAAGAGGAGAGAGGCCCCACAGCACATATTCTGGCATCATATCAGCCACCACAGGAGAAGCCACCATTTAGTTACTTTGACCCCTTCACCCAAACAGAGGAGAGAGGTTCCACATCAGAGAATCAGGCATCATATCAACCACCACAGGAGTAGGCCACAATTTAATGGGACCCCGGCAACCATGTCAGATGGCACAACCATCAGCTTCATATCAATCAGCACAGGAGAAGGCGACTTTGAAAGACTTTGACCCCTACACCCAGACGGAGGAGAGAGGTTTCACAGCAGAGAATCAGGCATTTAGATCACCCACCACAGGAGTAGGCCCCCATTGAATCAGACCCTGGCAACCATGTCAGATGGCACAACCATCAGCTTTATATCAATCAGCACAGGAGAAGCCACCATTGAGTTACTTTGACCCCTGCACCCAGGAAGAGGAGAGAGGCCCCACAGCACATATTCTGGCATCATATCAGCCACCACAGGAGAAGCCACCATTGAGTTACTTTGACCCCCGCACCCAGGAAGAGGAGAGAGGCACCACAGCACATATTCTGGCATCATATCAGCCACCACAGGAGAAGCCACCATTGAGTTACTTTGACCCCTGCACCCAGGAAGAGGAGAGAGGCCCCACAGCACATATTCTGGCATCATACTAACCACCACAGGAGAAGCCACCATTGAGTTACTTTGACCCCTGCACCCAGGAAGAGGAGAGAGGCCCCACAGCACATATTCTGGCATCATATCAGCCACCACAGGAGAAGCCACCATTGAGTTACTTTGACCCCCGCACCCAGGAAGAGGAGAGAGGCACCACAGCACATATTCTGGCATCATATCAGCCACCACAGGAGAAGCCACCATTGAGTTACTTTGACCCCTGCACCCAGGAAGAGGAGAGAGGCCCCACAGCACATATTCTGGCATCATACTAACCACCACAGGAGAAGCCACCATTGAGTTACTTTGACCCCTGCACCCAGGAAGAGGAGAGAGGCCCCACAGCACATATTCTGGCATCATATCAGCCACCACAGGAGAAGCCACCATTGAGTTACTTTGACCCCCGCACCCAGGAAGAGGAGAGAGGCACCACAGCACATATTCTGGCATCATATCAGCCACCACAGGAGAAGCCACCATTGAGTTACTTTGACCCCCGCACCCAGGAAGAGGAGAGAGGCACCACAGCACATATTCAGGCATCATATCACACACCACAGGAGAAGGCCTCTTTCAGTGATTTAGGCCTTTGGACCCAGACAGAGGAGAGAGGCACCACAGCACATATTCTGGCATCATATCAGCCACCACAGGAGAAGCCACCATTGAGTTACTTTGACCCCTGCACCCAGGAAGAGGAGAGAGGCCCCACAGCACATATTCTGGCATCATATCAGCCACCACAGGAGAAGCCACCATTTAGTTACTTTGACCCCTTCACCCAAACAGAGGAGAGAGGTTCCACTTCAGAGAATCAGGCATCATATCAACCACCACAGGAGTAGGCCACAATTTAGTTTATTTGACCCCTGCACCCAGGAAGAGGAGAGAGGCCCCACAGCACATATTCTGGCATCATATCACACACCACAGGAGAAGGCCTCTTTCAGTGATTTAGGCCTTTGGACCCAGACAGAGGAGAGAGGTCAGAGATTAGCTTCATATCCCCCAGCACAGCAGAAGACCGCTTTATTTGACTTAGGCCTCAGCACCCAGACAGAAGACAGAGGTAGCATGGCAGAGGTTATGGCTTCATGTCACCCGTTAGTTTAACCGGCCACTTTCATCTGGTTAGGCCCCGGCGCCCAGACAGAGAAGAGTTTCATTCAACTGTGGGTTTCATAAAATTTGTATCAAATAAAGAAGTGGCCCGTAGCACAACAAGACATGTTTTAGGCAGTTAATAAGGACTACTCTGCACAAGGGAGGGACAGGTCCTGTGGGATCCATGCCTGGTTCATCTTTATGAAGGTCAGCTTGTCCACGTTGGCTGTGGACAGGCGGCTGCGCTTGTCAGTAATGACGCCCCCTGCCGTGCTGAATACGCGTTCAGATAAAACGCTGGCCGCCGGGCAGGAAAGCACCTCCAAGGCATAACATGCTAACTCTGGCCACGTGGACAATTTCGAAACCCAGTAGTTGAATGGGGCCGAACCATCCGTCAGGATGTGGAGGGGTGTGCAGACATACTGTTCAACCATGTTAGTGAAATGCTGCCTCCTGCTAACACGTTCCGTATCAGGTGTCGGTGCAGATAGCTGTGGCGTGGAGACAAAACTTTTCCACATTTCTGCCATGCTAACCCTGCCCTCAGATGAGCTGGCCGTGACACAGCTGCGTTGGCGACCTCTTGCCACTCCTCTGCCTTCACCTTCCACCTGTTCCCCTGTGACATGTGGGAATGCTCTCAAGAGCGCCTCAATCAGCGTGCGCTTGTACTCGCGCATCTTACGGTCGCGCTCCAGTTCAGGAATTAAAGTGGGCACATTGTCTTTATACCGGGGATCCAGCAGGGTGGCCACCCAGTAGTCTGCACACGTTAAAACGTGGGCAACTCTGCTGTCGTTGCGCAGGCATTGGAGCATATATTCGCTCATGTGGGCCAGGCTACCCATGGGTAAGGACAAGCTGTCCTCTGTGGGAGGCGTATCGTCATCGTCCACCGTATCCCCCCAGCCACGCACAAGTGATGGGCCTGGGCTGCCACCCCGCTGTGAACTTGCGTCATCCTCGTCCCCCTCCACCTCCTCCTCCTCATCCTCCTCGTCCTCCAGTACAGTGCCTTGGCTGGCGACTTGTGAACCTGTCCTCTGCTGCTTAAACAAACCTCCCTCTGAGCCACTTCGAACAGACTGGCCCGAAAGTGTTAGAAACGAGCCCTCATCCTCCTCCTCCTCCTCCACCTGGGCCACCTCCTCTAACATCATTGCCCTAAGTGTTTTCTCAAGGAGACATAGAAGTGGTATTGTAACGCTGATAACAGTGTCATCGCCACTGGCCATGTTGGTGGAGTACTCGAAACAGCGCAGCAGGGCACACAGGTCTCGCATGGAGGCCCAATCATTGGTGGTGAAGTGGTGCTGTTCGGCAGTACGACTGACGCGAGCGTGCTGCAGCTGAAACTCCACTATGGCCTGCTGCTGCTCGCACAGTCTCTCCAGCATGTGCAAGGTGGAGTTCCACCGGGTGGGCACGTCGCATATGAGGCGGTGAGCGGGAAGGCCGAAGTTCCGCTGTAGCGCAGACAGGCGAGCAGCGGCAGGATGTGAACGGCGGAAGCGCGCACAGACGGCCCGCACTTTATGCAGCAGCTCTGACATGTTGGGGTAGTGGTGAATGAACCTCTGCACCACCAAGTTCAGCACTCGTCGGTCTGTTGTTCAATACCCCGCCACAACTCCTTTGCGCTGTGGGGCCTGTCCCCCAAACATATGAGTTTCAGAATGGCCTGCTGACGTTTACCCCGGGCTGTGCTGAAGTTGGTGGTGAAGGTGTGTGGCTGACCGGATGAGCTGGTGGAAGCAGTGGAGGAGGAAGCCGAGTAGGAGGAGGAGGCTACAGGAGGCAGAGAATGATGCCCTGCGATCCTAGGGGGCGGAAGGACGTGCGCCAAGGAACTGTCCGCCGGGGGCCCAGCCGCCACTACATTCATCCAGTGTGCAGTTAGTGAGATATAGCGTCCCTGGCCGTGCTTACTGGTCCACGTATCTGTGGTTAGGTGGACCTTGCCACAAATGGCGTTGCGCAGTGCACACTTGATTTTATCGGACACTTGCATGTGCAGGGAAGGCACGGCTGTCTTGGAGAAGTAGTGGCGGCTGGGAACCACATACTGCGGGACAGCCATGGCCATCAGCTGTTTGAAGCTGTCTGTGTCCACCAGCCGGAATGACAGCATTTCAAAGGCCAGCAGTTTAGAAATGCTGGCGTTCAGGCCAAGGGCTCGAGGGTGACTCGGGGGGAATTTGCGCTTCCTCTCTAAGGTTTGAGATATTGAGAGCTGAACGCTGCTGTGTGATATAGTGGAGACGCTAGTTGACGGTGGCGGTGGTGGTGGTGTCGGTGGCACATCCTCTGTTTGCTGCTCGGCAGGTGGCAACATTCCTCTCGAGGCGGAAGCCGAGGCAGCAGCGGTAGAGGGAGCAGGGGGAGCCTCAGCGAGTGCCTGGTTTTTAAGGTGTGTACCCCACTGCAGTTCATGCTTTGCATGTAGATGCCTGGTCATGCAGGTTGTGCTGAGGTTCAGAACGTTAATGCCTCGCCTCAGGCTCTGATGGCAGAGCGTGCAAGTCACTCGGGTCTTGTCGGTAGGACATTGTTTAAAGAAGTGCCATGCCAGGGAACTCTTTGAAGCTGCCTTTGTGGGGCTGGGTCCCTGTTGGCGATGTCCAGTAGCAGGCGAACTCTGGGGGCGGCGGCTCGTCTGCTTTGGCCCCCTGCTCCCTATTTGGCTTCGCTGTTGTCTCGGTCTCACCACTACCTCTTCCTCTGAACTGTGAAAGTCATCGCCACAACCTTCAGTCCATGTGGGGTCTAAGACCTCATCGTCCTCTGCATCGTCTTCCACCCAGTCTCCCTCCCTGACCTCCTCCTGTTCAGTCTGCACACTGCAAAAAGACGCGGCAGTGGGCACCTGTGTTTCGTCATCATCAGAGAGTCGGTGACTCTGCTGTGGTGGTATTCCCATGTCCTCTTCATCTGGAGACATAAGTGGTTGTGCGTCAGTGCATGGTATGTCTTCCTCCACTGGGGAAGGGCTAGGTGGACGCCCCTGGGAAACCCTGGAAGCAGAGTCTTCAAACAGAAGAAGAGACTGCTGCATAACTTGTGGCTCAGACCGTTTCCCTGATATGCTTGGGGGTGATGTGACAGACTGATGGGCTTGGTTTTCAGGTGCCACCTGTGCGCTTTCCGCAGAAGACTGGGTGGAAGACCATGTGGTGAACGTGCTGGAAGCACTGTCGGCCACCCAATCGATTAATCCCTGTACCTGCTCAGGCCTTACCATCCTAAGAGCGGCATTGGGCCCCACGAGATATTGCGGTACATTCTGCCGGCTAGTTGAGGGAGTTCGTTCCCTACTGTGTGCGCCTGGGGCCGAACGGCCACGTCCTCTACCAGCAACAGAGGCTCCACGGAAACCACCACGACCGCGTCCTCGTCCCTTAATAGTATTTTTCTTCATTGTTGCGATTCAACTCGCACCACAATGAAATATATTATTTTTTATAAGCAAAATCCCCTCACTGGAATACTTTCAGTCTTTTGACTGTATGGATTACAGATGGAATGACTGTTATATGTGAGTACCGCTTTCTTTGACAGATTCTAGTATGGGTACATATATGTTTTCCCAACCCCAGCACATTAGTTTGCTAATTCCAGATGTATGAAACGCAGGCCTAACTGTATCTAGTATATTGAACGCCAGATAAACTAACTTGGCCTTTTTTAAATAAAGAAAATCCCCTCACTGGAATACTTTCAGTCTTTTGACTGTATGGATTACAGATGGAATGACTGTTATATGTGAGTACCGCTTTCTTTGACAGATTCTAGTATGGGTACATATATGTTTTCCCAACCCCAGCACATTAGTTTGCTAATTCCAGATGTATGAAACGCAGGCCTAACTGTATCTAGTATATTGAACGCCAGATAAACTAACTTGGCCTTTTTTAAATAAAAAAAATCCCCTCACTGGAATACTTTCAGTCTTTTGACTGTATGGATTACAGATGGAATGACTGTTATATGTGAGTACCGCTTTCTTTGACAGATTCTAGTATGGGTACATATATGTTTTCCCAACCCCAGCACATTAGTTTGCTAATTCCAGATGTATGAAACGCAGGCCTAACTGTATCTAGTATATTGAACGCCAGATAAACTAACTTGGCCTTTTTTAAATAAAAAAAATTCCCTCACTGGAATACTTTCAGTCTTTTGACTGTATGGATTACAGATGGAATGACTGTTATATGTGAGTACCGCTTTCTTTGACAGATTCTAGTATGGGTACATATATGTTTTCCCAACCCCAGCACATTAGTTTGCTAATTCCAGATGTATGAAACGCAGGCCTAACTGTATCTAGTATATTGAACGCCAGATAAACTAACTTGGCCTTTTTTAAATAAAAAAAATCCCCTCACTGGAATACTTTTAGTCTTTTGACTGTATGGATTACAGATGGAATGACTGTTATATGTGAGTACCGCTTTCTTTGACAGATTCTAGTATGGGTACATATATGTTTTCCCAACCCCAGCACATTAGTTTGCTAATTCCAGATGTATGAAACGCAGGCCTAACTGTATCTAGTATATTGAACGCCAGATAAACTAACTTGGCCTTTTTTAAATAAAAAAAATCCCCTCACTGGAATACTTTCAGTCTTTTGACTGTATGGATTACAGATGGAATGACTGTTATATGTGAGTACCGCTTTCTTTGACAGATTCTAGTATGGGTACATATATGTTTTCCCAACCCCAGCACATTAGTTTGCTAATTCCAGATGTATGAAACGCAGGCCTAACTGTATCTAGTATATTGAACGCCAGATAAACTAACTTGGCCTTTTTTAAATAAAAAAAATCCCCTCACTGGAATACTTTCAGTCTTTTGACTGTATGGATTACAGATGGAATGACTGTTATATGTGAGTACCGCTTTCTTTGACAGATTCTAGTATGGGTACATATATGTTTTCCCAACCCCAGCACATTAGTTTGCTAATTCCAGATGTATGAAACGCAGGCCTAACTGTATCTAGTATATTGAACGCCAGATAAACTAACTTGGCCTTTTTTAAATAAAAAAAATCCCCTCACTGGAATACTTTCAGTCTTTTGACTGTATGGATTACAGATGGAATGACTGTTATATGTGAGTACCGCTTTCTTTGACAGATTCTAGTATGGGTACATATATGTTTTCCCAACCCCAGCACATTAGTTTGCTAATTCCAGATGTATGAAACGCAGGCCTAACTGTATCTAGTATATTGAACGCCAGATAAACTAACTTGGCCTTTTTTAAATAAAAAAAATCCCCTCACTGGAATACTTTCAGTCTTTTGACTGTATGGATTACAGATGGAATGACTGTTATATGTGAGTACCGCTTTCTTTGACAGATTCTAGTATGGGTACATATATGTTTTCCCAACCCCAGCACATTAGTTTGCTAATTCCAGATGTATGAAACGCAGGCCTAACTGTATCTAGTATATTGAACGCCAGATAAACTAACTTGGCCTTTTTTAAATAAAAAAAATCCCCTCACTGGAATACTTTCAGTCTTTTGACTGTATGGATTACAGATGGAATGACTGTTATATGTGAGTACCGCTTTCTTTGACAGATTCTAGTATGGGTACATATATGTTTTCCCAACCCCAGCACATTAGTTTGCTAATTCCAGATGTATGAAACGCAGGCCTAACTGTATCTAGTATATTGAACGCCAGATAAACTAACTTGGCCTTTTTTAAATAAAAAAAATTCCCTCACTGGAATACTTTCAGTCTTTTGACTGTATGGATTACAGATGGAATGACTGTTATATGTGAGTACCGCTTTCTTTGACAGATTCTAGTATGGGTACATATATGTTTTCCCAACCCCAGCACATTAGTTTGCTAATTCCAGATGTATGAAACGCAGGCCTAACTGTATCTAGTATATTGAACGCCAGATAAACTAACTTGGCCTTTTTTAAATAAAAAAAATTCCCTCACTGGAATACTTTCAGTCTTTTGACTGTATGGATTACAGATGGAATGACTGTTATATGTGAGTACCGCTTTCTTTGACAGATTCTAGTATGGGTACATATATGTTTTCCCAACCCCAGCACATTAGTTTGCTAATTCCAGATGTATGAAACGCAGGCCTAACTGTATCTAGTATATTGAACGCCAGATAAACTAACTTGGCCTTTTTTAAATAAAAAAAAAATTCCCTCACTGGAATACTTTATGGCTTTTCACTGTATGGATTACAGGTGGACTGGTATTAGTAGGGGTGACACAAGCACACCCAAGTCCCTGATGTAGGATTTCTATGGCACAGACCACTATTACAAGTGATTAATGGACGTTGGGAGAGATTGTGCTGCAGCACTAGTCCCAAGATGGCCGCCGCCTATCAGCCCAGTAACATGTGCCACAAAATGGTCTGCACAACCTTTAAAAAAAATAGCCTTGGACTGTGCTGCTAAATCGCTATTGGTCTGAATCCCAGGTGTAGATGTCTGACTTGTTTGGAGCTTTGGAATGCACACTGTGGCAGCTTCTGCTGCAGCACTACAAGTCGCAAAATGGCGGCCGGCGGTCAGCCCAGGTACATGTGGATGGAAAAATCACTCTGGCCACTCTAAAAATAGCCAATCCCTATCAAAAAAGCAGCTCAGCTGCAGTTGTTCAGATGAATCACAGGTGGAGGAGAGAAATTTGCTTCCAGTTATTCAATTATCCCTGCCTATTCTCGCCCTAGCATCAGCTGCGTCTATCCCTGTTCTATTCACATCGGGAGTGAGCACGTCCCGACGTGCGCACAAGCTTATAAAGAGGCTGAGTCACATGCTGCACTTGGCCAATCACAGCCTTGCCAATAGTAGGCATGGCTGCGATGGCATCTTAGGGCAAGTAGTATGATGCATGTTGATTGGCTGCTTTGCAGCCTTTCAAAATGCGCCAAAATACATGCCGAACGACGAACCCGAACCCGAACTTTTACGAAAAAGTTCGGGTTCGGGTCCGTGTCACGAACACCCCAAAATTCGGTACGGACCCGAACTATGCTCGAACTGTTCGCTCAACACTAGTTATGGATATTTGGAACCATGCAGAGAACAAAAGAATAAAGGTTAACACATTTATGTTTGACAAATCAGAGGATCACACTATTACAGATAGATCCATGACAGAGACTTTTATAGAAACAGAACTACTTCTACATAAAGAACTGAAACAAAGGTGGGAGATCAAATCCCTTACACAATACATAGAAAGGAACACAATTCCAAAAGGCCTATGCCTATCAAAATCCCCGGCACAAGACTTACACAGTACTGATTTCACTAACAAATGGAACTCTCTCCTGAATACCCAATCTATGCTTCTGACACAATTGGTCATAAGGAGACGAACCGAGATACTTAACGAAATAGTTGAAAAAATCAAATTAATGAAAGAAATAATCGACAAATTGCCAAACAATTACGAATTTAATAAATGGCAGGACAGACTATGTAAAAGCTTAGACAAACTAGAAAGAGAAATCAAAAAAACAAAAAAGTACTAAAACAATAGTAGACACCACACTAAACAACAAGATCCTCCGGGAAACAGTACACAGAGAGAGAACAACATCACCGCACACACCAGCGCACAACCAAGATCCAATGTCCCTGTGTCAAATAAATTTGAAACCTTGACAAGTGACCATTTTTTAGCCCGGACTCCCCCACACCACAAACCACGCATGAACCGGCAAACTCGCCAATCTCCGCAATGAATACCATATGCACTTTCACCAACCCCACACCAATACAACCTGAGAAACAGACACACACAACAGGATTGGATTCACGAGAACTATCACCATCACAGACCTTCAACACGGACTACACACACACATCACAAACCCAACTACACACGGGAATCCCCACAGAGAGAGCAATACAGACCACTACTACAGGAAAAAGGAAGATAAAACTCCGGAGAAGACAGAGGAAATCAAAGAAACTACAACAGAAGATAGACTTGGAGAACACATCAGACACAATCATTAACCTGAGTACAGTTACTCTAACAGAACCTCAGAAAAAACTATTAAACAAAGGCCTAAAGTTTGCACCCACTGTAAAAATGAACAAATTCAACACATTCATTGGCATCGAGAAATACATCAGAAACCTATGCCTGAAAAACCCCATTACCGACAGTGAGAAAACCTATGATAAATACACACACACAAATCTGAGATCCAGATCAATGAAGTTCCCACGACAGGAAATTAGCCAGGAAATGGCCACTTTTCGGAAATGCATAGAGACAGACCTAAGACGGATAAAAGACAAAAGAATCAAGTCCAACCTGTCACGACCATGGTCATGGTCGTGACTCATGTACCGCATGCTGTTGCCTGCGGTCTTGTGTCGTTGTTTCAACCACAGGTGAGGGCCGCTTGCATGTTGCCTCACTTGTGGTTGCCGTTGGCAACATGTTCTTAGAATGTATGTGGCAGTATAGCAGCCTGAGCTGTTGCTGGGCAGCTTGCTGCAATGTGCATGCGGTTGCACCTGGCAACCTATCTTTGTTAGGTGTGTCTTTGGTATGTCTGGTGTGCACAGGATTTGAGTTATATGTGCACTTTCTCCTTTAAGTGGCTGTCTTCCCTTCCCTAGTGTGAGAAGGGTTAATTCCCTTCTCTGTGTGTGAACACTGGGTGTGTCTGTGTGGGTGTGGCTACTTGGGCTATAAAGCCTCAGTGGAGACCTGAAGCTGGGGGGTACTCCAGCCTGGTTTGTAAGCTGGAGGCACCCTCCTGGTCCCTTATACCATCTGCCAGTGAGGGCCACCCTTGTGGTCATAAATCTTGTTAAATGTTGTTATGTGATGTTAAGTAAATGTTATTATGTGGTGTCTGTTATTATTGCAGCTATGGTTCTTGTTCCTGTGTGTTTGTGTGCTGTGTCCTTTTATGTTTGTGTGTGGACTTCAGCACTTGTGTCCAGGGATCCAGTCAGTGTGTCTGTGGCAGGTAGGGGTGGAAGTCTTTCACTCTCCTGCCATATCCATAGTCTGTTTATGTTTATATCCCCTTGCAGCTCGGCCAGTTTTAGACTCCTGTTTCTCCGCATCCAGGAGGAACAGGTGGTCTACCCAGCTCCTAGTTCAGGGATCGGAGGAGGGTGAGTAGGGATCAGAGGTTCCTGAGCATGAGCCCTCCTACCATCAAGGTCGGCTCATGCAGCTAGGAGTCAGGGTCAGATTAGGGGTGCGTTAGGAGGTGACCTGCTCCCTAATTCTACTGTCCTAGCCGAGCAGCGACTAACATCTCGTGGCATCGCACGGCTGAGGGTTTTCCCCATCCTCAGCCGTGACACAACCTCTCAAATCAGGAGATACAAGCGATCAAACAACTTCAGACAAAAAACAATATAACCATAAGACCTACAGACAAGGGGGGGGGGGGGGCATTGTAATACTAGATACCGCAAAATATAATGAAGAATGCCATAAACAATTATCAGACAGTAATGCATACAAACGACCCCACAGAGAATTATCATCTATCACTCACAGATCTATGCAATGAGGGCACAAAGAACAACATCTTGTCAGAACAAGAAGCCCATTTCATCCTAAACACCCAAAAAAGACTCCCAATATTTTATTGTCTGCCAAAAATACATAAAGACCTTCATAACCCACCTGTCCGCCCTATTATATCTGGAATTGACTCAATCACATCCAACCTGTTACAATATATTGACAGACTCCTACAACCCATCGTCAAACATATGAGATCTTACATTAAAGATACAACAGAAATCATAAATATTATTGAAAATTTGAATTTCGAACCAGAGTGGACATTAGGCACATTAGATGTACAATCATTATACACAGTCATCGAACACCAGCCAGGAATCCTATCCATGAGCCGACAACTAGAACAAAATAGTCCATACCCAAAAGAACAAATAGAATACCTGACCAAAGCTGTAGAATTTATTCTGACACACAATTACTTCTGCTTCGAATCTGAATATTTCCTCCAGACTAGGGGAACAGCCATGGGCACCAGATTCGCCCCCAGTTACGCCAATCTTTTTATGGCGGACTGGGAGGATCACAACATCACCCCAAGACTGGTGCTATGGCACCGCTACATCGACGACATCATCTTCATCTGGAAGTGAAGAAAACCTAACACTATTCCTGAATGACATTAATCTCAATCCTATTAATATACGTTTTACATCAAAAATCAGTAAGTCTCAAATCGAATTCCTAGATATACAGATCAAAAGTGAACAGAACAAACTTACTTGTTCCACCTACAAAAAACCCATGGCCAAAAACAGTTATGTTCTCTTCTCGAGCTGTCACCTCCCCAAATGGCTCTTAAACATCCTGTCAGGTCAATTCAGACAATTAAAGAGGAACTGCACTGGTACGGAATCCTTTGAACTTGAAGCGGAAGACCTGAAAAAACAGTTTACTGAAAAGAACTATCCGATATCAGAAATAGAGAACTCACTCACCAAAATCAGGAATCTCGACAGGAAAACTTTCTTTGAAACAACCACTACTAAAAGAAGAGAGGATACAAAAGATGAGACACAAATCATTTTACCATTCAATGCAGAACACAAAAAGATTGAACACATCATACGGAAACACTGGCACTTCATACTTGAGGACAAACTACTAAACTCCATCATCCCTACACATCCAAAAATCATCTATACCAAAGCTCCTAATCTAGGAATCAAAATTGGCCCATCAATCAAACCACCACAAAAATATACCAAAACCACAGACAACTGGCTCCACTTCAAAGGATTCTACCGTTGTAACCAATGCAGCAATTGCAAAATTACCACATTTAAAAAGAAAACAGATACCATTCTCTCCACAACCAATTCCTTCCTACATAAAATTAAAGACTTCCTAACATGCAACAGCACCGGGGTGATCTATTTGATACAATGCCCATGTGGGAAACGATATGTGGGACGGACGAAAAGGACACTAAGGAGAAAAATTGCTGAACATATAAATAACATCAAAACAGGCTACATGAATCACTCAGTGTCAAAACACTTCAAAATATACCATAACCAGAACCCCAAGGGGATAATATTTACAGCTGTAGAAAAAGTACCTAAAAACTGGAGAGGAGGAAACTATATAAAACAAATGTCCCGAGTAGAATCAAAATACATCTTTAAATTTAACACACTTGCACCAGGAGGTCTAAACGCTGAATTGGAACTAGGTGGGAGACTCCTGACTGATGGCGGATCGAGTGTCCGGCTGCTTACCAGCACCTCGATCCCCCCTCGGTCTCGGGCCCCCATCTACACAACTCCCTACCCTCAACCAACAAAGGACTACATATGTTGAGATCACATAATTGACTCCGATCCTTCACTCTCAGACCCAAACTCCTTTAAGGAGACATAAATGCCACTAATGGGGTCTACAATCCATAACCCCAACAGCACCTTTAAGAAACAATGACAATTTAGATATATAGCCAAGAAGATCTACTAAAAACTACGAAAAACCATTAAAAACAGTAGAAGAGAATTTTAAAAACAGTGGAATAAACTGTTGAAAACACACACATACAGTCAAATCTCACCCCCCACCTCTTTACCTCCAATACCCAGAGGTAACTATGCACACCCCCATGAACAGAAATACATATATTCCTGCTCCGCTCCTCACCAATCATTGGGCTACACATGCCTGACACAAATTATCACCATCACTTACACACACAAAATACAACATGATTTAAAGACACACAAGCATGAACCATCAATTATATCTATTCTATATATTTATTTATTTTTATTTTTTTTAGACAACTTCTAGACAAAGTTATATTTTTTTTTGCCCTTTTTTCCCCGCCCTTTTTAATCCATCCCGGTTTTTTGATGCAACCTGATGAGGACATTAAAACCCTGGCAGGCTGTTGCACGGGCTACCACTGATGAAGAAGGCTGCAATCCTTCGAAACGCGTATGGTTATCCAAGCCCTGGGAAGCGCTTCCAAACTCCCCTGCACCATCAGGCTGCCTCCATCCATTGACAACACCGGGAATTAAAGCGCCCGAGAAAAGCGCACGCTAAACTGCCGCACGTGGCAAGAACGACAGACACAGTCAGCAGCCCTCTGACCGGAGGAAAAGACAGCAACATTCGCATCGACAGACCGATCCACCAACAGCAGCACTTCGCGGTCATCGCATCCATCTGCAACCGCGCTGCCGGCCCCGTCTATCCATAACCACACTAAGCATCCACAGCACACAGAGGATCCTGCGCGGAGACACCCACATAGAAGAACCGACGATTCTCCAGAAAGGTAACAGTGACCAGATAGCCAATTTTAGGTGGGACGCCACCAGGCACTGGTTCGCTGAAAATAACTTTCGCATAGCTGTGTATATACATACATCGGATCTGGAATGCTGCTGATATATCCTTTTAAACCTGTCACAATTTAGATCTTTGTACTAACTTTTTACTTATTTTAATCAACTGAATCCATCTCAGACTATTGACTATATTTGTCTAATATTTAAAGTTCTACATACCATGATTCTGGATTTATAGCCCAATACAGGGTGTTTTATCATCACATTTTCAGATTATTTTTCTTTATCCATTTATCAATTTTATACCACCCACTCCTCTCCCTATACATTGGGAGTGACCTATATTGATAACGTTTTTATTACTACCCAAATAAATATAGTTTTTATCATATACACACTATCCCTTGTCCTTTGTTGATATCTGCTGGTGACCTCATATAGAGTGCCTGTCATCCTATGTTCCTATACACCTCCACACTATGTCACCTTGCCACTCTGTGGCCTCCTAATGCTGCTGCCACCTCCACACTGTCATTGTGACACTCTGTGGCCTCCTTATGCTGCTGCCACCTCAACACTATGTCATTGGGTCACTCTGTGTATTTCTCATGCTGTTCCCACTCTCCCCACTCCATGACTGGGTCACTATTTTGCCTTTTTGGCCTGGTTGACATCATCATTTATTTGACCCTTTTCTGATCTGTCAGAAGGAAGGAAAAAAGAGACACACAACAGATCCTGTCTGTGTAGCAGCTGTAAGGTCTGTATGGTCCTATCAGAATTGGGTTTTAATTTGGTAGCCAAAAGCAGGAGTGGGTACAAAACACAGAAGACATGCAAATATTCCATTCACGTGTCATCTCTGGATGTTCAAGAGTTTGGGAATTAGGTCACAAGATCTGTACCTCTTCAAGGGTGCTTGGCGAGAGGGCCAAATCAAGGAATGGCACTAAAAAGAGCTCCTCAGAATATCCGAGTGTGGGATCACTTGTTTACCCAGACTCTCCATGGTGGGAGGAAGGAGTATCAGGGTGAGGATTGGGTTGAGCAGACTCTTGGCTACGGAGAATGGACTTGGTGGAAGACAGGGTGGTACTTAACTGACTGGAAGCATTATCTGCTGCAATCCAACCGACCACCTGGTCACACTGGTCTGACTTCAAGAGTGTTGTCCTGCGCTGCCCTTCAAACTGGGATATGAAGCTAGATATCGTGGATGATTGTTTTTCTTGTGCTCTGGTAGCAGGCACAGTTTCACCGCGCCCAGGGCCACGGCCTTTGGGTGCACCATCAGCCTTACGGCCACTGCCACGTCCCTTACTGCTCGCCTTCTTCATATTAAATGTTATATATGTTTGAAAGTCTGTCACACGTACAGTAGAGTAGGATTTGGAAGTGTATGCGCAAACAAATTTAAAAAGGTATTTGGGATCCCGCAGGTAATGTCAATGCTGCCACCAGCGGCTAATGAAAAATTACAGGGAATGTACACTGTATGTCACAGATACATTTTTGAAGTGCACATGTTACACTGCAGATGTGGCACTGGTTATGTCACTGTCGGAAGCGGCCTATTGAAAAAGTACACTGTATTTCACAGATATTTTTTGGATGCGCACACTTGACACAGGAGATGTGGCGCAGCTAATGTCGCTGTCTGCAGCGGCCTAACTATTGTACACTATTTAGTACAGGATGCGCTAAAAATAGATTACTGCCACACACGATATTCCTTAGAAGGACTTTTGGGTCTGTAAAGTTTTAGCAATTTATGGCAGGTTGCGCTAAAAATATAGATTGCTGCTGCCACACGCAATAGTCCTTAAAAGGACTTTTGCGTCTCTGAAAAGTTTTGGTGGTAAAAATATTCTTAAATAACTCCCTACACTGTCTGTCCCTTCCTCAGCACAGCTCTCCCTGACTAAGAATGAGCCGAACGTGTGTCATCGGATACTATATTGCACCCGATGACCCGTTCTGGACAGCCAATCACTTTAATGCCAGCAGCCAACATGGCTGCGGCATTACAGTGAGGGCAGTACTTACCTACACGTTTATTGGCTGCATAGCAGCCAAGAAATGTGAGGGGTGGGGACTCGAGCATTGCGCTCGAGCACATGCAGTATTCGGCCGAATACCGCCATGTGCCGAGCATCGAGATGCTCGAGCCGAACTGGTGTTCGGCCGAGCATGCTCTATCATCACTAATTGTTATATTCTGACATATGACTTTTTTATATTTCTGTCTACAGAAGTAAGTGATGGATCTTTTTGTAGGTCGATCTTTGGTTTATACCATTCAGAGGTATGTATAACTTTTTGATATTTTTTTATTCAGTTTCACTGTATAGAAAGTAACAAAACAACAGTGATTTTGTCATGGTGCTCACCATATAGGATAAATGTGTTTATATTTCAAAAAAATCATGGTAATTGTTATTTATTTTGATATGTAAAATGGGGAAAGAGGGGTGATTTAAACTTTTAAAAACTTTTAAACTTTTTTTTGTTCCCCTAGGGAGACTGAATATTGGATAATCAGTTCGCTTCTATCTTGGACTGCAATCTTTTACCATTTCAGGGGGCTCAATAGAAACTTTACAATGACAGGCCTATGAGTCTTCACAAGGTTTTTGGCTGCCATAGAAACAAAACGGTTCCTGCATTCTGTTTTCCTCTGATCATGAACACTGCCAACGGAGTCTGCTGTTTACACAGCAGTCACCCTTTATCTATGGCACCCCCAAAGCTCTTGAGCGGGCATGATCTGACATCCTTATGGCAGATTGCGGGAAGGGATAAAATAAAACCTTATGCGTAATAAATGTATATTAGTTTTATGTGTAATAATGTATAATCCTGTTTGTTTTCTTGAATGCTCCTTAATTTAAAATGTATGCAGCACTGTGTTTATCATAAACTTTTATATTTTATAAAATAGATTTCATGTAGCACATGCCAACTACACTATATTGTTATTCTAAGCATAATTGCTTATAAATATATGTAAACATGTGCATCAAATATAAAGAAATGCAAAAAATACAACATAAACATATACTTAAAATCAGGACATGAGAAATAACATAAAAGAATATTGTTCTGGTCCCTAGTTGAAAATTGCAAAATAAGTATTTGAAGCAAATGTCTGTACTTTTAACCTCTGATAAAAAGATCTTTGAATTGAGGTTCTATTATACTCCTGCAATTTTCTTTCGCTTTTCTCTCTTTCATCTATGTTCTCTTTGGTACTGCTTTTTAAAGCAGAATGTAGTCAACAGATCAATTCAAAAAATATGCAAAAAAAAAGATGTCCATCTACAGTAAGTATGAATAAACCCGTTCTAGCACATATTCCAAAGCAATAGAAAAGTTCTTGAAATTAAGAATAAGAACAGATGTACATTTAGAATGTGTCAAAAATAATCTGTGTCAAAATTGTTCCATTACAGCCGCTGAATAGAAAGTATATAGCATGTCATTCTAAGCAACCTCAGACAAAGAACTGACACAATTAGTTTGCATGTTCTAGATAATAAGGGAACAACAAAACAGAAAAGGCTCAGAGACCTTGTAGCATTGTCAGCAATGGGAAATATAAAGAAAGATTACATACTCATTTCAAGCAAGCACAAAAAATTTGCTTTTGGCTGAAGCTAATGTTAGGGTGCCTGCTGTCTTCAAGTCATTTGTTGTCACAAAAGAGAAGATGCATCTGCAGTGCGGCCTGTAAAGATAATTAAATAAAGTCATATAAGGCTGGATTCACACACACAATGGCCCACATTATCTAACGTGAGTGCACCTACTGAAAATGTTGCAAAAAAGCACCAAAATTTGGCACAACATGGTGCCTTTGTGGTGCAATTTGACACATCTAGTGTTAGAGAGTGAAAATAAAAATGTAGAAATGGGTGCAAGCTCCAAAGAATCCAACTCCAGATCCCCAATTCCAAATGAAGAAGAGAAAAAAGGGCGCAGCACCAGAGATCAATCCATAGATTTATTCGCCCAACATCCGCAATGCATCGTTTAAACTGCTCCATGCAGCCATTTTCAAGCAAGCTAATTCTATGTGACATCATTTTAATATGGCATTCAATACATATGCCTATGAAATTCATTGAATAAATTACATTAAAATGTAGTGAAATCCCTATATAAACAAATATCAAATTGAAAAATTAAAGTGACGAATGCATAATGTAATATGTGGTCATCCCAAAACCACAACATAACTTACAAAAAACATAGACCTTAGCTTAACCCCTTAAGGACCCTGCCATTTTCACCTTAAGGACCAGGCCATTTTTTGCAAATCTGACGTGTCACTTTATGTGGCGATAACTTTAAAACGCTTTTACTTATCTAGGCCATTCTGAGATTTTTTTCTCATCACATATTGTACTTCATGACAGTGGTAAAAAGAGTTAAAAAATATATTTTTATTTATTAAAAAAAATACCAAATTTACCAAAAATTTGGAAAAATTAGCAAATTTCAATTTCTCTACATTTATAATAGATAGTAATACCTCCAATAATAGTTATTACTTTCCTATTCCCCATATGTCTACTACATGTTTGGATCATTTTGTGAATGCCTTTTTATTTTTTGGGGATCTTAGAAGACTTAGAAGTTTAGAAGCAAATCTTGAAATTTTTAGAAAATTTCCAAAACCCACTTTTTAAGGACCAGTTCAGGTCTGAAGTCACTTTGTGAGGCTTACATAATAGAAACCAGACAAAAATGACCCAATTTTAGAAACTACACCCCTCAAGGTATTCAAAACTGATTTTATTAAATTTGTTAACCCTTTAGGTGTTCCACAAAAAATTATGGAAAATGGAGATTAAATTTCAGAATTTCACTTTTTTGGCAGATTTTCCATTTTAATCAATTTTTTCCACTAAAAAAAGCAAGGTTTAACAGCCAAACAAAACACAATATTTATTGCCCTGATTCTGTAGTTTACAGAAACACCCTATATGTGGTCGGAAACTACTGTACGGGCACACAGCATTGCACAGTATAAAAGGAACGCCATATGGTTTTTGGAAAGCAGATTTCACTGGGATAATTTTAAGCTGCCATGTCACATTTGAAGACCCCCTGATGCACCGCTAGAGTAGAAACTCCAAAAAAGTTACCACATTTTTGAAACTACACCCCTCCTGTTTTACAAACTTTGTTAACTCTTTAGCTGTTAACAAGAATTAATGGAATATAGAGATGAAATTTCAGAATTTCACTTTTTTTGGCAGATTTTCCATTTTAATCCATTTTTTCCAGTTACAAAGCAAGGGTTAACAGCCAAACAAAACTCAATATTTATAGCCCTGATTCTGTAGTTTACAGAAACATCCCATATGTGGTCGTAAACTGCTGTACGGGCACATGGAATTGCGCAGAAGGAAAGGAACGCCATATGGTTTTTGGAAGGCAGATTTTGCTGGACTGTTTTTTTGACATTATGTCCCCCTGATGCACCCCTAGAGTAGAAACTCCAAAAAAGTTACCCCATTTTGGAAACTACTGGATAAGGTGGCAGTTTTGTTGGTACTATTTTAGGGTACATATGATTTTTGGTTGCTCTATATTACACTTTTTGTGAGGCAAGGTAACAAAAAATAGCTGTTTTGGCACCGTTTTTATTTTTTGTTATTTACAACATTCACCTGACAGGTTAGATCATGTGGTATTTTTATAGAGCAGGTTGTTACGGACGCGACAATAGCAAATATGACTGTTTGTTTCAGTTTTACATAACTTTTGGAAAAAAAAGATTTTTTAGTGTCTCCACATTCTGAAAGCCGTAGTTTTTTTAAATTTTTTGGGCGACTGCCTTGCGTAGGGGCTCATTTTTTGGGGGATGAGATGATTGTTTGATTGGCACTATTTTGGGGTGCATATGACTTTTTTATCACTTTCTATTACACTTTTTGTGATGTAAGGTGACAAAAAATTGCTTTTTTGACACCGTTTTTAATTAAAAAGAATTACGGTATTCACCTGAGGGGTTGGGTCATGTGATATTTTTATAGATCAGAGTATTACGGACACGGCGATACCTAATATGTCTAATTTTTTTCTATTTATGTAAGTTTTGCAGAATATCATTTTTTAAACAAAAAAAAATCATGTTTTAGTGTCTCCATAGTCTGAGAGCCATAGTTTTTTCAGTTTTTGGGCGATTGTCTTAGGAAGGATATCATTTTTGAGGGAATAGATGACTGTTTTATTGGCACTATTTTGGGGTGCATATGACTTTTTATTCGCTTGCTATTATACTTTTTGTGATGTAAGGTGACAAAAAATGGCTTTTTTGACACCATTTTTATTTTTATGGTATTCACCTGAGGGGTTAGGTCATGTGGTATTTTTTATAGAGCCGGTAGTTATGGACGTGGCGATACCTAATATGTATACTTTTTTATTTATTTACATTTTACACAATAATATCATTTTTGAAACAAAAAAAATCATGTTTTAGTGTCTCCATAGTCTGAGAGTCATAGTTTTTTCAGTTTCTGGGCGATTGTCTTAGGAAGGATATCATTTTTGCGGGATGAGATTACGGTTTGATTAGAACTATTTTGGGATGCATATGACTTTTTAATCGCTTGCTATTACACTTTTTGTGATGTAAAATGACAAAAAAATTGCTTTTTTGACACCGTTTTTACTTAATTTTTTTGACGGTGTTCACCTGAGTGGTTAGGTCATGTTATATTTTAATAGAGCCAGTCGATACGGACGCGGCGTTACCTAATATGTCTACTTTTCTTTTTATCCCAATTTTTCCCAATTTTTTTCCCTTTTATTTTGGCAAAGATATTTTATTTTATTTTTACTTGGAACTTAAAAATTTTTGGGGGGAAAATTTTATTTTTTTATTTTCACTTTATTTTTTGTCCCACTCTGGGACTTCAACTTTTGGGGTCTGATCCCCTTTACAATGCATGACAATTCTTCTGTATTGTCATGCATTGGCTGTAAGTGTATTACACAGTGTAATACACTTACAGCCTTCCTGCCTGTGAGATCCAGGGGGCTGGATCTCACAGGCTGTCCTGGAAGGCAGCCACGATGTCTAAGAAAGGCATCGTGCTGCCTTCCATGCCATCAGGTCCCCGTCAAGCAGCACGGGACCTGATGGCTGCTTCCTCCCTGCACGGACATCGCACGTGCTGCGGTCAGCACTGACCACGGCTGTGCAGGGGTTAATGCGCCGGCATCTGTGATTTCGCCAATACCAGCGCATGCAGCAGGGGTCCGGCTATCAGTGACTGCCGGACCCCTGCCGCGGATCGGGCGGGCGCAGCTCCTGCACCTGCCCAATCATCATGACGTACTTCTCTGGTCCTTCATTCACGGCCAGAGATGACGTACATGTACGTCATGGGTGCTTAAGGGGTTAATATGCAATTAGGCATAAATTACAATCATCTGGCAAGCACTCAACCCATAAAAGAAGTACATAAAGTTGTCAGAGTGGCAGTGTCTAAATAAATCAAGTGCGCATGTCCATAACGTAGATAACAGTTCATATGGCCAGTAAGATAACAGGTCATTTGTTGTCAGAAAAGAGAGAAGATACATCTGCAGTGGGACCTGTAATAATAATTAAAGGTCTTCTCCTATCCTCAGGATAGGTCATCAATATCAGATCGGTGGGGCACCCCCATCAATTAGCTGTATGAGGAGAGAGAGCACGCATTTTGCATGTGCCGTCTCCCTTCTCTCTTCCTGTTCACCACTGCTGTCTATGGCAAAGATGACCTATACTGAGGATAGGTCATCAATAGTAAAAGCCCGGACAACCCCTTTAAACAAAACTTCTAAAGTCATATAAGGCTGGATTTACACACACACACAGTTGCTCACATTTACTACTGTGAGTGCACCTACTGACGATTTTGTTGTAAATAGCACCAAAAATGTAGCACAATATTATGCATTTGTGGTAAAATTTGGTGAATCTAGTTTTAGAAAGATCTCCGGCATCTTGCTCACCGAGGGAATATGGCTTATTGGAAAGGAGTGTGGCTTCAGAAGAAAGAGGCATGGCCCTAGATGCCACATAAAGGTATCTAGGCCTAGCCTTGCACCAAATTCATCCAGCCTGAGTCACTGTGATAACTCTGGTGCAGATGCCTTAAAGTCTACAGTGAACTGTAAAAAAAAAAACACTATAAAGTGTTGTGTTATATGGCATTGTTATGCTCAATGGATTTTTTTTCATTAAATGCAGCATTCTCTGGATATCATGCTTTTTTCTGGCATTTTCCTAATAGGTTTTGTTATAGATTTTGAAAACAACAGCACAAATGCATGTATGGAAAGTCACAAAATAAAAAAGCCACCAAAAATGAAAAAAAAAAAATATGACAAATGTGCTGTGCTTAGCCCAGCCTGACATACCACTGCCAGCCAAATACAGCCAAAGTCTTCTGACTAGCTAGATGAACCATCTGATCAACCATGGACAGTCATAGCCAAATAGTCTTAATTGGAACTGGCATTTGTATACGACATCATGGTAACCATAAGAGATTAAAAGTAGCTGATGCGTCACATGAAAAATATTTTTTTTCTTGTCTTATTTTTACCTTGAAAAACACTAGGAACATATTTTGTAACAGATTAGTTGAATTAGCAATTTTATTTTTTACTGGAATTTCCCGGGGCCTTGATTTTTTTACACTGTAAAAAAGGTTCACCGTGTTGGCTTGGATGGTATGTGGTTGAAAAACAAGCCCGATCCATGGAGGCCCTTACCTTGCAACTTATGGGATGTAAAAAAAACTGTTAGCTCTGCTGACTATTGTATTTTTTGTAAATACGTGTATCAAAATCTGAATTATGCCATTCGTTTGTTATTGCTAATAGACACTTAAGAATTAATTTAGGCATTACTATTCCCCTTTTAAAGGAGTGTTCCTAAAGACACTGATTGGGCAGTGTGAGACTGGTTAGGGACACCCCCCAACTGGTAACACCCATTTCTCAAAGTATTCATAAGGCTATAAGAGGACTACCAGAGGAACAGTGCAAGGCAGAATTGTAAAAATGAAGGCTTCAGAATTGTTAATTCATGTTAAATAAAAGTATTTACTAGAACAAGCATTAGGAGAGGGGACAGAAGAACAAGCATTAGGAGAGGGGACAGACACTGTTTAACCCCTTAGTGACCACCCATACATGCGTTTTTACGGCGGCCCAGTCTAATCGCTGCACGGGTCCCCTGTGCAGCTGGGAGTGGGGAACTGGCTCTCACATGAGAGTGGCGGCCCTGCTCTAACAGTCCAGACCGGCAGGAGTGCCGATCCGGGCTGTTTAACACTTTACATGCCACAGGAAATGGCGCCCGCCGCATGTAAAGAGCTGACAAAGGGAGCAGACTCCCTTTGTCTCCCATCGGCACCCCACAAATGCGATCGCAGGGTGCCGATGTGTGTGAAGGCTGCCTGGGGTCTGATGTAGGCCCCAGGCCGGCCTTCAGTACTTTCCAGCAGGCTGCGTCTCTTTGGAGCAGCCTGCTGGTCAATGTTAGAATAGCATTGCCATTAAAATGCAATGCACTATAGGGATATAGAATTGCTAGTGACAGAATTGCTAATTTATTCTTAGTTGCCACAGAAAAAACATAATAACATGCAATCAAAAAGTGCCATTTACTCCAAAATGATACCAATGAAAAATACAAGTCGTTCCTCAAACATTAAGCCCTCACACAACTCCATAGAAAGAAAAATAAAAAAAGTTATGGGTCTTGGGAAGGGGCAATGCGAAAACATTTTTTTCTTTAAAAAAAAAGGGTGTTTTATTGCAAAAAAGTAGTAAAATGTAAAAAAATAAAAATATATATGTATTTGGTATCACTGTAGTCGTACTGACCAAGAGAATAAAGATATTATGTTATTTATACCGAAAAATGAACGCCGTAAAATTTATAATGTATAAAAACAGTGACAGTTTTGCTGTTTTTCCCATCTCTCTCCCAGAAAGAGTTAATAAAAGTTAATTAGAAAGTTATGTGTACCCCAAAATGGCGCCATTAAAATCTACAACTTGTCCCGCAAAAAACAAGCCCTCATAACGCTATATAGACAGAAAAATAAAAAAGTTATGGCTCTTGGAACGCAACAATGAAAAAAGGAAGAAAAACGCTTGGTCTATAAGGCCCAAAACAGGCTGGTCACTAAGGGGTTAAGAGATCTGCTGTTAATGTGGGCTGGTAGGTACCATAGGTCACCTTTAAAGGTCTTGTGTGTTCTGTGCTTTCATGGATCATAGTTACTTTGGAGGCAAAGTGAGACCTGCACATTAGTATTAGGGAACCTGCACACTTTGTGGATTACATGCGGATTCTCATGCAGAAAAAATGTAGCATAATACATTACCAGAAAAGAGAAGGAGAATTTTTCTTGCATGTGGAAAGTTATCTACCATGTGGATATTGAAATCAGTCGCATGTCAATTGTCTGCGTGATTTTGCATCTTATGTAGTGTTTTTCTCCATAGACTTTAATTGGATTGTTAAAGGGGTTGGCCACCCTAAGTATAAAAAATCCAAAGTGCCCTAATAGACAATAGCCAAAACCATGAAGTATTTATATCATGTGACATGTACTGGCTATATATTATTTTTCCAACCTGTTCACCATGACATGCCTCCCTGGAGGAGCTCCTCAGACCAGCTGTGTGGGAGGAGCAGCTGTAAAGTGAAAGTAAAAATCCCAGCATGCATTGCAGCAAGCATCTGCAGAGGAGCAGTCACATGACATCCCCACCCACCTGTGTTTCGATAGAGACAAGAGCCCCTCAGATAATATCAATAACTCATCAGTGAATAACTACTGTACAGACATAGCAATAGGAGCTACGCCCCAGTCCCAGGAGCACACAGGAATATGATGCTAATGTATCATATATATAGGGTACTTTCATACTTGCGGCAGAGGATTCCGGCAGGCAGTTCCGTTTCCGGAACTGCCTGCCAGATCCGTAAAAACATATGCAAACTGATGGCATTTGTCAGACGGATCAGGATCCTGATCCGTCTGACAAATGCATTGAAATGCCGGATCCATCTCTCTGGTGTCATCCGGAAAAACGGATCCGGCATTTATTTTTTTTCACATTTTTTGCGGTCTGAGCATGCGCAGACCGCAATGTCGGATCCATTTTGCCGGAACACTCGGGGCCGGATGAATGCATTTCAATAGGAAAAAATGCCGGATCCGGAATTCCGGCAAGTGTTCCGGAATTTTGGACAGAGATAAAACCGTAGCATGCTGCGGTATTATCTCCGTCCTGAAAAGGCAAAAAGACTGAACTGAAGACATCCTGATGCATCCTGAACAGATTGCTCTCCATTCAGAATGCATTGGGATATAACTGATCAGTTCTTTTCTGGTATTGAGCCCCTAGGACGGAACTCTATGCCAGAAAAGAAAAACGCTAGTGTGAAAGTACCCTTACTGGGGGGGGAGGGAGGGTGCCCTGTTGATAAACTTGCTGTAGGGCCTAGTCATTTCTAGTTGCACCATTGGATTTAAGCCATGAACAGAATGAATAGAGGGGGAGATTTTTAATTTCCCTTGTTTCAGAAAAGTGGCGTTAAAAAGCTGCAAACTATGTGTTTGCAACTTTTTAACTGTGCCTTTAAAAAAAAAAAAAGGGGGGCGTGACAATGGCAAGGAGGAGCTGATGCAGAGCGTGCAGCACCCCTCCCCCTTTCAGGATGGCAGAGCGGCAGCTGGCAGAGTGTTAGCTATAATGTCCAGCTAACACTCTGCTTGAAACGGCCGACATCGGTGCTGGCTTTAACCCCTTCCATGCTGTGGTCCTTAGGGACCGCTGTATGGAGGGTCTAACCATTGGGCCGCTGCTCTGCCCTGGCAACAACCCGATGCTTGAAGGGTTAATCTCTCCCACGCACACAACCGTCCCACCCCCTCCCCTTCAAGATGCCAAGATGCAGAGCGCGCGGCCCCCCTGCCCCCCTTTCAAGATGGCAGAGCACACAGCACCCCCACCCCCACCATTTCAGGATGGCAGAGCGGCAGCGGGGTAGAGAGTTAGCTGTACGGAGGCGTTAACCATCGGGCAGCAGCCGATGCTTGAAGGGTAAACTGAGGGAGGAATTTCCCTCCCCCATCGGTCTGCTGCGCTGTGGCAGCATCCTGATGGTTACCATGGCAACCTGACGTATTCACAGGCATCCGGTTTGCTGTGGTATAGCTAAGCCTGATCAAGCTACTGCTAAAGGCGGGAGCCTGATCATTCTTAGTGTGAGTTCAATACACTGCAGTGTACTGCAGTGTATTGTAAGCCATCAGACCCACTGGATCTTCAAGAACCTAGTGGGTCTGGGTCCAAAAAATGTAAAAAAAAAAATAAAAGTGAAAAAAGTAAAAAAGAAAAAAAATTCCTATATCCACACATAATTGATTAAAAATGTAAAAAAGAAAAAAAACACTAAACATTTTTTGTATCGCTGCGTCTGTAAGGACCTGATCTATAAAAGGATTATGTTACTTTTACCGCATGGTGAACACAATAAAAAAAAAAGAAAAACTATGATAGAATTGCAATTTTCCCCACCGCACTTCCCAAAAAATGGAATAAAAAGTGATCATAAAAGTCATGTTTATCCAAAATTAGCGCCAATTAAACCGTGACCTAATCCCACAAAAAATTAGCCCCTGCATAAGCCAATTGTCCAAAAAATATGGCTTTCAGAAAATGGAGACACAAAAACGATTTTTTTTTTCAAACATGCTTTTATTGAATAAAATAAAGTAAAAAAAATGCACATATTAGGTATCATCATGTCCGTAATGACCTGCTCTATAAAAATAGCATGTGATCCAACCCATCTGGTGAACACCATAAAAAACGTGCCAAAATTTTTTAGTTTTTATCACCTTACATGACAAAAAGTGTAATACCAATCAATCAAAAAGTCTTATGTGCCCCATAATGGTACCAATCAAACCGTAATCTCATACCGCAAAAAATGAGATCCTACCTAAGACAATCGCCCAAAAAAATAAATAAAAAATATGGCTTTCAGAAAATGGAAACACAAAAACATGATAATTTTTCAAAAATGTTTTTATTGTGTAAACTAAAAAAAAAAAAAATGCACATTTTAGGTATCGCTGTGTCCTTAACAACCTGCTTTATAAAAATAGTATGTGATCCAACCCGTCGAGTGAACGGCGTCAAAAAAAAAAAAAGTGCCAAAAAAGCAATTTACGTCACAAAAAGTGTAACACCAAGCGATCAAGGCCAGCAATCTCAGCAACAGCCACCAGTCAGTGTCAGAAGTCTCAGCCACTAGCCGCATTTAGTAGTCTCAGCCACAGCCAGCACTCAGTGCTAGCAGTCTCAGCGACAAGCCACAGCCAGCGATCTCAGCCACAGCCACCAGTCTCGGCCACCAGCCACAGCCACCAGTCAGTGCCAGCAGTCTCAGCCACAGCCACCAGTCAGTGCCAGCAGTCTCAGCCACAGCCACCAGTCTCGGCCACCAGCCACAGCCACCAGTCAGTGCCAGCAGTCTCAGCCACAGCCACCAGTCAGTGCCAGCAGTCTCAGCCACAGCCGCCAGTCTCGGCCACCAGCCACAGCTACCAGTCTCAGCCACCAGTCAGTGTAGTCAACTTCCCTTGCCATTTAATATAGACTGTTCTTACTAATGTTTATGCACTACTATTCTAGCGCCCGTTATTGTAACGGGCTTAATGTCTAGTACTTTTAAGTGCTAACAGTGTGGCCAACCCCTTTAACATAATAAATCTGTACAAAAATCCAGGATATCGGGGTTAAATAGTCCAGATTTATGTGTTTTTATGCCATTTTGTTGTGGATTCCATGCTGATTTTCTGCATATGAATCTGCACAGTGTGTAGGTACCCTTAGGTAGGTGGTTTTAATCTTATGGCTGAACATTTTTGATAATTTATGCAGTACCTTTGGAGAAAAACATGTTATATTTTATCTGATTAACTTTCAATTCACACGGTCACAAAAAGATCATTTCCCTATGTAATGACAGTTTTGCTCCTGACAAAGTGGCTGTCATTTGATAGTGATTGACAACAGTTCACTGAGCAGGATGACAAATTGTGAAACGGCAGATCAATCTGTTTTGCCCATTAGGTAATGAGAGGAAAATGAGAGATGGATGTCAATAGAATCTTGCACTGCTGCTTAAATGTGTTCTAAGTACTTGAAAGTCAACAAGTTTACTTTTATTTTCCAGCAATTCCACCCTAAAGGTAATTACATGTGGATACAACCAGTGATCATTTATAAATGCAGAATTAGGGCTGATTTAAAGAAAATCTACAAATAGTTTTGTTCAAAATGCTTCAGTCAAGAAAGTGCAGCTTTTGCAACATTAAACTGGTCATAAATATTAGAATTTTCATAAAATATATGTAATGACAATTTTTGGTGGTAACAAATAGAGATGATCAAAGTTCTTGAAAATTTGATTCTGCTCCAGGGGCGGATTAAGTGCATGATAGGCCCGGGGCTGTCTACCCAACTCGGGTCCCTCTCTTTATTTTAGCTACATTTTTTTTCTGTATGCTGCAGTGCTTCATGAGCGCCACAGTCTCTTCCTAGGCCTATGACATCACATTCATCGTTCACATGGTCTAGGTGCAGCTCAGTTCCATTTGAGTGATTGGGTCTGAGCTGCAGTACCAAGCACAGTGATATCAAATGGGCAGTGCTGTGCATGGTAAAGAGCAAAGAGGCTACGGCGCTCACTGGAACATTGTGGTCTCCTCAAGCAGCTGATTAGCGGGGGTGCCAGGAGTCCAACCCCCACCATCTTATAACTCTCTGAGTACAGATGTCATAGATGTTACCTGCAGTCTTATGTAACACCCCACATAACACAGTAAATTATTGCGTTATGTGGGGTGCTACATAGGACTGCAGGGGACATCTACTACGTTATCTGTACACAGAAAGTTATCACTGTTATCTGGGCTGTTACAAATTTGCCAAATTTTAAATACATATGATTATAATAAAAAAGACTTGGAGGAGAATACAGCACCACATACCTCTTACATCCAGGGACATCTCCTGGCATGTAGACCTTCTCTTTCCTCTTCTCCTGCTTCTGACCCAGACCGCCATGACAAATTCTTTCAGCCACATCTCGTCTCTACAGAGTTTGTTACACAGACACGTTAGATTTCTAAATTTTTCCATCAACCTCCTCATCCTGGTGTCCCAACAATGTCATCCTGCTGCCACTCCCAATACTGTTGTGCTCCACAATGTCCCAGGTACTATACTGCTGAAAAAATAGTGACCCCAGTAGACATAATTGTGGTCATTTATCAAACTGGTGTAAAGTAGAACTGTCTTAGCTGCCCATAGCAGCCAATCAGATTCCACCTTTCAGTTTCCAAAGGAGCAGTCAAAAATGAAAGGTGAGATCTGATTGGTTGCTAAGGGCAACTAAGCCAGTTCTACTTTACACCAGTTTGATAAACTATCCCAAAGATTCCTATAGTGTCTACAGCAATTATAATGCCCCCTAAAGTGCCCAGTAATAATAACACCCTATATTGTGCTCCAGGTAATAATGCCTGTATAGTGTCCCCAAAAATAATGTCCCCTAATATGTCCTGTAATAGAAATGCCCCTACACTGCCTACCCAATAGCAATGTCCCCCACATTGACACCACATAGTAATTTCCCCCACACTGCCCCCATATAGTAATTTCCCCCACACTGCCCCCATATAGTAATTTCCCCCACACTGCCCCCATATAGTAATTTCCCCCACACTGCCCCCATATAGTAATTTCCCCCACACTGCCCCCATATAGTAATTTCCCCCACACTGCCCCATATAGTAATTTACCCCACATTGCCCCATATAGTAATTTACCCCACATTGCCCCATATAGTAATTTACCCCACATAGTATTTTCCCACACACAGTAATTTCCCCCACACTGCCCCATATAGTAATTTCCTCCACACTTCCCCCATATAGTTATTTCCCCCACACTACCCCCACGTAGTAATTTCCCCCAAACTGCCCCCACACAGTAATTTCCCCCACACTGCCCCACACAGTTATTTCCCCCACACTGCCCCATATAGTAATTCCCCCAAACTCCCCCATAAAGTAATTTCCCCCACACTGCCCCCAAATAGTAATTTTCCCCACATAGTAATTTCCCCCACACTGCCACCATATAGTAATTTCCCCCACACTACCCCCATAAAGTAATTACCCCCACACTACTCCCATAAAGTAATTTCCCCCACACTGCCCCCCAAGTAGTAGTTTTCCCCCAAACTGCCCTCATAAAGTAATTTCTCCAACACTGCCCCATACAGTAATTTCCCCTACACTGTCCCCCATGTACGGATGTAGTAGTTTTCCCCCACACTGCCTCCCATGAAGTAGTTTGCCCCCACACTGCTGCTACAAAGTAATTTCCCACACACATCCCCCATAAAGTAATTTGCCCCCACACTGCCCCATTAGGTAATTTGCCCCCACACTGCCCCCAAGAAGTAATTTGCCCCCACACTGCCGCCCATTAAGTAATTTGCCCCCACACTTCCCCCATTAATTAATTTGCCCTCACACTGCCCCATTAAGTAATTTGCCCCACACTTCCCCTAAGAAGTAATTTGCCCCCACACTGCCCCAATTAAGTAATTTGCCCCCACACTTCCCCATTAAGTAATTTGCCCCCACACTGCCCCATTATGTAATTTTCCCCACACTGCCCCATTAAGTAATTTGCCCCCACACTGTCCCCATTAAGTAATTTTCCCCCACACTGCCCCCCATTAACTAATTTGCCACATGTGATCATTTGCCCCCACTGTCCCTGCAGTAATATGACCTCCTCTGCCCCCAAAGTTGACACACACACACAAAAAAAATAAAAAAAAAATAAATGTTAATACTTGTGTCCATGATGATAAGGCAGGCACGCGTACAGCAAAGCCCTGCTTCCTGGCACAGACACGCAATGATGTCATCACGCACCCCGGCATCGGGCTTTTACTACCACATAGGCCTCAGGCCTACTAGGCCTGAAGCCTATGGCGGTAAAAGGCAGCGGGGCAGGGAACTATGTACATTTCAGTATGTGGGTATTCGTGTCGGTGTTGAGCCACCCAGCGATGCCTTTGAGCTTTGTGAAGAATTCATTTATCAAGAAAAGCATTTCTTTGTAAGTAGTAGGTGCAATGATGGAATGGTGATTGTGCCGCTCTCCATCAATGTACCCCTCAGATGCTGTGTTCATCGCTGATCACAGCATCTGACATTAATGTTAATCTATAATAAAAAATAAAAAACAGGAGTGGATCTAAAACAGAGATGACACATGAACCGAAAATTTGCATGTCTTCTACCCACTCCTTCTCTTGGCTACCAAATCATAAGCCAATTCGGATGGGACCATACAGGCCTTAAAGCTGCTACACAGACAGGATCCATTGTGTGTCTAATTTATCTTCCTTCTGACAGAACAGAAGAAGTGTCAAATAAATGATGATATAAAGAAATCTGCAGCACTCGCCAGTATGAAAAATCCAAAAAGTGGTTTTATTCCAAAAACATCAGGAGAATGCAACGTTTCGACCTTCCTTGGTCTTTTTCAACATTGTTTGAAAAAGACCAAGGAAGGTCGAAACGTTGCATTCTCCTGATGTTTTTGGAATAAAACCACTTTTTGGATTTTTCATACTGGCGAGTGCTGCAGATTTCTTTATATGGTATTGACGCTGGGATCACTTGCCAAGATCCGCATCTGCCTTGCACCACCATTACCTGTAAGGTATTTATTCATGGTTGTCCCTACATTCTTTTTGGGATCAGTAGTGCTGCCAAACTTTTGCATATTAAATAAATGATGATGTCAGCCAGGCCGAAAGCCAAAATAGTGGACCAGTCATGAAGTGGGGAAGGGTGGGAACAGCATGATAAGTCCATAGAGTGAACCTATGACATAGTGGTGAGGTCGAAGCAGCATGAGGAGACCAGAGAGTGGCCCAATGACAAGGTCTGGAGGTGGAAGCAGTATGAGGAGGACACCGAGTGGCACAATGACAGAGTCTGTAGGTGGGGACAGCAGCAGCATTAGGAGAAGGCCACCGAGTGGCACAAAGACAGAGTCTGGAGGTGGCGACAGTATGAGGAGGCCACAGAGTGATACAACAACCGAGTCTGGAGGTGGCAGCAGCATGAGTAGGCCACAGAGTGGCACAATGACCAAGTCTGGAGGTGGCAGCAGCATGAGTAGACCACAGAGTGGCACAACGACAGTCTGGAGGTGGCAGCAGCATCAGGAGGAGGCCACAGAGTGGCACAATGACCGAGTCTGGAGGTGGCAGCAGCAGCATCAGGAGGAGGCCACAGAATGGCACAATGACCGAGTCTGGAGGTGGCAGCAGCATGAGTAGGCCACAGAGTGGCGCAACAACAGAGTCTGGAGGTGGCAGCAGCATGATTAGGCCACAGAGTGGCACAATGACGAAGTCTGGAGGTGGCAGCATCATGAGTAGGACACAGAGTGGCACAATAACAGAGTCTGGAGGTGGCAGCAGCATGAGTAGGCCACAGAGTGGCACAACAACAGAATCTGGAGGTGAAAATCACAGAAATAAGATAATAATGCACTTTGTAAAGTAGATGCAAGCATTATATATGGACAAAGTCCTCACTCTGATATGATCATATCTGAGACACTTAGCCAATATATTTTGATCAAAACACATCTGAGCCCGCCTACCAAGCGCCAAGGTGGTCTCAGGTCAGGCAGGTCCTACGCTAAACCTACCTAAGCCATTGGGCTTCTATATTCAGGAGCGCAGACGCCGCACATATGGTGTGCTGCTCCTAGTCACCTCCATGTGCATCAAGCAACCAATGGGAGGAGGATCAAGCACACCTATATGTACCACCTAATCAAGGCGCTCTATTGGATAGGAAGGGCAAAAGTGCAAAGGAATGCTACTCCCAAGATAAAATAGGTGCACATTCACACTTGAAGGTGCCACTCCCTCAAGCAAATACTACATAGACAAAAAAAATCACAGAAAAAACTAAGATAAAAACATCCTGCACGGTATGATATACAAATGATATACAAATAAAAATTATTTCTTCAAATAGTGTTTGTCACTCTGTGTAGATGCGGTGACGCAGCAAAACCGCAGACAAATGCTGCACTACCTAAATGCACTATATAGAAAGTATATTATTGGTATATAACACCACTGCTTCAATCATTATTTTGGGGGGGCAACTGGTATATCACACCAGTAGAAATTATTTGTTCCAATAGCGTTTGGCACTCTGTGTGGCTGCAATATCGCAGCAGAACCGTACACAACTGCTGCACAATACAATTGCACTCTAATATACTTTCTATGTTAGAAAGTATTTATAAATATATTACACCCCTCAGTAAGTCACACCTATCGATAGCAAACCTATACCAGTCCTTAAAAGGATTTTTGTTGCCCTATTAGCTAGCGTTTGGTGTCCCTAACAGTCTGTCCCTGCTCCACACAGCAACCTCTCCCTACCCTGGCAAAAGACTGAATGTAAAATGGCGCCTGGATCAGGTTTATTTATAAGGTAGGGGGTATGTCCATGTTCTGAAACGTCTCAATTGGCTGTCCTGTACCACCTGATGGATGTGTCATGGGTCAAAGTTCTTCATAATGTAAAAGAATATGGCGGGCACGAATATCGCCATATGTTCGCATGTTCGGAGAATCGCGAACGCGCAATGTACGCAGCGAACCGACCGCCGAGCAAACCGCAAGGCCATCTCTATTGGCCAACACATGTAGCTAAATAGTAGTCTGCAATGTTGGGCAGGCTGAAGCCTCCGTATCTTTTGTTATCTTTGGAGAATGCTCCTGGCTATACGGGGTCTCTCTTTGTGCCAGATAAAGGCGTTCAGCAGGTGGTTAAGCTTCGTGAAAAAGGAGCCCGGCAAGGGGATTAGCAATGTCCTGAAAAGATATAGCAATTTAGGTAATACGTGTTGTTGGAAAGCTGCAATGCGTCCCACCCAAGATAATTAGGCTTTCTCAATGTTTTGCATATCTGCAGTCCAGATTGTTATCATAGGACTGAAGTTGGTTTTGTACCGAGAATTAAACGCGGCCGTAACTTGGATCCCTAAGTATGTAATTTGTGCGGATTGCCAATCAAGTCTAAATGTTTCTTTTAGACAGTGTAGAGTATCCACAGGGAGGTGAAAATGTAAAGCTCGTGATTTTCCCTCATTCACTTTATAATATGAAAGCAATTTATAGTCATGTATTTGTCACAGACGTCCCGGCGACAGTGAGTAGCAGGAGATCTGTGAGACTTGCAACATACAGCTTCTGTGCCTATGGATTGTTTGTGGTTAGATCTCGGGTGAGTTCCTGGTGCTTCCATAGCCTCTTTGAAGTTAACTCTTTCCTTTCCCTTTTGTATTTTGTTTGGGTTCTGTGTGTTGCAGTTCCCTATTGTTTGTATTAGGCCTGAAATAGACTCCTGTTCGTCCTTCCTTTTGGAGGAACAGGTAGTCTCGTCCCTGCCATTAGTACCAGGGTCCTATAGGGCTAGATAGGACTCTAGGTATTCCTGCGTATGAACTCGCCTACCTTTGGGGTCTGTTCATACTGGTAATCAGTCAGGATTATGGTTAGGGTTTTCACTAGGAGGTGTCCATCTTCCTTCCCCAGTTCTCAGGCCTGAATCCCTGTTTCCTCCTTCCCTTCTATGCTTGTTGTGGTGTTTCCCTCCCACACTAAAGACTGACAGTATTAATGACATGACTGTAGCCAGAGATGTAGTGGGGTTGGATAAGCTAAGTATAATATAATCTGCGTATAGTGATATGCAATGCTGTCTGCCGCCTATATCAATGCCTGTTAGTTCAGTGGATTGTCTAATTGCCTGAGCCAACATCTCCAGTGATAATATGAAAATGAGCGGGGACAATAGGCAACCCTGTATCGTGCCATTGGTGATATAAAAAGTATCTGATAATATCCAATTCGTTAGCACCCGGTCCGAAGGTTTCGTGTATAAGGCCATTATTGCGGTCATTAGTGGTTCTGGAAATCCAAACTTATGGAGCACTGAGAAGGCGAACAACCAATTAACTCAGTCGAACGCCTTCTCGGTGTCCAATGTAACAAGGATTGCAGCAAGGGCATGATGGATAATATAGTCGACAAGGTTTATGACTCTCCTTGCGTTGTTAGTAATTTGTCTTCCGTGAACAAATCCCACCTGATCAGGTGCCACCAACTGGGGGATATGGGGGCCAATCTGTTAGCCAGAATTTTGGCATATACCTTAAGATCAGTGTTTAATAATGAGATGGGACGGAATATTTGGGGGACATCAGGCGCCTTCCCAGGTTTGGGCAGGGTTACAATGGTGGCATTCAACATTTCTGCTGGGAAGTCGCCCTCGGTCATGGCACGAGACAGGGTTACATGGAGATGAAGGAGTAGTGTAGGGATAAATGTCTTATAGTAGGAGTTAGGGAGTCCATCTGGACCTGGGCTCTTATTGGCAGGGAGGGATATAATGGCTTTTTCAATTTCTTCTTGGGTCAGTGGCATGGTAATAGAGTTTAGAGAAGATTGGTTTAAACGGGAGAAAGTCAGTTTGTCCAGAAAGGCATCTATTGTATCCTGTGAGACAATTGTAGTGGTAGGATCATCTCTGAGATTGTATAGGGCATAATAAAATGACATGAATCAGTTTGCCAGAGCCTTGGGCTCATATATGTTATATGTCTTAGTTGCATCATATAGAAAGGGAATACGTGAGCATATTGCCCTGGTTTTCACTGTTTGAGCTAGCAGTGTACCTGCCTTATTGGACTGGGAGTAATAGTGTCGTTTAAACCTTTTAAGGGAGAGCTTGTATTTATGGAGACATTCACTCAGTTTATTGCGGGTGTCCCTTAGTTTCATTGATGTATCCAGTGTAGCTGTACGTTTATTTTGGGATTCTAGGGATTGCAGTTGGGCTAATAGGTCATTCAATTCTTTTTCTCTAGTTTTCTTCACTCTATGACCTAGTTTAATAAAAATACCCCTTATAAATGCCTTATGGGCTAGCCAAACTGTAGAGGAGTGTGAGACTGAGGAGGCATTGAATTAGAAGTATTCTTTTAAAGAGGCATCAGTCTCAGGTTGGTATCTAGTGTCTGCCAAAAGATATTCATTCATTCTCCACAGTGAGTTCTGGGGGGCATTAAATGTCTCAAGAATTGTCAAAGAAATAGGAGCGTGGTCTGCCCACGTAATGGTTCCTATAGTGGAGTCTTTGGCGGCTGGTATAGTGTCTCTCTCTAAAAGGAAATAATTAGTGTTGATCGAGCATGCTCGGCCTAACACCGCGTGTGCTCGAGGACGATGCTAGAGTCTCCTCCCCGCAAGTTTGTTGGATGCTACGCAGCCAATAAACGTGCAGGTAAATACTGCCACTCACTGTAATGCCGTAGCCATGTTGGTTACTGGCATTACAGTGATTGGCTATCCGAAACGCGTCATCGGGTGCTATAAAGCACCTGATGACTCGTGGTTCGGCCAGTCTTAGTCAGGGAGAGCTGTGCTGTAGAAGGGACAGATAGTGTAGCAAATTTTTTTATTTTTTTTTAGGCAGGGTTGGTGTTAGAGACCCAAAAGTCCTTTTAAGGACTATTGTTGTGTCTGGCAGCAGTATATATTTTTAGTGCAACCTGCGCTAAATTGCGTGCGATTAGAGACCCAAAAGTCCTTTTAAGGACTATTGTTGTATCTGGCAGCAATATATATTATTAGCACAACCTGCGCTAAATTGCATGCAATTGTTTGGCCGCTGCAGACACCGACATTATCTGCGCTACATCTCCTATGTAACGTGTGCGCAGCCTAAAAATATCTGTGACATCCAGTGTACTTTTTCCGTAGATGGTGTCCGCTGCGGACAGTGACATTACGTGTGCTACATCTCCTATATAGCGTTTGTGCATCCTAAAAATATCTGTGACATCCAGTGTACTTTTTCCGTAGATGCTGCGGACAGCAACATTATCTGCGCTACATCTCCTGTTTAACGTGTGCGCATACCAAAAATAGCTGTGACATCCAGTGTACTTTTTCAGTAGGCGCTGCGGACAGCGACATTATCTGCACTACATCTCCTGTTTAACGTGTGTGCATACTAAAAATATCTGTGACATCCAGTGTACTTTTTCCGTAGACGATGTCCGCTGCAGACAGTGACATTACCTACGCTACATCTCCTGTATAACGTTTCCGCATCCCAAATATCTGTGACATTGACTGTAATTTTTTTCTTATCCGCTAGTGACAGCAGCGCCATTACCTGTGGTACTTCTCCTGTATAATGTTTCCGCATCCCAAATATCAGTGACATTGACTGTAATTTTTTATTATCCGCTGGTGACAGCAGAGACATTACCTGCGCTACATCTCCTGTATAACGTTAGCCGCTGGTGACAGCAGCAACATTACCTGCGCTACATCTTCTGTATAACGTTAGCCGCTCGTGACAGCAGCGACATTACCTTCGCTACATCTCCTGTATAACGTTAGCCGCTGGTGACAGCAGCGACATTACCTGCTCTAAATCTCCTGTATAACGTTAGCCGCTGGTGACAGCAGCAACATTACCTGCGCTACATCTTCTGCATAACGTTAGCCGCTGGTGACAGCAGCAATATTACCTGCGCTACATCTCCTGTATAATGTTTGCACATCACAAATAGCTGTTACATTCCCTGTAATTTTTGATTAGCCGCTGGTGACAGCAGCGACACTACCTGCACTACATCTCCTATATAACATTTGCGCATCCCAAATAGCTGTGATATTCAGTTTAATTTATTTGCACATACACATACACTTAAAAAACCTGCGCTACTGTACGTGTGACATATTTGCAAGCATATATACCATTTAATATGCAGAAGGCGAGCAGTAAGGGACGGGGAAGTGGCCGTGCTGCTGATGGTGCAGAGGCTGTGGCCTTGGCCACGGTGAAACTGTGCCTGCTGCCAGAGCACAAGAAACACACTCATCCATGGTACCTAGCTTCATGTCCCAGTTTGCAGGGCGGCGCAGGTCATCACTGTCGAAGTCACACCAGTGCGACAAGGTGGTCGGTTGGATTGCAGCAGATAATGCTTCCAGTCGGTTAAGCACCACCCTGTCTTCCACAAAGTCCAGTCTCAGCAGCCAAGAGTCTGGTAAACAGAATCTTCACCCTGATCCTCCTTCCTCCCACCATGGAGAGTCTTGGCAAACAAGTGATCCCACACTCGGATATTCCGAGGAGGTCTTTCTATCGCCATTCCTTGATTTGGGACTCTCACCAAGCCCGCTTGAAGAGGTATATGAGGAAATCATGTGCACTGATGCCCAAACTCTTGAGCATCCACAGTTACAAGAAGATGACGGTGGGGAACGGCAATTATTGTCTCAAGAGGTTGATGATGAGGATAAGACACAGTTGTCAATAAGTGAGGTTCTTGTTAGGTCAACAAGTCAGGAGGGTGACCAGAGTGAGGAAGTGGAAGAGGAAGCTTTAATGTCTGCATCCTAACTTTATTGAATGGTAGCTTTTCTAAGCTCATGTATGAGGGCATTGATGTGAAGAGTAATTTACCGTAGAACCACGTTATGTATAATACTACTGGTAAGTCTCTATTAGTGAAAAATTTTTCCATGCGATCAGAGCATATAACATGTAGTAGATTTTTACACAAGTATTTAGCAGAACAAAAGATCTATTTTTTTAAATTTATATAGAGGGAACTTCAAATAATTGCATAAAATGAGTAATGTTATGAAAAGGATATTGAGACATAACAAGCATAGTTACTCCCGTGTTGTAAAGTTAAATATATAAATTAATGCTGAAATCAGTCTTAGTCAAGTTGTTTAGAAAAAAAAAAAATAAGTCCTTAAATAATTCAGCCAGTGTGATCTTTATGGCCAGAGGCAAAATAATCAGTCTTAGGTCCTCTTTTTTGAATACCTGAGCATTAGAAAAAAAGAGTAATTGCTTAGTCGTGTTTTACAATTGATTCTCATTATAGATGTGGTTAGCGGTCTGTTAGGTCATAAGAGAGAGATAGCCTTTGCATAGTTAAATAACAAACAATAGAAAGGTCTTGTTGCATATTCGAAAGGAGAACTTCTATCCACGAACATTTCAGGTGACCTCACAGCACAACTTTCTCTAAGTCAAATGTACACTTACTGGGCTAAATGCAATGTTTAACTAATTTGATGTAAATAGTGCTATTTACTTCATTCTGCATTTTCAATTTGTGAAAAATATATAAATAATAAGTTTATTATATGCCATTGATCTCTAGGAGATAATTAAAAAGTAACTGTCCTTGTACAAAACCTTTGACATGAGTAGCATATCAGAAGTTTGGAGTCATGGGGTTGACAGACCTACCAATCACTATGATGAAGGAGAAGAAGGAATCCGTTTGATAGCTCTGTCCATTCAGTGATCAGCGCTCTTTGTCTCTCCTTAGTAGCTAAAGATGGGCTCCTAGACTTCTGAGAGCTAGTTTTTTGCCCCTTCATCTTAGAGATTGGTGGTGGTCTCATCACGAAGATTTGATCAAAACTTATATCACTATGACAGGGGACACTATGAGAAGACACACTAAAAATACATATCAGTTAAAATGTATCTCATAGAAACTTTCCCAGAATCTTAATCATTGCTCACTAGTGTCGCCCATTTTCAACATCTCATGACTCCTGGCTAGAGTTGAGCGGACACCTGGAAGTTCGGGTTCGACAGGTTCGGCCGAACTTTGCAAAAAAGTTCAAGATTGGGACCCAAACCTGACCCCGAACCCGAATCCTATTGCAGTCAATAGGGACCCGAACTTTGGAGCACTAAAATGGCTCTAAAAAAGTCATGGAAATGGCTAGAGTGCTGCAAAAGGCAGCAAAATGTGGTTAAGAGCATGGCAAGTGCTCTGCAAACAAATGTAGATAGAGAAATGACTTAAAATAACATAAAATACATTAAAAAAAATATAACCTTAATCTAGGAGGAGGAGGTCCATATGGAGTAGAAGGTTGAGGAGGCGGTGGATGTGGCGGTGTAGGTGGAAGCGGCGGTGGAGGAGGAGGTAGCCAACACTAGTTTTTGTTTTTTATTTTATTATTTTTATTTTTTGTTTAAATTTTAGTAGACCCAAAACATTGGGAAATATAAAAAAAACAAACAAAGAGAAAGTGTGCTGGAGTACAACAATGGCTGGGTGAGGCACATGTCTATTCTGCACAAGGTACGGACAAGTCCTTTGGGATCCCTGCCTAGTTCATTTTAATGAACGTGAGCTTGTCCACATTGGCTGTGGACAGGCGGCTGCACTTGTCTGTGATAACCCCCTCCTGTCGTGCTAAACAAACGTTCAGACAATACACTGGCTGCAGGGCAGGCCAGCACCTCCAAGGCGTAAAGGGCAAGCTCAGGACATGTGCCCAATTTGGAGACCCAGAAGTTGAAGAGGGCAGACCCATCAGTCAGTACGTGTAGGTGTGTTCACACATACAGCTCCACCATGTCGCACGTCCCCATGACGTCCACGATCCAATTGGATATTTTCTCTATTAACTTTCGATGTTCTTTTATGCGCCTACCATGGTGATCACGGGTAACGGGGAATCAGGGTTCCATGCCGGAGAGGGAGCCTGAGAAAGGGATATCCCATCCAAGGGAGGTCAATGGCTGAAATCTGATTGGGTGCAGATGTGGGACAAGTTATTAAAGCGGAAGAATCGATGGAAGGCAGGAGGCGCGTGGCAATTACCCACTCCCGACTTGGAGAGGTAGTGACGATAAATAACAATACAGAACTCTTACGGTGCTCTGTTATTGGAATGAGTAATAAAAAATTACAGGGAATGTCACTGCGGTATTTTGGATGAGGAAACGTTAGCCAGGAGAGGCCCTGCTGCCACTTTGTTGACTCTAGATAACTTCTGCCTGATCGCACGTCCCCATGATGTCCACGATCCAATTGGATATCTTCCCTATCAACTTTCAATGTTCTTTTATGCGCCTACCATGGTGATCACGGGTAACAGGGAATCAGGGTTCCATGCCAAAAAGGGAGCCTGAGAAATGGATACCACATCCAAGGGAGGTCAATGGCTGAAATCTGATTGGGTGGAGATGTGGGACAAGTTATTAAAGCGGAAGAATCGAAGGAAGGCAGGAGGCGCGTGTCAATTACCCACTCCCGACTCGGGGGGTAGTCACTAGTGATGATCGAGCATGCTCAGCTGAGTACCGATTTGGCTCAAGCATCGCGTTGCTCGGCAGATCCGAGCGCTCTGCCGAGTACCACATGTGCTCGAGCGCCATGCTCGAGTCTCCTCCCCGGACGTTTGGCGCCTTCTAGGCAGCCAATAAACATGCTGGTAAGTATTGCCATCACTGTAATGCCATTAGACATGTTTTCTACTGGCATTACAGTGATTGGCTGGCCGGAACACGTCATCGGGTGCTATATAACACCCGGTCACGTGGGTTCGGCTCATTGCGAGTCAGGGAGAGCTGCTGTTAGGAAGAGACAGAGCGAGTGTAGAGCGAATTTGATCTCAAACCTTTCAGAAACCCAAAAGTCCTTTTATGGACTATTGTTAGAGGTGGCAGCAAAATGTATTTTGGGGGAATAATTTATTTGTGTCAGGGCGACCGTTAGTGACATTCATTTTCTGCATTCTACAAACGCTGCTTGCTGTGACCAGTGAGAAGCAAATCAGCACTGATATCTAGGCCATGTGTGACGCCTATATTTAATCCAAATTTCAGTTACAGTCAGTTTCAGTATTATACAAACTCTGCTTGCTGTGACCAATGAGAAGCAAATCAGCACTGATATCTAGGCCGTGTGTGACGCCTATATTTAATCCAAATAGCAGTTACAGTCAGTTTCAGTATTATACAAACTCTGCTTGCTGTGACCAGTGAGAAGCAAATGCAGCGTACTCAAGTTGTGTGTAATAGGTGTTTCTGGGTGATGTAGTGCAATATACACTAACCTGGTACGGCTGACTCTCCGCAAGGGCAGGTGATGGTATATAACTGTTCGTGACGCCAGTGCCAATTAGACGGTGGCACGCCGTTTGCGGATAGCAGGAATAAATTGAGGAACACGTGGTATTAAAACCAAACTCCAACTTTAGTAGTCATCATCAATACAGGGACATTAGTGGAATCACAGTTCCTTTGCATACAGTCGATCTTGCAATACGGTTGATGCAGGCAATTACAATTTTAGCAAGGTGATTACAGAGTGTTGAACACAGGACTTGCAGCACAGGAGCTTGCACTCTATTTCTGTCTGATCCTGGAATATAGCAATTCTTCACCAAGGCCCAATAACCTAGCTCTGGCTTTATATCCTTGGTTGTAGCTTTATAAAAGTACCTCCTCTGTTATTCTTAGTACCTCTTGCTTTCCCGATCTTTGCCTCGGTCCCTCTCAGCTTCCTCAGGCTCTTTAGCTAAGATATTCCTGTTTCTGCATATGGGAATTCAGGAGGGAATCTTCTCCTGGACAGCAGGCTTCAGGCCTGGACTTGTCTCAGACATTGTCTAATCTCCAACTGTAGATTACAGACACTAGACTCCGTCTCTCTTTCCCTTCCCTGACTGGGCCTTATATAAACTAGGGCTCTCTAGCTCCCTCTAGTGACTAGAAGCTGGAATGACACCCCTATCAAGCCTGTACATGCAAGTGTCATAGTAACAGGGAAACACATAGCATTGCATTACATGACATTTTATAAAACTGACATATAACAACTTCTCCATAACTAAGGAGGGACGACAGCACACCAAGTGACACTTTGGTAGTGACGGGTATTACAGTCCCCGTACACTACACAAATCTACACTTATTTCTAGACAGTGTGCGAGGCCTATATTTAATCCAAATAGCAGCTACAGTCAGTTTCTGTATTGTTCAAACTCTGCTTGCTGTGACCAGTGAGAAGCAAATCAGCACTGATATCTAGGCCATGTGTGAGGCCTATATTTAATCCAAATATCAGTGACATCCAGTGTCAATATGAAGAAGGCGAGTATTAAGGGACGGGGAAGTGGACGTGATTCTGATGGTTCACGCAGAGGCCGTGGCTCAGGGCGCGTTGCAACTGTGCCTGCTGTCAGAGCACAAGGAAAACAGTCATCCACGATACCTAGCTTCATGACCCAGATTGCAGGGCGTCGCAAGATAACACTCTTGAAGTCAGACCAGTGCGACCAGGTGGTCGGTTGGATTGCAGCAGATAATGCTTCCACTGGGTTAAGCACCACCCTGTCTTCCACCAAGTCCAGTCTCAGTAGCCAACAGTCTGGTCAACAACACAATCCTCACCCTGATCATCCTTCCTCCCACCATGTAGAGTCTGGCCAAACAAGCGATCCGGTACTCGGATGTTTTAGATAGTCAGCTCAGCTGAAGATCCTCACCCCTAATGTTTTAGTGGGTCCCCAGCAGGCCATCTATCATACTTTACCTCTCCTGTATAACGTTTCCTCATCCTAAATACCTATGACATTCCCTGTAATTTTTTTGTACTCATTTTAATGACAGGCTCTCTTAAGAGTCCTGTATTGTTATTTATCGTCACTACCTCCCTGAGTCAGTACTGGGAAATTTGCGCGCCCCCGCCTGCCTTTCTTGGAAGTGGTAGCCGTGGCCATCCCTCAGGCTCCCTCTCCGGAAGCGAACCCCGATTCCCCATTACCCGTGGTCATCATGGTAGGCGCAAAAAAGAACATCGAAAGTTAATAGAGCAGACATCCGAATAGATCATCAACATCACAGGGACGTGCGATCAGCTTAGAAGTTATCTAGAGTTAACAAAGCGGCAGCAGGCCCTCACCTACAATTTTTTAAACGGTCAGCTCAACATCCGTTCCTCTTCCAAGATCATTATCATCAGCTGATAGTCTGGTCAACACAATCGGGGGTCACGTAACTAATTAGCATGGAGGAGTGTCTTTGGTTATCGGAATGAACCACACAAATTGACTCGATCCACACGCTCAAAACGGCCATGCACCACCACCCACAGAATCGCGAAATAGGTATCAATCTGTCAATCCTTTCTGTGTCCGGGCCGGGTGAGGCTTCCCGTGCGTAGTCAAATTAAGCCGCAGGCTCCACTCCTGGTGGTGCCCTTCCATCAATTAGTTTAAGTTTCAGCTTTGCAACCGTACTCCCCCCCGGAACCCAAAGACTTTAGTTTCCCAGAAAATGCTCGGCGGGAAATGGGAATAACATTGCCGGGGAACGTCTTCGAACCTCCAACTTAAGTTGTTGATTAATGAAAACATTCGTGGCAACAAAGGTTTCGGCTGTGGTTCGGCTTGTGCCGGTACAATGAATTTCACCTCTACAGGTACAATACGGATGCCACCGGACATTCCTCTTCCAATGAGTTCAGTTTGATCGTCCAAAAGTTTGGTCAACACAATCAAAACCCCTGGCCGTCCCTCTTAGTCATGGCCCCAGTTCCGAAAATCACAAAAATTTTTGTCTAAACTTGCTCTTTATATAAAAGTAAATATACAGGAAAGAATGTTTCCTAACAATTTTTCATCTAAAATCGCTTTTATCTTCGGTTTTGTGAGTTTTATGGTCAGTCTGTAAAAGTGGCGTACAACTCGGACAACATCGTTACCAGCAGCGACATTGTAGTCCAAGATGCATCCAGACATCCTCCCCATGCTGTCCCCGACCCATTTCGGTGGTGTTTCCATCAATTTCTGACCTTTTCATATGAACCAGGCACCCTCCCCTCTTCAGAGCAGGGGGTGTCTGGTTTAATGCTCGGGTCCTCCCATTGACTGGTATAGGGCTCGGGTGCTCGGTAGATAAATATCAATCCAGGACTCTTAAGATGCCCTGTTATTGGAATGAGTAATAAAAAATTACAGGGAATGTCTCTGCGGTATTTTGGATTAGGAAACTTTATACAGGAGAGGCCCTGCTGATGCTTTGCTGACTCTAGATAACTTCTGCCTGATCGCACGTCCCCGTGACGTCCACGATTCGATTGGATATCTTCCCTATCAACTTTCAATGTTCTTTTATGTGCCTACCATGGTGATCACAGGTAACGGGGAATCAGGGTTCCATGCCAGAGAGGGAGCCTGAGAAAGGGATACCACATCCAATGGAGGTCAATGGCTGAAATCTGATTGGGTGGAGAGGGTGGGTCAAGTTATTAAATTAAATTCAGCACATGCACCAGGCAAGGGATGTGCGTCAAACCAGCTAGGCCCAGAGCTGCTACGAGATTTCGTCCATTATCGCACACCACCAGGCCGGGCTTGAGGCTCACTGGCACCAACCACTCATCGGTCTGTTGTTCCATGCCTGTCCACAGCTCCTGCGCGGTGTGGGGTTTGTCCCCCCAAAAGAAAGGTTTCAAAACTGCCTGCTGTCGTTTACCCCTGGCTGTGCTGAAGTTGGTGGTGAAGGTGTTACGCTGACTGGATGAGGAGGCGGTAGAGGATGATGAAGTGGAGTATGAGGAGGAAGCAACAGGAGGCAAAGAGAAATGCCCTGCAATCCTTGGTGGTGGAAGGACATGCACCAAACTGCTATCCGCCTCATGCCCAGCCGCCACTGCATTTACCCAGTGTGCTGTTAGGGAGATATAAGGTCCCTGACCGTGCTTACTGGTCCACATATCCGTAGTTAGGTGGACCTTGCCACAGATGGCGTTGCACAGTGCACACCTGATTTTGTCCCCTACTTGATTGTGCAGGGAAGGGATGGCTCGCCTGGAAAAGTTGTGGTGGCTGGGCACAACGTACTGTGGGACAGCCACCGCCATCAGATTCTTAAAACTATCCGGGTCCCCCAGACAGAATGACAGCAATTTAAAGGCCAGAAATTTGGAAATGCTGGCATTCAGGGCCAGGGATCGCGGGTGGGTGGGGGGGGGGGGGGTACTTCCTCTTTCGCTCCAGTGTTTGGGAGATAGCTGAACGATTTCATGGGACATTGTGGAGATGCTTGGTGACTGAGGTGGTGGCGTTGCTGGCACATCCTCTGTTCATGGGGTGGCAGGTACCACTGTCACTCCAGAGGGGGATGAAGAGGCCGAGACTGCAGCAGAAGAGGAAGCAGGAGGAGCCAGAGACCTTATTTTGTTTTTGAGGTGTCTACTCTACTGCAGCTCGTGCTTTGCACTTAGATGCCTGGTCATGCAGGTTGTGCTCAGGTTGAGAACGTTTATGCCTCGCTTCAGGCTCTGATTGCACAGAGTACAAACCACTCGTGTCTTGTCGTCAGCACATTGTCTGAAGAACTGTCACACAAGGGAACTACTTGGAGCTGGCTTTGGTGTGCTCGGTCCCTTAGTGCGGTGGGCAGTAGCAGACGTACTGTCTAGGGGACAGCCGCTTCCTCTTTTGCACCCTGCTCCCTCTTCTGCTGTGCTGGTGCCTCTGTGCGACCACTGCCTCTTCCTCCGAACTATACAGGTCACTTGCATGACCTTGATTCCATATGGAGTCGAGGACCTCATCATCCTCCACATCATCTTCCACCCAGTCTTCACCCCTGCCTTCCTTGTCGGTCTGCACACTGCAGAAAGCCCCAGCACCTGTGTTTTGTCATCATCCGAGATGTGCTGTGGTGGTCCTCCCATGTCCTCATCCTGAAACATAAGTGGTTTGGCATCGGTGCACTCAATCTCTTCCACTTCTGGGGCAGGGCTATGTGGATGGCCCTGGGAAACCCTGCTAGCACAGTCATCAAAAAGCAGAAGAGACTGCTGCATGACTTGGGCCTCAGACTGCTTGGCTGACTTGCAAGGGGGTGAGGTGAAAGACTGATGGCCATGGGCTGCAGGTACCAACTCTGATATTTCAGAAGGGGACTGGGTGGGAGACAATGTGAAGGAACTGGAGGCACTGTCAGCCACCAAATCAACTATTACCTGTACTTGTTCTGGCCTCACCATTCGTAGAGCGGCATTCGGGCCTACCAAATAACGCTGAAGGTTCTGTCGCCTACTCGCACCTGAGGAAGGTTTTTCACTTGTGCGTGTAGCTGGCACAGATCGACCACGTCCTCTCCCTGCAACAGGAGCTCCACCAACACCAGCAGCACCATGACCAGGGCCATGTCCCTTATTTGACGCTCTCCTCATTCTTTGCGTTCACCCACCAAACTAACAGATGTTTTATGTCAGGCGACAATGTAACCGCCAATAGTCCACAATTAAGTTCACTGACAGTAAGGCTGTGACAGTGTCATAAAGAGAAAACATTTATTGAGGTCACACAACAGTGTGACAGGCGAATTTAATACAATTACTTCACAGTCACAAAATTTTTTAATTTGTCAACCAACAATGTAACAGCAGTATTGACTGGTTTAATTGGACTGTCAGAAATGCAGCGCAGACCGCAAACGTACTATCTAGCACAAAAAGGGTGTTTTTTTCAAACAACATTATAACAGCAGTATTTATTTAACAGTATTAGTGGACTGTCAGAAATGCAGCGCAGGCTGCAAATGTACTATCTAGCACAAAAAGTGAGTTTTATTTCAACCAACAATGTAACAGCAGTATTTAAAGGTTGTATTGGACTGTCAGAAATGCAGCGCAGGCCGCAAATGTACTATATAGCACAAAAAATTAGCTTTTTTCAACCAACAATCTAACAGCAGTATTTAACAGTTTTCGTGGACTGTCAGAAATGCAGCGCAGGCTGTAAATGTACTATCTAGCACAAAAAGTGTGCTTTTTTTCAACCAACAATGTAGCAGCAGTATTTAACGGTTTTAGTGGACAGTCAGAAATGCAGCGCAGGCAGCAAATGTACTATCTAGCACAAAATTATTATTTTTTTTTCAACCAACAATGTAACAGCAGTATTGAAAGGTTGTATTGGACCGTCAGAAATGCAGCGCAGGGCGCAAATGTACTATATAGCACAAAAAAATTAGCTTTTTTCAACCAACAATCTAACAGCAGTATTTAACAGTTTTCGTGGACTGTCAGAAATGCAGCGCAGGCTGTAAATGTACTATCTAGCACAAAAAGTGTGCTTTTTTTCAACCAACAATGTAACAGCAGTATTTACTGGTTTTAATGGACTGCCAGAAATGCAGCGCAGGCCAAAAAATTTACTTTCTAGCACAAAAAATGGGAATTTGTCAACCGACAATGCAGTATTTACTGGTTTCATTTGACTGTCAGATATGCAGTGCCGGTGTCGCTTTAGGTCACACAAATATGTGACAGACTAATATAATTGAATTATTTTCACTGGCAGGTATGCACTGCAGGCCGCAGGGGTACTTGACCACCAAAAAAAGGAAATTTGTCCCCCTGGAATCTAACAGATGGATTTAATGAATAGATTTTCCTTGTCAGATATTCAGCACAGGGGTACTTCACAGAAAAAAATGTGAATATGCCCCCCACCCCCCTTCCCGGGGGCCTTAAGTCACAGATGGATTACCTATATTATTTTCCCTTTCCCTGGCACATATGCAGTGTAGGTGTCCTTAAAAATATCTAGATGTCACCCACTGAGCTACCAGAACAGGATTAAAGTAATGTCCCTGGCACACATGCAGTTGCAAGTGCACTGAACTTGCAAAAATGGTCGCCGACGCCCACCTAACAAACAGACTGATCAAAGCTTATTTATCTGTGGCACTGGGCTCAGGGGTACAAAAATGTAGCATAGCACCCACAAAAATAATCGCTGTAGTTTGCAGATTTAACACCAAGAACACCAGAATTGTTTCCTAATCTCTCCCTCACAGCTGCAGCATCCTCTCCCTTCACTAGTAAGAGCTAATGTGACGTCCGGCGCTACGTTACTCTAGCTTATATAGAGGCTGGGTCACATGCTGCACTGGCCAATCACAGCCATGCCATTAGTAGGCATAGCTGTGATGGCTTCGAAGGGCACATGAGTTAAACGCTTGTTGATTGGCTGCCCTGCAGCTTTTCAACACTCACCATTAAATCGCCGAACACCCAACTCGAACCCGAACTTTTACTGAAATGTTCGGGTTTGGGGTCAAAATATCGTAAAGTCCGGTACGAACCTGAACTTTACAGTTCGGGTTCCCTCAACCCTACTCCTGGCACATTTCATGACACTGCACAGGGTTCCATTAGAATTAGGGTATTTTTGATGGCAATAATAACATTGCAGACTATCCTGCTGTTGCTGTCAAAAATACCAGAACCTTTGCCAGGAAACAAAACATGTAAGTGGGAACAAAGCCTTACTAGGGGTATAACTACAATGTGCAAAGATGCTTAGCTAATAAAATGCAGTCTCCTTAAAGGGGTTGTCTCACTTCAGCCAATGGAATTTATCATGTACAGAAAGTTAATAGAAATGTATTATTGCTATTATTGCTTCCATAGCATTATACAATGCTCGCATCCAAGAGTTACAGCTAGAGATGACCAAGGTTTTTAAAAATTAGATTCGGCAACTTTGCCAAAGTTAGCGAAGAAATTCAAGTATACCCAGGCCACTGTGCCTTAGGGTACGGCAGGGTGTAATTAGCCCGCAGCTGCCTTCCATTTAATAATGAAGAGTGCACTGTATAGTCCTTTTTCATTGTTCATGACCACGCTGCACCTTTCATGCACCTTTGGCTAGTTTGGCTGGTTAAGTGGGGACACAATATGCATATTATTGCTGTTCTATCCTGCCATCTTCTGCAGGGTATTTTACAGTAAACACAAATTATTAATGAGCTTTGGCATACCCACTTCTCCCATCCCAGCATTCTCCTGCCCTACAGGTGGGAGCCTTTCTTCTGCCATCTGCTTTTCCTCCTTTTCCACATCATCTAATATCGATGAGAATATGTCATCATCACTACATCATATGATGTAGTTGGGAAGCGGGAAAAAAATTCCAAATGGGGTGAAATTGAAAAAGAAAAGCAATTCCACCACAGTTTTACGGGTTTTTTATTTACAACGTTTGATGTACGATAAAACAGACCAGTTACTTTCATTCTACAGGTCAGTACGAATCCGGCGATACCTTATATGTATAGTTTTTCTTACATTTTGATAAAAATAATAAAAAAGTGGGAAAAAATCAGTTTTATTTTTTTGTCGCCATATTTTGACCCCTATAAGTTTTCTGTAATTATGTGTGGAGCTGTGTGGTGGCTCATTTTTTTGTGGGGCGGTCTTAAATTTTCATTGATACCATTCTGGGGTGTGTATGACTTTTTGATCACTTTTTTTTTGTTGACCAAAAACAACAAATCTGCTGTTTTGACATGGCGACACCCATGATGTGTATTTTTAAAATTTTTCTGTTCTTTTATTTTTATTTTGGATAAGGGGGGTGATTTGAATTTTTTTATGTTTTTTTTTATTTTTAAAAACTTTATTTATTTTTTACACTTTTTTATAGTTTCCCTATGCTCAGCTCACAGGACAATGACGGGACTGCACGGGATGAGGGTTTGAAAAGGCTGCAACATCACAGGGGATGGTTATATGCGGATTGGCTGGCCTTTTTAGGAAAAACTTTTTGTTACCACAAAAGCGCAAGGAAATTTGGATTCATAGCCACCACTGCAATCCAGCATCTTTTTTTTTCCCCCTAGGGATAATAGCAGCTAAAATATTTATAGACAAAATGGAAAACAGAAAATGAAGCATAAATATAATAAGTGCTATACTTCTGTGTCTCAGAGTACTAATATACAGGGAGTGCAGAATTATTAGGCAAGTTGTATTTTTGAGGATTAATTTTATTATTGAACAACAACCATGTTCTCAATGAACCCAAAAAACTCATTAATATCAAAGCTGAATATTTTTGGAAGTAGTTTTTAGTTTGTTTTTAGTTTTAGCTATTTTAGGGGGATATCTGTGTGTGCAGGTGACTATTACTGTGCATAATTATTAGGCAACTTAACAAAAAACAAATATATACCCATTTCAATTATTTATTTTTACCAGTGAAACCAATATAACATCTCAACATTCACAAATATACATTTCTGACATTCAAAAACAAAACAAAAACAAATCAGTGACCAATATAGCCACCTTTCTTTGCAAGGACACTCAAAAGCCTGCCATCCATGGATTCTGTCAGTGTTTTGATCTGTTCACCATCAACATTGCGTGCAGCAGCAACCACAGCCTCCCAGACACTGTTCAGAGAGGTGTACTGTTTTCCCTCCTTGTAAATCTCACATTTGATGATGGACCACAGGTTTTCAATGGGGTTCAGATCAGGTGAACAAGGAGGCCATGTCATTAGATTTTCTTCTTTTATACCCTTTCTTGCCAGCCACGCTGTGGAGTACTTGGACGCGTGTGATGGAGCATTGTCCTGCATGAAAATCATGTTTTTCTTGAAGGATGCAGACTTCTTCCTGTACCACTGCTTGAAGAAGGTGTCTTCCAGAAACTGGCAGTAGGACTGGGAGTTGAGCTTGACTCCATCCTTAACCCGAAAAGGCCCCACAAGCTCATCTTTGATGATACCAGCCCAAACCAGTACTCCACCTCCACCTTGCTGGCGTCTGAGTTGGACTGGAGCTCTCTGCCCTTTACCAATCCAGCCACGGGCCCATCCATCTGGCCCATCAAGACTCCCTCTGCAAGATATCTCACTATTTTTGACTTTTCTGAGCCTGTCAAGTCCTTCTTTTGACCCATTTTGCCAAAGGAAAGGAAGTTGCCTAATAATTATGCACACCTAATATAGGGTGTTGATGTCATTAGACCACACCCCTTCTCATTACAGAGATGCACATCACCTAATATGCTTAATTGGTAGTAGGCTTTCGAGCCTATACAGCTTGGAGTAAGACAACATGCATAAAGAGGATGATGTGGTCAAAATACTCATTTGCCTAATAATTCTGCACGCAGTGTTTATAGATTAGCAGCATTTACTGAGAACTGTCAAATGACCTGCATAAGCTCTTCCAATTGAAAATAATTATCTAGATACTGAATGCTATGTTACCGGCTGAGCTCATAACACCGGGTTGCAATCTATGACGCTCCAGTGGGCTGCTCTTCTATGATTGTATGGCCTTATGATCAATGATTGTAGTGTGGCTTTTCAATCCATGGTAGACTAATTATATTCTAAACCATGGTGGTTTGGTGTCTATGCAATATTCGTCCTCTAGGGAAATTCTGATCTCCAGTGGTCCAGTTTATGCTATTTATGGTTTTTGAGGGCCATTTTTCCATGGTAGTCCATCTATATGGTGTATGATAAAGCTATAGACGTGATGTCCTGGCAAAATATTTATTTATAAACTATGAAATGTAGTTGTCTTTCTGTCTAACTTCCAAATGGTTTTATCAAAGAATTATAAGATGATATCCAGAAAAGTAGTAATATATTTGAACAGATAATACAGCAGCAGAGGAATACCTTGACAATTATACTTCATAATTTCTTAGGAACTTCAAAAATAGTGTTTAAGAATACAATTCACCTACTTTATCACCTTTAAAAGGGAACAATATCTTGCCAGTGAATGATCACAGTTAATACTCAACAGACACTTTTAATTCCAATCTATTCTACTGCTTGACATGAAAAAAGTGGCGAGGAAGTTACAGTGACATTTTAATAATGTACTTTAGTAAGTAATGTTTTGGGAATGACAGAAGATTATAGATAATGAGTTAGAAGAAAAGATACAATCATACTCTAAATTATTCTGATCTAATGAAAATAATATATGTTTTGAATTTGCTGTCAAAACAGGGCCTTTATTAAAATGTCTTGGTGATAATAATGTATTCTGTAGTTCTCATCAACTGTGAAAATGGAAACCGTCTTTCAGAATTTTTCTTTGATAAAAGGAGTGTGACAAAACTGTTATTTCATATACAGTAGACCTTTGATTTTCATAACTTCCTACTATGTACAGTAATGGCTAATATGCTTTATTACTGACTTAATTTCATCACGTTGCAGCAATTGTATTTACATCTGTATTTTTTTTAACCTCTTCAAGCAGAAGCTAGTTTGGACCAAATGCCGATGTCTCACGTTTCAAATCTGACATGTGTCACTTTATGTGGAAATAACTTTGGAGCTCTTTTACTTATCCAAGTGATTCTGAGATTTTTTTTTTCTCATAACACTTCGTATTTTATGTTAGTGGTAAAATTGGGTCAATATGCTTTATCTTTATTTAGAGCTGATTTATCTTTATTTAGAGCTGATTTACAAGAGCATTGAGATATTCAGGAGATACTCAGGAGGTAATCTGGAGGTGGATACAATCTAAACAAGTAAGATTTGTTTGTTTAAAATCTTTCCCCTCTTTACAATGGCAGACCTGGTTCTGTGCAGGAATTGTTGTGCTTTTATTTCAGGTTCCACTCTTCAGAGGTTTGGATACTGTCTGATCTGTAGACAGCTCTCCATAATGCAGCAGGAAATTACCTTTTTGAAATATGAGATTTTTAAATTAACCACTAAACAAACTCAGGCTGAGAACATTGCAATGCCACTGCCACATAGGCCCCCTAGAATAGGGAGATGGGTTACTGTAGGTTCTGGTAGACTGAGAGTTGTGGATAAAAGGCATGTCCCACAGTCTGTGGCTCTCCATAATTCATTTGCAGCACTTTCAGAGTGCAAGAGCAACATGGAGGATGGCTCAAGCACAGTGGGTGAGAAATAATCATCTCCCATGCCTAAAGTATGTAAGACTGCAGCCAAAGACAAAAAGGAGAAGGTGAGGATTGATAGTAAGCAGCTGTTGGTGGGCGATTCCATCATAAAAGGTGTGAAGTTTGAGGAGAATGGTGTTGTGAGATGTCTCCCTGGTGCTACCGCTAGCAGGGATAGACGACGGATCCTTAATATTGTTAGGCAAGCAAAGCAGGAAAGGGAAGTGGATGTTATTCTCCATCTTGGGACAAATGATCTGGCTTGCAATGAGGTTTCAAAGGTGAAAGAAGCTTTTCACACACTTGGAAAGGATATACGGGAGGTTGCATCAACTGTTTCATTCTCTGCAGTTTTGCCTGTGCATAACCTTCAGCATGACAGGAAGATGCGCATTAAGGAATTCAATGTATGGCTTGGTGAATGGTGTCTGAACCAAGGGTTTGGCTTTGTGTCTCATGTTAGCTCTTGTTGGAATGGAAAAGAACTGTACAAGAAAGATGGTTTGCATCTTTCTCTCAAAGGAACGAATGTCCTCGGTGAACAGTTCCAGGTATTTGCTAAGAAGCATTTAAACTAGGAAAGGGGGGCAAAAGAGTGATAATCCAGCAGTCCAACTGCCCCCCGGAACAATGCCAGAAGAGGCCAGTAGCACAAAGGTTAAGAAATGACAAGCTCAGAGTCTTGTCTACAAATGCTCGCAGTCTAGGGAATAAGATCAATGAACTTGAGGCTATAATGGCATCTGAGAATATAGATGTAGTGGCTGTTACTGAGACGTGGTTCAAGGGGAGTAATGACTGGGATATATCAATACCAGGGTTCTCTCTATACAGGAAAGACAGAGAAGGCAAGAAGGGGGAGGGGTGGCCCTGTATGTGAAAGATAACATGAAATCTAATTTGATACAAGTTAGCGAGAACAATTCAGAGTCAGTTTGGGTTACCGTGCAGCTTGATAATCATAAGGTAACTCGTGTAGGTGTGATATATAGACCACCTAGCCAAGTCAAAGAATTAGATGATCTACTAGTTGAGGAAATAGCTAAAATGACATTGAAGGGGGAAGTTATCATTATGGGAGACTTCAATCTTCCAGATGTAAACTGGAAAACCAAAATAGCTAGTTCTGCCAGGAGTACAGATATTCTAAATTCCCTACTGGGATTATCTCTACAGCAAGTAGTGGAGGAGCCAACCCGGGAGGAGGCCATTTTAGATTTAGTATTCACAAATGGGAATTTGGTATCTGATATTACTGTAGGGGAAAACTTGGGATCTAGTGATCACCAGTCAGTGTGGTTTACTATAAGTACAGTGACTGAGTCACACCACACAAAAACAAAAGTTTTAGATTTTAGAAAAACCGACTTTTCTATAATTAGATTAGTGGCATACAAGTCCCTATCAGACTGGAACAGTTTCATTGGAGTCTAAGAGAAATGGGACTACTTAAAAGTGGCACTATTAAAGGCAACAGAAAATTGCATTAGGCTTGTCAGTAAAAGCAAAAAAAGGAAGAGACCACTGTGGTACTCAGCAGAAGTGGCCAAAATCATTAAAAACAAAAAGATAGCATTTAGGAATTATAAAAGAAAACAAAACGAGGATGACAGACAAATTTATAAGATTAGGCAGAGAGAGGCCAAACAAGTTATAAGAGCTTCCAAAGCACAGGCAGAAGAGAAATTAGCTCAGTCAGGGAAAAAAGGCCAGAAGGCATTCTTCAGATACATAAATGAAAAAAGGAAACTAAAACAAGAAATTACCAAATTAAAAACAAAAGAAGGAAGGTATATAGAAGAAGATAAAGAACTAGCTGACTGCCTCAATGAATATTTCTGTTCAGTTTTTACAAAGGAAAATGAAGGAGAAGGACCTCAGTTAGGAAAGAAGACTAATGAATCTTTTGATGCATGTGTCTTTACAGAGGAAGAGGTTCTAAGTCAGCTGTCTAAAATTAATACAAATAAGTCACAGGGGCCTGATGGGATACACCCAAAGCTATTAAAAGAGCTCAGCGTTGAACTAGCAAAACCATTAACAGATTTATTTAACCAATCGCTGGCAACAGGAGTCGTCCCAGAAGATTGGAAATTAGCAAATGTTGTGCCCATTCACAAGAAAGGTAGTAGGGAGGAATCGGGCAACTATAGGCCAGTAAGCCTGACATCAATAGTGGGGAAATTAATGGAAACCATACTTAAGGAGAGGATTGTGGAACATCTAAAATCCCATGGATTAAAGGATGAAAAACAGCATGGGTTTACTTCAGGGAGATCATGTCAAACTAATCTTATTGATTTTTTCGATTGGGTGACTAAAATAATAGATGGAGGAGGTGCAGTAGACATCGCTTATCTAGACTTTAGTAAGGCTTTTGATACTGTCCCACATAGAAAGCTTATCAATAAAGTGCAGTCTTTGGGCTTGGACTCCCATATTGTTGAATGGATTAGGCAGTGGCTGAGGGACAGGCAACAGAGGGTTGTAGTCAATGGAGTATATTCAGACCAAGGTCTTGTTACCAGTGGGGTACCTCAGGGATCTGTTCTGGGACCCATATTGTTTAATATCTTTATCAGCGAAATTGCAGAAGGCCTCGATGGTAAGGTGTGTCTTTTTGCTGATGACACAAAGATTTGTAACAGGGTTGATGTTCCTGGAGGGATACACCAAATGGAAAAGGACTTAGGAAAACTAGAGGAATGGTCAAAAATATGGCAACTAAAATTTAATGTTGATAAGTGCAAGATAATGCACTTGGGACGTAAAAACCCAAGAGCAGAATATAAAATCAGTGATACAGTCCTAACCTCAGTATCTGAGGAAAGGGATTTAGGTGTCATTATTTCAGAAGACTTAAAGGTAGGCAGACAATGTCATAGAGCAGCAGGAAATGCTAGCAGAATGCTTGGGTGTATAGGGAGAGGAATTACCAGTAGAAAGAGGGAGGTGCTAATGCCGCTCTACAGAGCACTAGTGAGACCTCATTTGGAGTATTGTGCTCAGTGCTGGAGACCATATCTCCAGAAGGATATTGATACTTTGGAGAGAGTTCAGAGAAGAGCTACTAAACTGGTACATGGATGTCAGGATAAAACTTACCAGGAAAGATTAAAGGACCTTAACATGTATAGCTTGGAAGAAAGCCCACCTACAGACCTTGAAGGTAGATCTGAGATGTCCCCGTGCCTGGGCTGACAAAACCCTGAATTCCCTGAGATGGTGAAGTGGGAAATAGGAGCAGCCTCCTCGCACAGAACCTGGATGGGATAGATGACACAAAACAACCAACTAGAAACAACACTTATCTTCCTGAGCTGGAGCAGACAGCCAACCTTCCTTCCTAGCTTCCAAGATCACAATGATGAGTATAATCCGCTCAGGGCACTGGGCTGAGGAGCCATTTAAACTAATGACTCCACCCAGTGCACCTGATGAGGGGCGGATCCAGCACGACTCCAAAACAAACACTAAACTCGTGCTGCAATCCTGGCCGACCTCCGCACATCGTCAGAGTGGGGCATGACACTCTGCTCCCAAGTCCTGGCCATCGGATTCTCCTACATCAACTCCTAAATTACCTCCATTCCGATTTGGCGGGGACCGCGACAAATTCCGGGAGTTTATCAATCAGTGTCGCCTCTACTTTGATGCAAACTCCTCCCAGTTTTCTACTGATCGATCTAAAGTGCTATGCATCATTATGCTACTGTCACGGCTGAGGATGGGGAAAATCCTCAGCCGTGCGCTGGCATGTGCTGTAGGCCAACTCGGACAGGAGAACAGGATAGGGAGCAGGTCACCTCCTACAGCGTCCCTACCCTGACCCTAACTCCTAACTGCATGGGCCGACCTTAAAGGTAGGAGGACCCATGCGCAGGAACCTCGGATCCCTAAGTCACCCTCCGTCCGGTCCCTGCGCTAGGAGTCAGGGTAAGACGACCTACTCCTCCTAGGCACGGAGGAGCAGGAGTCTCAATGGCCAAGCTGTTGGGAAAAGGGGAACTCATACAGCCTTACGGGAATGACAGGCGAACTATTAGTTCCACCAACCTGTCACAGCCTTGCTGACTGGATCCCTGCGCAAACAGGAATCCAGAACCGTAAGCTGCACCAAACACATAGAAAGATCCCAACAGTACATAACATACAACATCAACACACAGCAGACATAAACATAAGGACAATATCTTTATGACCACAGGGGTGGCTCTCACTGGCAGATAGTAACACAGGAGGCTGCTCCAGCAAGCATGGCTGAAACAACCCACAGAGCCATGCTAACAGTGAGGCTATAAAGGCCAGGAAGCCACACCCCACAGTCGGACACACCCAGTGACACACACACACACTGGGAAGGAAGTTAACCCTTCCAACACCCGGGAAGGGAAAACACAACATTAAAGGGAAAGTGTCCAACAGTAGCAACCCACTGTGGTTGTTGGCGCTGGCCACGACATGGGTGGCAACCGTGTCTTGGGGAATAGCCCAGAGGCCGGGACACTGCCACCACATGTACAGACAGCCAAACGTTGCCACGGGCAACCACAGTGCAGGAAAAGTGTCAGTGCACACAACACACTACACAGAGTGCACACAGACAAACAACACAGTGAACACAATACACACACACCTAACATAGGGGTTGCTAGGTGCAACCGCATGCACAGCAGGAAAGCTGCCACAAGCAAGCGTTGTCAGCGGCAACCACAGGTGAGGCAAATACCACTGCCCTCACCTGTGATTGACAACAAAACCAAACCGCTGACAATCCCATGCGGTTGAAGAGTCACGGTCATAGCCATGACCGTGACAGCTACTAACACACAAGGCTATCGCCTGGGCGAATCCGTTGATCGAAACCGGGGATGCCCGACTAAACAATCTGGAGGATTTCCTTGGGGCCATGAGCCAGATGTTCGATGACCCTAACCGAGGTGCTACAGCAGAGGCAGCCTTACTAGCCTTGCATCAGGGCAGACGTCCCGTCACGGAATATGCTATGGACTTTAAAAGATGGTCCGTCGACACTAACTGGAATGATGCAGCAAAATTATCTTTTTTCAAGAAAGGACTGTGTAGTTCCCTAAAAGACGAGCTGGCCTGTGCAGAGGCCCCCTTAGAGCTTGATGCTTTTATCAACCACTGCATCCGAGTTGATACATGACTAGCTGAACGACGGCAAGAAAAATGGGCCACACTGAACTATACTACGAAGCAGGCACTTTCTTCGTCTACCCCCACTTCAAAAGAATTTCCAAAAAGAATCTACAAGGAATCAGAAAGCGAGCCAATGCTAATAGACTCCATCCTAAAACGCAAAAATATTGATCGCAAGGAACATAGACTCCGAGAGAACTTATGTCTGTATTGTGGAAGAGCCGACCACTTTCTGATTAATTGTCCCAGACGTCCTCGAAAACTGGTGGCAGCCATTACAGACCCCGATCTCTCAGATGAAGACTCTGTGACATCTGAAGCGGAATCATTAGAAGAAACAACCATCCGCTCCATCTCTTCAGTGGCCCCTCGTATTAAGAAGGAAAACAGAAACTCTCATTGTTTCCTCCCCATCAAATTTTCAATTAATTCTCAGTGGATATCCACCTCTGCTATGGTGGATTCCGGGGCTGGTGGCAATTTTATGGACTATTCCTTTGCAAGGAGACATGGGGTAAAGATTCATAAAAAACTCTCACCTATGATTATGGAAACAGTGGATGGTACCCCTTTAAATTTGGGCCCTGTAGATCAAGAAACGGAACCCCTCGACATCTGTATAACACCACAACATCACGAAGTTCTATCGTTTCTTTTGATCTCCTCTCCTCATTTTCCTGTTATCCTAGGCTTGCCCTGGTTACAAGCACAGAACCCCGACATCAACTGGGAGACCAAAGAGATAACGTTTCCAGGGAAGGATGCTGTGCCAACAAAACAGTCAGAACAAGGGGGGGAAGCCACATCCCAGAACGATAAGGTGATGGAACTACCCCTCATATATCAGGATTTTATGGACGTTGGTGATAAACAAAAGGCAGACAAACTTCCCCCACATCGACCCTATGACTGTCCCATAGAATTGCTCCCTGGTGCTTCCATCCCCTTCGGGAATATCTACCCCTTGGCAGGTCCGGAACTGAAGGCCCTCAAGGAATATATAGAAGAGAATCTGGCTAAAGGGTTTGTGGCGAAACCAACCTCGCCACTGGGCTTTGGAGAGGACTGGCTGCTGGCCTCTTGCCCCTGGATTATGGGCCATATACTAACTTTTGAACCCCTGGTATGATTCATGCCATTTTTTAATATGTTGTTCCCCTGAATGGATTGATTGCGAATATGTAATTTTTATGTGAATGTGATGTATGGTTTTAGAGTTATGAAAGTTGGGTAGAAAGTATGTTTAACTGTATGTATAATTGAGTCTCCTCTCAGGATAAGGGGAGGGAATATGCTGGGTGTGTTTCTATTGTGCCATTGTCCCATTGTGTGTTTAAAGGGTGATGTCTGTTCTGTTGTCTGCACATGTGTATTGGCGATCTCCCTTTGTCCTCAGAGATAATTGGATTGCTCTTCAGGTTGTCTGGACAGAGAGGAGGAAACCATGATGCATTGTGGGGATATGTTGTCCTATGTCCCAGTCTTCATTCTGGTCCTCTGGGGGCGTGAACGATTGGTTGCTGTAGTTACATTGTATGTGTTGTTAATTACTGATTGGTTGTATTTCAAACCCCTGTGGGCAGTACTATGTTGTTTTTTTGTGAATAAAAGAGGCTGTACTTCAAGTACAGTCAGATCACTGTTTGACCCTCAACACGGAGCCTTGTCTCGTTATTGGGGGGATTCACTGTATGCTGTTAGAAGACCGATTGCCAGGATTGTATGCTTTTCCTGTTCGTCTGCTAGCAGCTATTCGTGAGGTTCCAGTTTGGAGTGCTACTTTGTATCCAGTTCGGGAGGTTGGTGTCCTGCAGTAGCTGTGCCTGTCTCTCAGAAAGGGGCTTATCGCCTAAACGGATTTTAACCCCTTGTCTGCTGAAACGGTCCGTTACATTGGTGGCAAGCAGCGGGATCGTTCCTACAGCCAGAAGGACAGCTACGGGAGACACCATTTCTGTGGATTCTACAATTTAAGGACAACGCATGTCTCAGTACAGTGACCCTAAAAGCACCAGGATGGAACCAGCAGTGTTATACGAGGAGGAGGACCTGGATGGCCGGGATGCATTAAGGAAAGGCATCTGGTACCAGGCCCTGGATAATCTACAATACCAGCGGGGTGAGAGTCTCCCCAGTGAAGAGCAGCGGTTGCAGAAGCAAGTGGCCCTGCAGATGCCCTTCCTGGGAGAGCAGCCTCTGGAGGAATGGGTGAAGGAACTAGAGCACCGGGTATGGCAGGAGCTATGGCTGGAGGATGCCTACCAGGCGCTTTGGTGGTATATGGCACAGTATATACCCTGGACAGCCGAACATGACAAGCCAGAGGGAGAGGAGTTTTATGGTCCTGGCTTGTTATGGGAGTCCTTTGCAGAGCCTGACTTCGGGAGCCCTGCACAGTCCAGACTTCAGGACATTTTTTATGAGAGGGAGGCTAGGCATGAGTGGGATGACCCCCATGAGGTAGAGCAAGACCTGGCTCACCTAGCAACCCTGGAGTGGGAACTGGAGCAGGACTACCGAGATCTCTTCCACTCCATTGAGAAGGCTCAGCAGGACGGTAAGGTGACAGACCCAGATCCAGACCCATTCAGCTGGGCAGATATTGTAGAGTGTTACTGGGAAGGACCCCAGGTGGCCGGTAGAGATGGGACCGAGGTCTCTCCACCGGTCCTGCAGGGAATTGGGAGCCCAGTCTCCATTCCCCAGCGGCAGTGTGAAGTGCAGGGAGAGGAGAGCAGCGTCCTCCCTCTCCAGCAGCAGGCTGAGTTAGAGGGGGCAGAGGTAGTTGTTCCTGCCCCCCAGCAGCAGAGTGATATGCCGGGAAGGCAGTGTGAAATGCAGGGAGAGGAGAGCAGCGTCCTCCCTCTCCAGCGGCAGGCTGAGTTACAGGGGGCAGAGGTAGTTGTTCCTGCCCCCCAGCAGCAGCATGACTTTTTGGGAATAGAGAGCCCAGTCTCCTTTCCCCAGCAGCAGGACACTGTATTGGGAGCAGAGACAGTCGGTCCTGTCCCCCAGCAGCAGCATGATTTTTTGGGAATAGAGAGCCCAGTCTCCTTTCCCCAGCAGCAGGACACTGTATTGGGAGCGGAGACGGTCGGTCGCCCTCCCCAGCGGCTGGAAGTATGTATGGGAGAGGAGCTTGTTACCCCCTCTCCCCAGCGGCAGCTTAACGCACCAGGGGGAGACAGTAAGCTCCACAACAGTGCAGATGGGACCGTGGTCTCTGCACTTACAGCACAGGGGGTAGAGACAGTCGTTCTCCCCCTCCAACAACCAGGCTCCAACCAGGCTTCTTCCGTGGTAGCGCTGGCACCAGGGCAGAGTACCGCTGATACCTGCCCACAAAGCAACCCCCACTCCAAGCCAGGGAGCAACACAGAGACCGGGAGTACCAGCTTCCAACATAACCTTGGTGGACTCACTGGACAGAGACAGGCTACTAAAGTCAACAGGTCCAGTATTTGGTTGTGGGTGGGCTGCCAGACTAACTCAGGTACCGACCGGCGTGAGGTCAGGTATCTGGTTAGTCTTCCCTGGGGGGGGGAGATGTGTGGCGAAACCAACCTCGCCACTGGGCTTTGGAGAGGACTGGCTGCTGGCCTCTTGCCCCTGGATTATGGGCCATATACTAACTTTTGAACCCCTGGTCTGATTCATGCCATTTTTTAATATGTTGTTCCCCTGAATAGATTGATTGCGAATATGTAATTTTTATGTGAATGTGATGTATGGTTTTAGAGTTATGAAAGTTGGGTAGAAAGTATGTTTAACTGTATGTATAATTGAGTCTCCTCTCAGGATAAGGGGAGGGAATATGCTGGTTTGTGTTTCTATTGTGCCATTGTCCCATTGTGTGTTTAAAGGGTGATGTCTGTTCTGTTGTCTGCACATGTGTATTGGCGATCTCCCTTTGTCCTCAGAGATAATTGGATTGCTCTTCAGGTTGTCTGGACAGAGAGGAGGAAACCATGATGCATTGTGGGGATATGTTGTCCTATGTCCCAGTCTTCATTCTGGTCCTCTGGGGGCGTGAACGATTGGTTGCTGTAGTTACATTGTATGTGTTGTTAATTACTGATTGGTTGTATTTCAAACCCCTGTGGGCAGTACTATGTTGTTTTTTTGTGAATAAAAGAGGCTGTACTTCAAGTACAGTCAGATCACTGTTTGACCCTCAACACGGAGCCTTGTCTCGTTATTGGGGGGATTCACTGTATGCTGTTAGAAGACCGATTGCCAGGATTGTATGCTTTTCCTGTTCGTCTGCTAGCAGCTATTCGTGAGGTTCCAGTTTGGAGTGCTACTTTGTATCCAGTTCGGGAGGTTGGTGTCCTGCAGTAGCTGTGCCTGTCTCTCAGAAAGGGGCTTATCGCCTAAATGGATTTTAACCCCTTGTCTGTTGAAACGGTCCGTTACAGGGTTTATCCGTCCCTCCTCCTCACCAGCAGGGGCTCCCATATTATGTGTCAAAAAGAAGGATGGGTCTCTAAGACCATGTATTGACTACTGCGAACTCAATAAAATCACAATTAAGAATCGCTACCCCTTACCACTAATCCCAGAATTATTGGAGAGAGTACGTCACGCCAAAATTTTCTCAAAGTTAGACCTACGAGGCGCCTATAACTTGGTCCGTATCAGATCGGGAGATGAATGGAAGACAGCATTTAGATCACGGTACGGACACTACGAATACCTCGTCATGCCTTTTGGTCTTTGCAACGCTCCAGCCAACTTTCAACACCTGGCCAACGACATTTTCAGGGATCTTCTGGACCAATTTGTAGTCATCTATCTGGATGACATTCTGATCTTCTCTAACTCAACAGAAGAACATCAGCAACATGTAAGACTCGTTCTGGAACGTCTTAGGAAAAATAAATTATATATCAAACTTGAAAAGTGTGAGTTTCATCGAACTGAAATCCAATTTCTCGGCTACATAATTTCACCCCAAGGGTTACACATGGACCCCAACAAGATTAGAGCTATAGTGGACTGGCCTGTCCCCAGTAACTTAAAAGAGGTCCAACGCTTCATAGGCTTTGCCAATTTTTACAGACGCTTTATCAAAAAAAATTCAACAATAGTCACCCCAATTACACAACTAACCAGGAAAACAAAAAAGGAATTTGTTTGGTCACCTGAAGCACAAGAATCCTTTTGTTTATTAAAGACCAGGTTCACCACAGCCCCTGTATTGGTTCACCCCAACCCGGAACTGGCGTTCATCGTGGAAGTAGATGCTTCAGATTCAGCTATAGGAGCCATTTTATCACAGAAAACAGGAGACAAGGGGTTGTTACATCCTTGCGCTTTCTTCTCCCAACGTCTATCTCTGGCTGAGAAAAACGACGACGTGGGAAACAAAGAACTACTGGCTATTATAGCAGCCTTTAAAGAATGGAGACATCACCTTCAAGGAGCCTCCCAGCCAATAATAGTTCTCACCGACCATCGAAAATTGGAGTTCGTTAGATCAGCCAAATGTCTATCTCCTCGCCAGGCCCATTGGACTCTTTTTTTAAACCAATTAAACTTTGTGATTTCATACAGGCCGGGTTCTCGGAATGGCAAGGCAGATGCCTTATCCAGAATTTTTTCCAATGATGCTGTGTCTACGACTCCACCTAAAACCATCATTCCAGAGTCTAGATTCGTGGGGGTAATCCTTAATAAAGACTTACTTGAAGAAATCAAAGAAGCCTATGTCACTGACTCCCTCCTGGCGGAACCACCCGATGATCTGCAATTAATATACAAAAACAGGGTATGGACTCATGGACAACAGTTATATATACCCAAGGTTATAAGACTTAAGGTTCTAAGACTAGTCCATGACTATAAGGTCACAGGGGTGTGCAGAAGACTCATGAATTTTTATCTCGTTTCTTTTGGTGGCCTAATTCTCGACAGGATGTGAAAAAATATGTCCTGTCATGTGATACCTGTGCTAGATGCAAGACTCCACGCTCTCTCCCAGTAGGGTTACTACAGCCCTTGCCGGTCCCCTTTCGTCCTTGGGGCTCCATTTCCATGGACTTTATCGTGGATCTACCTACATCCAAGGGACAGAATGCAATCTTAGTAGTGGTAGACCGTCTCACTAAGGCTGCACACTTCATTGCATGTAAGGGCCTACCATCTGCTAAAGAAACTGCAGACCTTATAATACAAAATGTGTTTCGTCTACATGGGGTGCCAGATGAAGTTGTCTCGGATCGTGGAGTACAGTTTACTTCAAAGTTCTGGCGCAGTTTTTGCACATCTTTGGAAATCGATATCAATCTATCAACCGCCTTTCATCCTCAGTCTAATGGACAGACCGAACGCACAAACCAGACTTTGGAACAATACCTTCGATGTTATATCTGTCACTTACAGGATGACTGGGTTGACCTTCTTCCAGTGGCTGAATTTTCTTAAAATAATTCCCAAAATGCATCAACCAGACAGACCCCCTTCTTTGCAAATCTGGGGTACCATCCGAACATTCTCCCCAAATTTCCTGTTACTTCGCCTATACCAGCAGTGGCGGAAAGAATTTCCATACTTCAACAAAATTTGCTACTACTATGAGAGACCTTAGAGAGTGCTCAGGAGAATTATAAGAGGGCCGATGATAAATTCCGTAGACCAGCACCAATGTTTAGAGTGGGCGACAAGGTATGGCTTTCTACGAGGAATTTAAAAATTAAGGTCCCCTCACCAAAGCTGGGACAGAAGTTTATTGGGCCCTATAAAATCATGGGCATAATCAGCCCAGTGGCCGTTCGACTTAAACTCCCACGATCCATGAGGATACATCCTGTCTTCCACGTGTCCTTACTTAAGGCTGCAGTGCCCAGTCCGTTTCCTGAACGTACCCTTCCTCCTCCGGAAGCATTGGAGATAGATGGACAGGAGCAGTTTGTGGTAGAAGAGATTCTGGACTCTAGGATTTTCAGGAATCAGCTACAGTACCTTATCAAATGGCAGGGGTACGGATCTGAAGAAAATTCCTGGGAACCAATAAACAACATCAATGCTCCTCGAATGATTAGACAATTCCATCAAACACATCCTGGAAGACCAAGTCAGGTTCCGTCCAGAGGCCGCTGTTGAGGTGGGAGTAATGTCAGAAACCACCTTGATATAGTTTACTTTGCCCTCAAGCTTACCCTCAGTCAAGATGGTGGATTATGTGTTTCCTGGTTGCCATCTCACTTCCTGTTCCTGTTCCTTTTTAAACTGGCCAGACCTTCCTGTCTTTGCTAGAGTATTGTGTTTGGCTTTTAGTCTGCAATCTTCTTGCTGGAACTCACTCCTCCGTGTGTTCTGTGCCCTAGCGGTTCTCCCTGCTACCTCCTGTTGCCGACCCGGACTGTCCTTGGACCTTCGTACCTGCTTGCCGCCTGACCTGACTTTCTGCTCGTCTACCTTTCCTGCCAGCTTACCGCCTGCCCTGACTTCTGCTAATCCTGACCTCGGTTCTCGTCTACAGACTCTGCCTCATCTGTGCGGGGCACAACAACGTGGGTTCTGCTACATCCGTACTATATATACTCTGCTCCCAAGTCCTGGCCATCGGATTCAGTTCTGTTACACCAGTATCGTGACACAGTCTTCATGTCATAGCAGAGAATCAGGCTTCACGTCAGCCAAAACTGGAACAGTCCATTGTCATATATTTAGGCCCCGGCACCCAGACAGAGGAGAGAGGTCCCATAACAGAGATTCAGGCTTCATGTCAGCAGAGAATCAGTCTTCATGTCATAGCAGAGAATCTGTAGTGTACGGGAGCTGTAATGCCCGTCACTACAGAAGGGTCACTTGTGTGCTGTCGTTTCCCCTTATTTATGGGGAGGTTGGTATAAGTCATCTTTATAAAATATAATGTAATGTAATGCTATGTACTTCCCTGTTACTGTAAAATGTGCATGTACAGGCCTGCTAGGGGTGTCATTCCAGCTCTTAGTCGCTAGAGGGAGCTAGGGAGCCCTAGTTTATATAAGGCCCAGTCAGGGAAAGGAAGAGGAGTTGAAGAAGAGTTAAAGAGTGAGTTGGAGTTGGAGTTGGAGATTAGACTATGTCTGAAACAAGTCCAGGCCTGAAGCCTGCAGACCAGGAGAGGGTATTGCAGTCCCTGTAACCGGGTTCCAGATCCAAGGAGAAGGTTCCCCTCCTGAGTTTATATATGCAGAAGCAGGAACACCACCGTTAATCAGCCTGAGGAAACAGAGAGAGACAGAGGCAAGTCCAGAAAAGCAAGAGGTACTAAAGACAACAGAGGAGGTACTTGATAATTATAAAACCAAGGATATACGCCAAAGCTAGGGCATCGGGCCTTGGAGAAGAGTTTCTATGTTCCAGGATCAGTCAGGAATAGAGTGCAAGCCGCCAGTACTGCAAGTCCTGTGTTTAACACTCTGAAGTCACCTTGCTATATACTGCCTGCATCAAATGTATTGAAACCAACTGTCTTCAAAGGAACTGCGCTTCCATCTATGTCCATGTATGATGACTACTAAAGTTTGAGTTCTGTTTTAACATCACGTGGTTCCTCAGTTATTCCTGCTATCAGCAAACGGCGTGCCACCGTTTAATTGGCACTGGCGTCACGAACTTTACCTATCATTACCTGCCCTTGCAGAGAGTCAGCTGTCTCAGGTTAGTGGTCACAATTGCACTACAACACCCAGGAACACTATTAACCCTAACTTGAGTATGCTGCAAATCAGGCTTCACATCAGCCAAAACTGGAACAGTCCATTGTCATCTATTTAGGCCCCGGCACCCAGACAGAGGAGAGAGGTCCCATAACAGAGATTCAGGCTTCATGTCAGCAGAGAATCAGTCTTCATGTCATAGCAGAGAATCAGGCTTCACATCAGCCAAAACTGGAACAGTCCATTGTCATATATTTAGGCCCCGGCACCCAGACAGAGGAGAGAGGTCCCATAGCAGAGATTCAGGCTTCATGTCAGCAGAGAATCAGTCTTCATGTCATAGCAGAGAATCAGGCTTCACGTCCGCCAAAACTGGAACAGTCCATTGTCATATATTTAGGCCCCGGCACCCAGACAGAGGAGAGAGGTCCCATAACAGAGATTCCGGCTTCATGTCAGCAGAGAATCAGTCTTCATGTCATAGCAAAGAATCAGGCTTCACGTCAGCCAAAACTGAAACAGTCCATTGTCATATATTTAGGCCCCGACACCCAGACAGAGGAGAGAGGTCCCATAACAGAGATTCCGGCTTCATGTCAGCAGAGAATCAGTCTTCATGTCATAGCAGAGAATCAGGCTTCACGTCAGCCAAAACTGGAACAGTCCATTGTCAGATATTTAGGCCCCGGCACCCAGAAAGAGGAGAGAGGTTCAATAGCAGAGATTCAGGCTTCATGTCATAGCAGAGAATCATGCTTCTAGTCACCCAAAACTGGAACAATCCATTGTCAGATATTTAGGCCCTGGCACCCAGACAGAGGAGAGAGGTCCCATAGCAGAGATTCAGGCTTCATGTCATAGCAGAGAATCATGCTTCACGTCACCCAACACTGGAACAGGCCACTGTCAGATATTTTTAGGCCCCGGCACCCAGACAGAGGAGAGGGTCATTCAACTTTGGGTCGCCCCGCAATATAATGGTAAAATAAAAATAAAAATAGGATTGAATGAGGAAGTGCCCTGGAGTACAATAATATATGGTTAAAGGGAGGTAGTTAATGTCTAATCTGCACAAGGGATGGACAGGTTCTGTGGGATCCATGCCTGGTTCATTTTTATGAACGTCAGCTTGTCCACATTGGCTGTAGACAGGCGGCTGCGTTTGTCTGTAATGACGCCCCCTGCCGTGCTGAATACACGTTAAGACAAAACGCTGGCCGCCGGGCAGGCCACCACCTCCAAGGTATAAAAGGCTAGCTTTGGCCACGTGGACAATTTGGAGACCCAGAAGTTGAATGGGGCCGAACCATCAGTCAGTACGTGGAGGGGTGTGCACACGTACTGTTCCACCATGTTAGTGAAATGTTGCCTCCTGCTAACACGTTCCGTATCAGGTGGTGGTGCAGTTAGCTGTGGCGTGTTGACAAAACTTTTCCACATCTCTGCCATGCTAACCCTGCCCTCAGAGGAGCTGGCCTTGACACAGCTGCGTTGGTGACCTCTTGCTCCTTCTCTGCCTTCGCCTTGGGCTTCCACTTGTTCCCCTGTGACATTTGGGAATACTCTCAGTAGCGAGTCTACCAATGTGCGCTTGTACTCGCGCATCTTCCTATCACGCTCCAGTGCAGGAAATAAGATGGGCACATTGTCTTTGTACCGGGGATCCAGCAGGGTGGCAACCCAGTAGTCCGCACACGTTAAAATGTGGGCAACTCTGCTGTCGTTGCGCAGGCACTGCAGCATGTAGTCGCTCATGTGTGCCAGGCTGCCCAGAGGTAAGGACAAGCTGTCCTCTGTGGGAGGCATATCGTCACCGTCCTGCGTTTCCCCCCAGCCACGCACCAGTGATGGGCCCGAGCTGCTTTGGGTGCCACCCCGCTGTGAACATGCTTCATCCTCATCCTCCTCCACCTCCTCCTCATCCTTGTCCTCCTCGTCCTCCAGTAGTGGGCCCTGTCTGGCCACATTTGTACCTGGCCTCTGCTGTTGCAAAAAACCTCCCTCTGAGTCACTTCGAAGAGACTGGCCTGGCAGTGCTAAAAATGACTCCTCTTCCTCCTCCTCCTCCTCCTCCTCCTGGGCCACCTCCTCTTCCATCATCGCCCTAAGTGTTTTCTCAAGGAGACATAGAAGTGGTATTGTAACGCTGATAACGGCGTCATCGCCACTGGCCATGTTGGTGGAGTACTCGAAACAGCGCAACAGGGCACACAGTTCTAGCATGGAGGCCCAGTCATTGGTGGTGAAGTGGTGCTGTTCCGCAGTGCGACTGACCCGTGCGTGCTGCAGCTGAAACTCCACTATGGCCTGCTGCTGCTCGCACAGTCTGTCCAGCATGTGCAAGGTGGAGTTCCACCTGGTGGGAACGTCGCATATGAGGCGGTGAGCGGGAAGGCCGAAGTTACGCTGTAGCGCAGACAGGCGAGCAGCGGCAGGATGTGAACGCCGGAAGCGCGCACAGACGGCCCGCACTTTATGCAGCAGCTCTGACATGTCGGGGTAGTTGTGAATGAACTTCTGCACCACCAAATTCAGCACATGCGCCAGGCAAGGGATGTGCGTCAAATCGGCTAGTCCCAGAGCTGCAACGAGATTTCGCCCATTATCGCACACCACCAGGCCAGGCTTGAGGCTCACCGGCAGCAACCACTCGTCGGTCTGTTGTTCTATACCCCGCCACAACTCCTGTGCGGTGTGGGGCCTGTCCCCAAACATATGAGTTTCAGAATGGCCTGCTGACGTTTACCCTGGGCTGTGCTGAAGTTGGTGGTGAAGGTGTGTGGCTGACTGGATGAGCAGGTGGAAGAAGAGGAGGAGGAAGCAGAGTACGAGGAGGAGGCAACAGGAGGCAAACAATGTTGCCCTGCGATCCTTGGCGGCGGAAGGACGTGCGCCAAACAGCTCTTCGTCTGGGGCCCAGCCGCCACTACATTTACCCAGTGTGCAGTTAGGGAGATATAGCGTCACTGGCCGTGCTTACTGGTCCACGTATCTGTGGTTAGGTGGACCTTGCCACAGATGGCGTTGTGCAGTGCACACTTGATTTTATCGGATACTTGGTTGTGCAGGGAAGGCACGGCTCTCTTGGAGAAATAGTGGCGGCTGGGAACAACATACTGTGGGACAGCAAGCGACATGAGCTGTTTGAAGCTGTCTGTGTCCACCAGCCTGAATGACAGCATTTCATAGGCCAGTAGTTTAGAAATGCTGGCATTCAGGGCCAGGGATTGAGGGTGGCTAGGTGGGAATTTACGCTTTCTCTCAAATGTTTGTGAGATGGAGAGCTGAACGCTGCCGTGTGACATGGTTGAGATGCTTGATGACTGAGGTGGTGGTGGTGTTGGTGGTACATCCTCTGTTTGCTGGGCGGCAGGTGCCAACGTTCCTCCAGAGGCGGAGGAAGTGGCCGAGGCGGCAGCCGCAGAAGAGGTAGCAGGGGGAGCCTGAGTGAGTTCCTTGTTTTTAAGGTGTTTACTCCACTGCAGTTCATGCTTTGCATGCAGGTGCCTGGTCATGCAGGTTGTGCTAAGGTTCAGAACGTTAATGCCTTGCTTCAGGCTCTGATGGCACAGCATGCAAAACACTCAGGTCTTGTCGTCAGCACATTGTTTGAAGAACTGCCACGCCAGGGAACTCCTTGAAGCTGCCTTTGGGGTGCTGGGTCCCAGATGGCGGTGACCAATAGCAGACGGACTCTCTTGGCGGCGGGTGTTCTGCTTTTGCCCACTGCTTCCTCTTTTGCTACGCTGTTGGCTCGGTCTCACCACTGCCTCTTCCTCCGAATTCTGAAAGTCAGTGGCACGACCTTCATTCCATGTGGGGTCTAGGACCTCATCGTCCCCTGCATCGTCTTCCACCCAGTCTTCCTCCCTGACCTCCTGTACAGTCTGCACACTGCAGAAAGACGCAGCAGTTGGCACCTGTGTTTCGTCATCATCAGAGACGTGCTGAGGTGGTATTCCCATGTCCTCATCATTAGGAAACATAAGTGGTTGTGCGTTAGTGCACTCTATCTCTTCCACCCCTGGGGAACGGCTAGGTGGATGCCCTTGGGAAACCCTGCCAGCAGAGTCTTCAAACAGCATAAGAGACTGCTGCATAACTTGAGGCTCAGACAGTTTCCCTGATATGCATGGGGGTGATGTGACAGACTGATGGGCTTGGTTTTCATGCGCCATCTGTGCGCTTTCTGCAGAAGAATGGGTGGGAGATAATGTGAACGTGCTTGATCCACTGTCAGCCACCCAATTGACTAATGCCTGTACCTGCTCAGGCCTTACCATCCTTAGAACGGCATTGGGCCCCACCAAATATCGCTGTAAATTCTGCTGGCTACTGGGACCTGAGGTAGTTGGTTCACTAGGACGTGTGGCTGTGGCAGAACGGCCACGTCCTGTCACGGCCACGGCTATGGTCGTGACTCCATGCGGTTGCCTGCGGTTTGGTTTTGGTCTTCAATCACAGCTGAGGGCCGCTGGTTTGTGGCCTCATCTGTGGTTGCGGCGGGCAACTAGTTGTCTGGTGTTTGTTTCAGCAGAGCAGCCTGAGCGGTGCTGGGCAGCTTGCTGCATTGCATGCGGTTGCACCTAACAACCTTCATGTTGGGTCTTGTGTTTGTCTGTTGTGCACTGTGTTTTGTGTTGTGTGTGCACTAGGACTCTTCCCTTCACTGTGGCTGCCCGTGGCAATGTTTGGTTGGATGTGTACATGTGGTGGCAGTGTCCCGGCCTGCGGGCTGACTCCCAGGACATGGTAGCCACCCATGTCGTTGCCTGCGGCAACAGCCACAGTGTGATCTTAGTTTGGACACTTCCCTTTTTATGTTTCCCTTCCCTGGTGCTGGAAGGGTTAACTCCCTTTCAGTGTGTGTGAGTCACGGGGTGTGTCTGACTGTTGGGTGTGGCCTCTTGGCCTATAAAGCCTCAGTGTTTGGCATTTCTCAGTGGGTTGCTTCAGCCATGTGTAGCTGGAGCAGCCTCCTGTGTATATCACCTGCCAGTGGGGGCCACCCTTGTGGTCATAGGTTTATCTGTGATGTATAAGTTATGTTTGCATGATGTTCAGTTGATGTTTCCCTTCCTTTCCTGTTTAGTGCAACTATGGATGTCCTGGTAACCTGTGTGTTATGTGTGCTATGTCCCTTTGTGTTCTGTGGACATGAGTAGTGCATGCATGGGTTCCAGTCAGCGTGGCTGTGACAGGTACGTGTGGAACTTGTTTAGTTCCCCTGTCATATCTGTATGTTGTATGAGTTCCCCCATTCCTTGCAGCTTGGCCAGTGAGACCCCTGTTCCTCCGCGTCCAGAAGGAACAGGCCGTCTTACCCTGCTCCTAGGTTAGGGCCATCTTGAGGGCTAGCAGGGACTTCAAGGTTCCGGTGCATGAGCCCTCCTACCATCAAGGTCGGCTCATGTAGCTAGGAGTCAGGGTCAGGTTAGGGATGCGTTTAGGAGGTGACCTGCTCCCTAATCCTGTCGCCCTGGCCGAGCCGCCTTACATCTTCTGGCATCGCACGGCTAAGGATTTCCCCCATCCTCAGCCGTGACACGTCCTCTCCCAGCACCAGAGGGTCCACTAACACCACCACGACCATGTCCGCGTCCGCGTCCCTTACTAGATGTTTTCCTCATTGTTACCGTTCACCACAATAAGAAAAAAATTATTTGGCCCAATGTATTGAATTCTAATTCAGGCCTTTTTTTACAGGCACCTAACACTATCTGGCTATCTATTTAGGTACCGTATTACACTAATACAGGCACAGCAGTAACGACAGATTTAGCTGAATATAAATTGTAGGCCTAGTATTTAGGCGCTGGATGACAGGTATCCCTTTTACAGACAGAATTAGACTTGGAGATGCACGGTAGCGTGTAAAGTTATTGAGGATGACCCTATCCGCACCTTCAATCTAATATACCCTTTTATGGATAGATTTAACCTTGGCCTGATACAGCAGAAACCACTGATTTAGGGAATTGCTAAGTTGGGAATTGTATTTCAACCCGAACAAAAACTGTGCTTCGGCAGACAGCAGACAGTATTACAATTGGCTAGCCACAGCTAAAACACCAGATTAAGGGTACTGCTATTTTGGTAATTGTATTTTACCCCTCAATAAAATAGCAAGCACAGCCAAGCCCCTGATGTAGGATATAACAAAAAAAAAAAAAACACTATTGATGGTTAAAAATGGACTTGGTGGCAGCTTGTGCTGGCGCACCACAAGACACAAAATGGCCGTCGATCACCCCAGAAAAAAGTGACTGAAAAACGCTCTGGGCAGCCTTAAAACAGTGAGGAATTGAATAGCAGAGGTTGTATGATACACAGCTGTATATCGATCACTTCAGTAAGTAAATCACTGCCTAATCTCGCCCTAACAGCAGCAGCTGCATCCTATCCCTACAATGATCAGAGCAGAGGGACGTGCGGCGCTACGTGACTCCAGCTTAAATAGAGGCTGGGTCACATGCTGCACTGGCCAATCACAGCCATGCCAATAGTAGTCATGGCTGTGATGGCCTCTTGGGGCAAGTAGTATGACACTTGTTGATTGGCTGCTTTGCAGCCTTTCAAAAAGCGCCAAGAAAGCGCCGAACACCGAAGCCAGACTTTTACGAAAATGTTCGGGTTCAGGTACGTGTCACGGACACCCCAAAATTCGGTACGAACCCGAATTATACAGTTCGGGTTCGCTCATCCCTATTTGACGCTTCTGCAGACCGAACCTTTTCTTATCCAGTCAGAGGCAGTGCCCCTTTGTTTTTTGAGGGCATTTTACATGGAATAGTTTTTCACCATATTTTTTTTGTATGGCCCATTTATATATTTGTATAGGTTAATCATGTCCCCCCCTTAGACGTCTCTTCTCAAGACTAAATAAATGTAATTATTTTAATCTTTCTTCATGACTAAGACCCTCCATGCCCTTTATCAGTTTAGTTGCTCTCCTTTGTAGTTTTTCCAGCTGCAGTGCATCCTTTCTATGGACTGGTGCCCAGAACTGAGCTGCATATTCCAAATGAGGCTGCACCAAAGCTTTGTAAAGTGGTAGTATTACATCCCTGTCTTGCTTAATACATAACAATATCCTGGTAGCCTTAGAAGCAGCTGATTGACATTGTTTGCTGCTATTTAATTTATGATCTACAAATACATCCAAATCCTTCTCTACAAGTGAATCTCCCAGTGTTACATCCCCTAGGACATATGATGCATGGAGATTATTACTACCAAGATGCATAACTTTACATTTATCCACATTGAACCTCATTTGCCAATTTGATGCCCAAGTCAGGTTGTATTTTATGGACATCTTCCTTAGACTGCACTGTACTACATAACTTGGTGTCATCTGTAAATAGAAATGGTGCTATTAATTCCATCCTCGATATCCTTAAGAAATAAATTAAATAAAAGGAGACCAGCACTGAACCTTGGGGAACACAACTTATAACCCAGGACCATTCTGAATAGGAATCACTGACAAGAACTCTCTGGACATGGTCCCTCACCCAGTATTTAATAAAATTACAAACTATACTTCCCAAGCCTATAGACTTTATTTTACCTATAAAAGTGACTGGTTAACATGGCAGCTGCAGAGGACGTTGACTTGTATGTCATATACAGTTAGAGTGGTTGTCCAGGACCCCCTGATGATCAGCTCTGAGACAAGGAGGCACCGCTCCTTGCAAGCGCCCATTCCTCATCATTACACTACGTCTCGTCTCCTGTGAAGCTGTGGCATAGTGTAATTACAATTACTCGCCCCATTCACTTGAATGGAGTGAGTACTTCTGTTACTTTGCACTTCTGAGATGAAATGCAATGTAATTAAGAGGAAGCGGTGCTTGCATAGTGTTGATGACTTTCCTGACGATAGGTCATCAATATTATTGGCCGTAAAACCCCTTTAATAAAGTAATGATGTGTACCCAAGTTTCTTTATTTCCAGTGCAAAGAAATACATAATAACTAAGCCTTTGGTATAAAAGAAAAAGGCCATTTGGTTCAGCCTATTATCGAAACATTGATCCATTATTATGCAAAAGCCAAAAAATCCTTCATGACTTCAAATATAGCAATCAGGATAACTCCCTGGACACCAAAATCAGTGGGTTAGTGTGCCATTTCAACAGTGTAACTCAATACCAACTTTAAGCTTTAGAAGCTTTGCACATAGTTAAACTTACACAGTACATTAAGCTAGTGTGATAATGCACCATCTAGGACTTTAAGACTGGCTACATCTAAAAACAACAACCAGGGACTTTTTTGAAGGGGTTGTCTGATTTCAGAGCTGAGCCCGGACATATCCCCTTCGTCGCCTACTCAGCCTCTCTGACATGAGCATCGGAGCATTTCAATCTCTGATGCTCTCCCTTGCCCTGCACTGAATTGTGCATGGCAAGGGATTTTTCTGCAGATCTGGTGACGTACCGTGTCTCTGCTAGGCAAAGGTTTCAACAGCTAGGGCAGCGCTAAAGCTCGACTATTAGAACCGGTGACATCACAGTTGGTGGAAAGGTTTAAAAGGTTTAAAAATAATCACTATGGGAAAGAGTGCCAGCATCTCTGGTAGTCGGAACTAGGGGTGAGTGAATCACGCTTCAGATGCTGTCTCCGTACAGCATTAAAATATTTGTGCTTCACAACTTTAAAAACATTTTAAAACAGCTGGTACTGAAGCCGACTTTGGATTGCTGTTTTAAAATGTTTTTAAAATTGTAGAATTGAAGGACGACGTTATTCACCAAAGTCTTGTGCAACTTCAGACTTAGCAAATGTTGCCTCCGCGAAGCCCATACATTTTAATGCTGTACAGAGACAGGTTTCCGTTTACAATTAAAACAAATTTGAGGAACAAATCGACTTCAGATATTGGATCCGAAACACAATTCGCTCACCTCTAATCGGGACAGTGGGACCACACATAGGCTAGTGCTTTTTCCTATAATGTGCAAGCAAGGTCACCACTGATGGATTGCAGGGTGGTTTTAACTAGACTTGAGCTAATCGAGTTTCGGATCATAGATCTGAAATCGATTTATTAAAAACTTTTTTTTTAATGCTGTTTCCATACAGCATTAAAATGTATTGGCTCCATGAAGGCAAAGTTCGTATCGTTCGAAGTCGCATTAGACTTTGGCGAATTACCTCTGAATTCCTAAATGCGCATTTAAAAACATTTTAAAATAGGAATACTAGGTGGGCTTTGGTACTGGCTGGTAACTTGGTACTTGTTATAGAGGTATGAATGATAGGCAGGAAACAGAAGTAAACTTGCAATATTTACTAAGAAGAAAAATGCTAAATATTTCCACACACAATGGAGGTCCATTGTCTTGGTAAAACAGTCCCAATAAAGTTTTGGGTTGGTTGTAGCAAGTTTTTTTTTTATTCCCAATATCCACAGCGATACAATGCCTCAAATGGCAATTCCTTACAATTCCAGCTGAGGGGTGCTTAAAAAATCCAAAGTTTTTCTCTACAATTCCTTCTGCGGTGTATAGTCACAAGCAGCAATACAAGCTGAAGACAAGTATAATAGGACAGACAGAAGCCAAAAAACAAATTAAAGGCCATAAAGCCCAATAGCTAAAATGCATTCTCTTCACAGGCTATTCCATGCTCTCTCTCTTTTCTGTACAGAGTTTACTGGAGTTCCCTGACTAAAGAAACAGACTGACAGGACTGGCAAAGTGAAGTTACCACATCAACATTTGAGACAAGGAAAGGAAGGCCTAAATCAGTGCCACCCTCTTTCTAGAAACACATCTTATAGTATAGGTTAAAAACATTTTGTAGGTTAAAAAAATACTTGACAGCAGTACACATTTACAGCTTTAGTAAATTATGTCCCTGCAAATCATAGCACAACAGTGCAAAACATTACAGAGTTTTATAAATACACACACAACCCAACAAAACATCCCTTATTTTACCACTAGTAGTGTCCTAGTGGGACACCAAAGAACATATTGGACCCTTTAGGAAATGTGTAGCTAAGTAGGGCTAGTAACAGCAGCAGTGCAGTATGTGACATGATGGCAGTTGATGTACAGCTGTGTAGGGTTAGTATTAGCAGCAGCAGTAGCACAGAGCAACATGGAACAAAATGGCCAAGGCAGTGGCATGATTGGGTCTGTGATAAAGAGACGGTCCCCATTGTCAGTAATGGCAAATCTATTCAGTGTCATCAGGCAGATGTGTGTGAAAATCCTCATGGATGCATGCCTGATTCACTTTCACAAAGGAAATGTTTTTCACATTTATGGGGGACAAGTTTTTCCCCTCTGGTGTGATGCCACCTGTCGTATTGAACAACTTCTATTACTAGAGGGTGGACAAGGCAGTACACCTATGGCAAACTTGGGAAGTTGCTGCCATTGGTAAATTCAATGACTCAGAAGTTCACGGGGTCAGGAATAAAGATATTTGCTGGAAAAAAAACAGGTCCATGTACAACTGAACCTGGTATTTCAGACAGTGACTATCCGTTTGCTGATGTGCGTCAGGCTGATGCAGTGGTTGAAAAAACTATTCCATCATATTCAGAAAAATATATATTAGCTGCTTCTGGTGCTGCTTTCTCTTCTACTTGACTGGTATAGTCATACATGCAACCAGCAGGTATCTACTCGACGAAAGGTGCTGAAGCTGTATACAGATCATATCCTGGTAATACGCCAAGTTTATATCTCTTTCCAAGTAAAAAATCCTCAATTTTTCTTTTACAGTGAGGATATAAAAACTTGGCTATATAATAGTCATACCTTTGCATGATGCTAACAATATACTTGTCTGCATGTAAGAAACAAAGTATGCAGCTTGTCCTGCTTGCCAAAGTGTCACATACTCAGGCCCTTTGAAGAGGCTACCTGATTTGTTAGTAGGGATAACAGCATCATCAACAATGTCTTCCCCCTAATATTTATGTTACATGGTAGAACGAAACAAATTCAGCAATACATGTTAGAAGGAGAACGGCTTCCACGTCTTGCTCACCAGTATGTGGCTGTTGGGGACCTGCATGTACAGCAGGAAGTGGAAGTGGATGAGAAGCTAGGACTTCTGGAGGAGGAAGCGTAGTTGGTGATGGAGGAGGACATGACATTTTCAAAGGTGCAGCTAGGGGAAGAGGCTGACACTCACTCATTGTGTCACACACATGTTGATGGCAATGCTGACACTGTGAAAAAACATCACAGTGCAGTTGCCCAAAGGAAGTGAAATCCACTAAGTAGTACTGCTAGCATCTTGGTCAAGTGAGAGTTTAGTTCACACACAAGCAAATTACTGGCTGCATATTGTTGTTTTCTGCCCACACATTATGTTAGGGACGACAGCCTTTGGAAAAGAGAGGTAGTCATAGCAGAAGAAGCAGAAGCTGATAATATTGACAGTGATGATGACAACATGTACTACTTGTAGATGTAGCCTGGCTACTAGAATGACAAATGGGGAGGATGGTCCTAGTTACTGAGCCAGACCACAGTATAAGGGCTCATGCACACGACTGTATGTATTTTACAGTCCACAATAAACGGATTCGAAAAAAATATGGATAATGTCCGTGTGCATTCCGTATTTTGCGGAACGGAACAGCTGGCCCCTAATAGAACAGTATTATCCTTATCCATAATGCGGACAATAATAGGACATGTTCTATTTTTTGGCGGAACGGAAATACGGACATACAGAAACGGAACGGAAATACGGACATACATTTTTTTTGCAGACCTATTGAAATAAATGGTTCAGCATACGGTCTGCCAAAAAAACGGAACGGACATGGAAATAACATACGTTTGTGTGTATGAGCCCTAAGTAAATCTTCTCCTGGCAGGTTGTTTTGATGTTTGAACTATACATCAATTCACCCCTGAAACGCAACCATCATCGTCCTCCTGTGATGTCATCACATCCTCATAGCCCTGATCTGGTTCCCATCCAAAACACAATCATTGAAAAAATAAAATAACAACAAAGGGCGCTGTGTGAATGACCATAGGTGACACATAATACAAGGTAAACTATTATACTTACTAGATGGTGTTAGTCCACACACAGTTCTGTTCACAATGATCCAACATACACTTGAATTTGCCGTTCCTACCCTCTGGACTTCCAAACAAGATCCCATAATGATAAAAGGTGACAAATGCAAAAAAACATGATCAGCATGGCACTATTCACACAGGTGATACATAAAAAAGCAACAAAAGCAACGCATTTCTGGGCTATCCCCTTCCTTCCTTACAAAACCTCATCAGGCTGTGGTATCGCTCAGGATCATGTTAGCCTCCTTCTTCATCTTCCCTGTCTTCTGGTCTATAAAATGGCAGATGCCTTTTGAAGCAACTAATGCAGGACAATTCCCAAATTCTTCAGATTCGCTGGAAACTGAAGTTTTGGGAAAATTAGTTTCAAATTCGATTCATATAGAATTGATTAGTTCATCTCAACTTACCTTCTCATAGAAGCCACCAAGATTAATTTGACATGGCAGCCATAGGGCAACCATAGACTTCTATGTGCTCTAACTATTTTTCAGCATGCCTTTGGTTTCAGACAGAGACATTTTGAGTTTGCCTATTGGATTTTGTATTAATCTCACAGAAAAAAAAGTATTTTCATGCTACATTAGATGCCATATTGCAGAAATATTCTTTAATAACTGTGGATCATTGACCAGTTCTACAATCTTCTACTCATGGCTCTAATATACTGTATGTACAACGTCTAATCTCATTGCAAAATCTTTGGGGCATGAATTTACTAATTACCAATCATTGTAATATATAATAAATAACACATAGTACTTGTTCTCTACATTTACGTTTCATTTTTCATGAAATATTTTTAATCTTATAGTCATTTATAAATTAATACATACAAAGCACAGCCAGATTTTGAAAGTTTCAATGTCAATGTTCAATAAATAATACAGGATCATTTAATTAGTTGTGCAGACAACATAGAAAACTTGCTCTGAGTGTTTTGAGTACATAGAGTTAATTTTACATCTGTGAAAGTCTTTCCACTAGGGACATGTTATGTCATTTTAAACTAAGTGATCCACTGAAAAAGCAACATTCTGATGGCTCACTGAATCTAAGGTTACATTTTGAATAATTTATTTGCATCATGCTGTCACGCAAACAGACTCTGAATTCCAACACTGAATGTCTTTTGGTAAAGGCTTAATTTTTCTCCTTTTTATCTGGAATGATGTTAATTTTGCCTTAAAGCTTCATGAAATAGAAGTTCCAAGCTCATTAATTTCATTTATCTCACAGTGTACTTTATATTTCTTACCTGTTTGAAAAAATGATATCCTTTTATAATTGTATAAACATTGTGATATTCATTCTATTTTAGCAAACTACCCGCACTTTTTTAGCAAACTACCCGCACTACCCGCAAACTACCCGCACCATGATCCAATTGTATTTTTTTCAGGAATATGACATGTTAGATAGTTTAATAAGCATAAGAAGCCAATGAAGATATTGAGTGCAAAAACTGGCTCACAAACTTCCAGGTGTTAAAAAATGTAAAAAATAAAGATTACATTTCATGAAAGATTAATCATGTTGACATGCTGTGATTTAAAAAAAAAAAAAAAACTTCACCCCCATTCATATAACATTTGAATACACATACAGTGCCTTGCAAAAGTATTCACCCCCTTGACTTTTTTCATGTTTTTTTTTACATTGCAGCCCTGTTCAATGTTTTGTTAATCTGAATTTTATGTGATGGATCAGAACACAATAGTCTAAATTGGTGAAGTGAAATGAGAAAAATATATAAATATAACTATTGTTTAGAAATAGAAAACAGAAAATTGGCATGTGTGTATGTATTCACCCCCTTTGTTAGGAAGCCCATAAAAAGCTCTGGTGCAACCAATTACCTTCAGAAGTCACATAATTAGTGAAATGATGTCCACCTGTGTGCAATCTAAGTGTCACATGATCTGTCATTACACATACACACCTTTTTTGAAAGGCTCCAGAGGCTGCATCACCTAAGCAGGAGGCATCACTAACCAAACACTGCCATTAAGACCAAGGAACTCTCCAAACAAGTAAGGGACAATGTTGTTGAGAAGTACAATTCAGGGTTAGGTTATAAACAAATATCCGAATCTTTGATGATCCCCAGGAGCACCATCAAATCTATAATAACCAAATGGAAAGAACATGGCACAACAGCAAACCTGCCAAGAGACGGCCGCCCACCAAAACTCACGGACTGGGCAAGGAGGGCATTAATCAGAGAGGCAGCACAGAGACCTAAGGTAACTCTGAAGTAGCTGCAGAGTTCCACAGCAGAGACTGGAGTATCTGCACATAGGACGACAATAAGCCGTATGCTCCATAGAGTTGGGCTTTATTGTAGAGTGGCCAGAAGAAAGCCATTACTTTCAGCAAAAAACAAAAAGGCACGTTGTGAATTTGCGAAAAGGCATGTGGGAGACTCCCAAAATGTATGGAGGAAGGTGCTCTGGTCTGAGACTAAAATTGAACTTTTCGGCCATCAAAGAAAACGCTATGTCTGGCACAAACCCAGTACATTACAGCACCCGAAGAACACCATCCCCACAGTGAAACATGGTGGTGGCAGCATCGTGTTGTGGGGATGTTTTTCAGCAACTGGGACTGGGAAACTGGTCAGAGTTGAGGCAAAGATGCATGGTGCTAAATACAGGGATATTCTTGAGCAAAACCTGTACCACTCTGTGTGTGATTTGAGGCTAGGACGGAGGTTCACCTTCCAGCAGGACAATGACCCCAAACACACTACTAAAGTACTTGAGTGGTTTAAGGGGAAACATGGAAATGTGTTGGAATGGCCTAGTCAAAGCCCAGATCTCAATCCAATAGAAAATCTGTGGTCAGACTTAAAGATTGCTGTTCACAAGCGTAAACCATCCAACTTGACGGAGCAGTTTTGCAAGGAGGAATGGGCAAAAATCCCAGTGTTAAGATGTGGCTTGCTCAAAGAGACTTATCCAAAGTAGAGATGGCCTTGCGGTTCGCCCGGCGGTCGTTTCGCGCGCGAACTTTGCGTGTTCGCGATTCGCCGAACATGCGAACATATGGAGAAATTCGCGCCCGCCATATTCTTTTATATTGTGAAGAACTTTGACCCATGACACATCCATCAGGTGGTACAGGACAGCCAATTGAGACATTTCAGCACATGGACATACCCCCTACCTTATAAATAAACCTAATCTGGCCACCATTTTACATTCAGTGTTTTGCCAGTGTAGGGAGAGGTTGCTGTGTGGAGCAGGGACAGGCTGTTAGGGACACCAAACGCTAGCTAATAGGGCCACAAAAGTCATTTTAAGCACTAGAATAGGTGTGCTATCGATATGTGTGATACACAGAGGGCTGCGATTTACTTATACTTTTATAATGAGTCAAAAACACATAGATCTATATAGTGATCACCTGGAAGTCAGGGGCCTAGGGGCTAGGGGCTTACTAGGCCCATTTTTATATAGGGTAAGGTTCCGGACGGGGTCACTCTTATCAGGGCAGGTGGTCTGTGGTTAGGCTATCAGGGCCAGAATAGCACCCCCCTGTAGGGCAATATCAGGGACAGTTCTTTGCCCACCCTGTCCTTCAATACCACATCATCATCTAGCCCAGGAAAGGATGTTTTTCTGCTTTCCCTCCTGGATTCATCGATGTGCACTGGAATCCCCACGGATTGTGGTAGGACATATGGTTTCTGATTTGGTGCCGCCGAGCACCTGATTTAGTGCCGCCGAGCATTTGTTATTGCCTACCACATCTATGCTTTTTGCTTAACTTTAATAATTTAATTTATTTTCATTTTGAAGGATATCTTTTCCATTCACACGTCCGCAAAGTGGGTCTGCATCCATTCCGCAATTCCATCCCATTCATTTTCAATAGGGCTGGAATGTGCTGTCCGCATCCGCATTTGCGGATCCACACTTCCGCATCTGTGCTTCCGTTTCCGCAAAAAAATAGAACATGTCCTATTCTTGTCCGCAATTGCAGACAAGATTAGGCATTTTCTATTATAGTGCCGGCGATGTGCGGTCCACAAATTGCGGAATGCACATTGCCGGTGTCCGTGTTTTGCGGATCAGCAAAACACTTACGGACGTGTGAATGGACCCTCATAGTAAAATTATTAAAGGTTATGTTTTATCTTCATGTAGAGTACAGACCAAAAGTTTGGACACACCTTCTCATTCAAAGAGTTTTCTTTATTTTCATGACTATGAAGGCATCAAAACTATGAATTAACACATGTGGAATTATATACATAACAAACAAGTGTGAAACAACTGAAAATATGTCATATTCTAGGTTCTTCAAAGTAGCCACCTTTTGCTTTGATTACTGCTTTGCACACTCTTGGCATTTTCTTGATGAGCTTCAAGAGGTAGTCCCTTAAAATGGTCTTCCAACAGTCTTGAAGGAGTTCCCAGAGATGCTTAGCACTTGTTGGCCCTTTTGCCTTCACTCTGCGGTCCAGCTCACCCCAAACCATCTCGATTGGGTTCAGGTCCGGTGACTGGAGGCCAGGTCATCCGGTGCAGCAGCCCATCACTCTCCTTCATGGTCAAATAGCCCTTACTTTCAAAGTTTTCCCAATTTTTCGGCTGACTGACTGACCTTCATTTCTTAAAGTAATGATGGCCACTCGTTTTTCTTTACTTAGCTGCTTTTTTCTTGCCATAATACAAATTCTAACAGTCTATTCAGTAGGACTATCAGCTGTGTATCCACCTGACTTCTCCTCAACACAACTGATGGTCCCAACCCCATTTATAAGGCAAGAAATCCCACTTATTAAACCTGACAGGGCACACCTGTGAAGTGAAAACCATTTCAGGGGACTACCTCTTGAAGCTCATCAAGAGAATGCCAAGAGTGTGCAAAGCAGTAATCAAAGCAAAAGGTGACTACTTTGAAGAACCTAGAATATGACATATTTTCAGTTGTTTCACACTTGTTTGTTATATATATAATTCCACATGTGTTAATTCATAGTTTTGATGCCTTCAGTGTGAATCTCCAATTTTCATAGTCATGAAAATAAAGAAAACTCTTTGAATGAGAAGGTGTGTCCAAACTTTTGGTCTGTACTGTATATTCTAATGGATTGCCTTCCTTGTACAATGTTCTAATATACTTTCAATGTTAGAAAGTATATTATAGTGCATTTGTATTGTGCGGCAGTTGTGTGCGGTTCTGCTGCGATACTGCAGGTATAAAGAGGGACAAGCGTTATTGAAACAAATAATTTCTACTGGTGTGATATACCAGTCGTCTCCCAAAAAAACTGATTGAAGCGGGGTGTTAAATACCAATATACTTTCTTTATAGTGCATTTGGGTACTGTATAGTGCATTTGCGCATGCAAAAATTATATTGCCGATATTTTGCATTGAAATTTTTTTTTTATGGAGATCGCAAATTTGAATAATACATCTGGTATGTCACTGTCCATGTTGTGGGACTATTTGTGCACTTCTAGTAATTATTTATTGGCTGCAAATATGAGCTGAAGGTTTTTCAGGTTTGCCTGCCATTAAAATGAATGGGACCCGCCGCAAACTTGCGGTTCGCGAACATTTGATCACGTTCGCGAACCGTCCCGGTAGATGTTAATCCATCACTAATCCAAAGCGACTTCGATCTATGATCGCCGCAAAAGGTGGCTCTACAAAGTATTGACTTTAGGGGGTGAATAGTTATGCACATTGACTTTTTCTGTTATTTTGTCCTATTTGTTGTTTGCTTCACAATAAAAAAAAAAAGTTGTGGGCATGTTCTGTAAATTAAATTATGCAAATCCTGAAAACAATCCATGTTAATTCCAGGTTGTCAGGCACCAAAATACAAAAAAGTCAAGGGGGTGAATACTTTTGCAAGGCACTGTAAATCTATGAATCCTTTCAGTGCTTAACACATGGACCTCACAGATTCTGAATGAATCAAATAGTATTTTCCAAAAACTATTTGAACACATATTTATCTGGAAATTTCTGCATAGAAAATTAATGTATAGCAAAAATTGCATAGTGCCGTGTTAGAATTCATATGGGATGCATAAGGAATTCATACAGTTTGACACACAGCTACAGCTGTTACCATCCTTTTCCTAATTGAACATTTTTAATAAATGTTTAATAAAAACACTTTAGGTAAGAAAAACTTATGCCAGTGTATAGTCAAATAGTCAGATCTAGAAATTAGCATATTTCTTTTTAAATTTCTTTCTGGTCTGATGCTAACACATTGGTAGGAAGATTCGATTCAGGTATTAAAAAATTCGACTAGAATCAAAAGTATTCAGATTGCCTTGAAAAGCTGTGTATGACACTCTGTGGTCTCCCATAACTTACATTTTTCTCCCCTGTGTTTCTCTCTTTTTATTTTTTTTTAAATCTCTGTCTCCCATTTCAAGCTCTTTAATGTAAAGGCAGCATTAATATTGTCTGGATTAATGCACGGATGATAGTGTTTTGACTGCTTGTTTTAACACAATGCCCTGCTGGATTTGTTTTCATTTTAATTAAAAAGAAACTCCAAAAATTGTTCCTTATTTGAGGAAGATGCCTGCCCATGTTTTTACACATACAGTAATATCAGAAGAATCAGTGGCTTGTTCTGCACAAGCATCCCAAAATTCTGTGTTCTTTTGGGAGCAGCAGAACAGTATAGAACTTGAGAGACAGGAGATGTGCAGCGGTATAGGTGTAGTACTAGCGGTAGCTGTAACATCACAGTATGGAACCTAACAGACAAAAAAGGAGATGTATGGCTATGTTGTGGTAGTTGTGGCAGTAGTAGGTGTGGTGTGTGCCTTTCACTTGATTATTGTTTTAATTATCTGAGAATTGAAAAAAGGCTATTTTAATATTGAATCGATTCTGAAAAATAAGTCTGTGTCCTTTATCAAAAGAAGCAACACTAGAACACTACTAAAGTCTTTTGACTATTTTTTATGGCTTCAATGTAATCAAAGTATTTTTATTTACAAATTGTTGAACCACCAAATGCATTAAAGGGGTTGTCTCACTTCAGAAAATAGCATTTATCATGTAAAGGAAGTTAATACAAGGCATTTCCTAATGTATTGTGATTGTCCATATTGCTTCCTATGCTGGCTTGATTCATTTTTCAATCACATGAAACACTGCTCATTTCCATGGTTACGACCGCCTTTCAATTCATCAGCGGTGGCTGTGATTGCACACTATAGTAAAAAGTGCTGGCCTCTCTGGTGGCCAGGACCGTGGGAGCTCACACAGGCTGGTGCTTTTATCTATAGTGTGGCGTGCAAGCACGGCCACTACTAATGGATTGCAGGGTGGTTGCAACCATGGAAATGAGTCTGAAGTCTGAACTTCAACTGCATCTGAATTGTTTTGTTCAAAATCCATTGTGGTAATGTACAGAACAAAAATTAGAAACATGTTGTCTCTTTCCAAATATATATGGACCTAACTGTATATTTAGATAGGTAGACTGAATTGCTTGATAAAAAGAATGGTTTAACACTAGGAATAGGATAGGATGAGATAGTTTATTGAGTGTTTTTGTCACGTGTGGGAGGGAAGCCCCATATCGAACAAAGGAGAGAAAGAGGAAAGGAAATAAGGCCTGAAAACTAGGGAAGGAAGATGAACAGCTCCTAGTGGAAACCCTAATGGAAGCCCTGACTGACTACCAGTATGAACAGACCCCAGAGGTAGGTGTCCATGTCCATTATATAACTATAACTTGAATATGTTTTAGTAAACAGGTAATAAAAACAGAATTTGTGTCAGTGTCCAAATATATATGGACCTAACTGTATCTTACCAATTCCTAAAACCGTCCCTGTAAGATCCTAATCAGGCTGTTATGTGTGTCTAACTGCTGTGTCAATATCATCTCTCCTGATTGGCTGTGAGGCAAGGCATTATTGGCAAGCCTGCTGGACAGATCCCTGCCCAGGGTCACACAATCTTCCGTATTCATCTTCCCTGCCCTGTTTCCCTCACTAGTGTACTGAATTTGAAATGTAAAATGGTTGGGGCAGCTTTGTGTAATTCATTCGAATTGAATCTCCAAAACTTCAGCTTGAGTTGGAAGTAGAATTTTTGAGAAAATATTAATGAATTCAATTAGTTTAGAATCAATTCACTCATCTTTGGTTAGGGACAATATGCCATATACACACTTTGGGATATTCCAATGTAAAAGCCAAGTGACAAAATAATATGAAATTTGAAAATAGCCTGTTGCCAAATGCAGAGCGCCAACTGTCAGTACTTGGAATGTTGTGCAGTATATTTCAGAAAAGGAGGGCATATAAAATGTCTACTTTTATAAATACAGTAAGTGTCAAGTTTTGTTATACTGTAAGAAGCACAAGTAAATGATATGTCAAATACCAGACATCAAAAGTATACATATGCATTGTAAACTTCAGCAGCCTGATCCAGTAGAGGACCAGATTGCCAGATATCAGTGTATCTGGCATAGCCAGATATGGCCACACACCACCAGATCCCTATTGACTACAATGGTATCTGATGGGGATCCGTCCATTTTTGGTATAAATGCCTGCTTTCAGAAGTACAAAAAGTACTGCATGCACAACTTTGTCCGGTAAATTCTGGCAGTCTTTTCCTCAGCCAGATCAGGCTGCCGGAGTTGATATCACAGTGGCATTTATCATGTAGGGAAAGTTAATGTAAGGCACTTACTAATATATTTTATCATTCAAATTGTCTCCTTTGCTGGCTGGATTTTCCATCACATTATACACTTCTCATTTCCATGTTTACGAGCATCAATTAGTAGTGGCTGTGCTTGCACACAATAAAAAAAGGCACCAGCCTGTGTGAGCTCCCACGGTCCTGGCCACCAGAGAGGCCAGCACTTTTTCCTAAAGTGTGCAAGCACAGCCACTGCTGATGGATTGCAAGGTGGTGATAACCATGGAAACGAGCAGTGTTTAATGTGATTGAAAAATGAATCAAGCCAGCATGCGAAGCAATATGGACAATCACAATACATTAGGAAGTGCCTTGTATAAACTTCCTCTACATGATAAATGCTATTTGCTGAAGTTAGACAACCCCTTTAACCCCTTAAGGACACAGCCTTTTTACACCTTAGGACCAGGCCATTTTTTGAAAATCTGACCAGAGTCCCTTTAAGTGCTGATAACTTTAAAACGCTTTGATTTATCCAGGCCGTTCTGAGATTGTTTTTTCGTCACATATTGTACTTCATGACACTGGTAAAATGAAGTCAAAAAAATTATTTTTTTTGCACCAAAAAATACCTAATTTAACAAAAAATTTGGAAAAATTTGCAAATTTCAAAGTTTCAGTTTCTCTACTTCTGTAATACATAGTAATACCCCCAAAAATTGTGATGACTTTACATTCCCCATATGTCTACTTCATGTTAGAATTGATTTGGGAATGATATTTTATTTTTTGGGGATGTTATAAGGCTTAGAAGTTTAGAAGCAAATCTTGAAATTTTTCTGAAATTTACAAAAACTCAATTTTTAGGGACCAGTTCAGGTCTCAAGTCACTTTGCGAGGCTTACATTATAGAAACCACCCAAAAATGACCCCATCTAAGAAACTACACCCCTCAAGGTATTCAAAACTGATTTTGCATACGTTGTTAACCCTTTAGGTGTTGCACAAGAGTTATTGGCAAATGGGGAGGAAATTTGAGAATTTCATTTTTTTGTCTAATTTTTCATTTTAACCCATTTTTTTCCACTAACAAATCAAGGGTTAACAGCCAAACAAGACTGTATCTTTATTGCCCCGACTCTGCCATTTACAGAAACACCCAATATGTGGCCGTAAACTACTGTACGGCCACACAGCGGGGCGTAGAGTGAAAGGTGCGCCGTTTGGTTTTTGGAGGGCTGATTTTGCTGGACTGTTTTTTTGGCACCATGTCCCATTTGAAGCCCCCCTGATGCACCCCTGGAGTAGCAACTCCATAAAAGTGACCCCATCTAAGAAACTACACCCCTCAAGGTATTCAAAACTGATTTTACAAACTTTGTTAACCCTTTAGGTGTTGCACAAGATTTAATGGAAAATAGAGATACAATTTCAAAATTTCACTTTTTTGGCATATTTTCATTTTAATATTTTTTTTCCAGTTACAAAGCAAGGGTTAACAGCCAAACAAAACTCATTATTTATGGCCCTGATTCTGTAGTTTACAGAAACACCCCATATGTGGTCGTAAACTGCTGTACGGGCACACGGCAGGGCGCAGAAGGAAAGGAACGCCATATACGGTTTTTGGAAGGCAGATTTTGCTGGACAGTTTTTTTTTACACCATGTCCCATTTGAAGCCCCCCTGATGCACCCCTAGAGTAGAAACTCCAAAAAAGTGACCCCATTTTAGAAACTACGGGATAGGGTGGCAGTTTTGTTGGTACTAGTTTAGGGTACATATGATTTTTGGTTGCTCTATATTACACTTTTTGTGCGGCAAGGTAACAAGAAATAGATTTTTTGGCACGTTTTTATTTTTTGTTATTGACAACATTCATCTGACAGGTTAGATCATGTGGTAATTTTATAGAGCAGGTTGTCGCGGACGCGGCGATACCTAATATGTATACTATTTTTTTTATTTATGTAAGTTTTACACAATGATTTCATTTTTAAAACAAAAAAAATGTTTTAGTGTCTCCATAGTCTAAGAGCCATAGTTTTTTCAGTTTTTGGGCGATTATCTTACGTAGGGTCTCATTTTTTGCGGGATGAAATGACGGTTTGATTGGCATCTATTTTGGGGTGCATATGACTTTTTGATTGCTTGCTATTACACTTTTTGTGACGTAAGATGACAAAAAATGGCTTTTTTTACACCGTTTTTATTTTAATTTTTTTACGGTGGTCATCTGAGGGGTTAGATCATGTGATATTTTTATAGAGCCGGTCGATACGGACGCGGCGATACCTAATATGTATACTTTTTTTAAAATTTATGTAAGTTTTACACAATGATTTCATTTTTGAAACAAAAAAAATCATGTTTTAGTGTTTCCATAGTCTAAGAGCCATAGTTTTTTCAGTTTTTGGGCGATTATCTTGGGTAGGGTATGATTTTTGCGGGATGAGATGACGGTTTGATTGGTACTATTTTGGCGTACATGCGACTTTTTTGATCACTTTTATTACCTTTTTTGGGAAGTAAGGTGGGCAAAATTTCAATTTCATCATAGTTTTTTATTTTTTATTTTTATGGCGTTCACCGTTCGGGTAAAGTAACATAACCGTTTTATAGATCAGGTCGTTACGGACGCGGCGATACCAAACATGTGTAGGGAATTTTATTTTTTTCATTTTTAATCAGTGATAAATGTGTTTTTTGATTTTTACTTTTTTTTCACTTTTTTAAACTTTTTTTTTGACCCAGACCCACTTGGTTCTTGAAGATCCAGTGGGTCTGATGTCTGTATAATACAGTACAGTACAATATATATTGTTCTGTACTGTATTTTACTTACACTGAACAGATCTATGCTTTTAGCACAGATCTGTTCAGCACCATGGACAGCAGGACGCCTGAGCAGGCGTCCTGTTGCCATGGGAACCTTCCCCGTCTGCTCAGTACTGGTCAGAACTGCGCAGACGGGGAAGGGTAAGCACAGGGCTGAGGGGGGCTCTCTGGGGGCTCTCTCCCTCTCCCATCGGGGGGCTGCAAAGGCACAGCAGCCCCCCGATGGGAGAGGGAGGGAGCTCCCTGCGCTGTTAACCTTTTCCATACAGCGGTCCGTATGGACCGCTGTATGGAAAGGGTTAACGGCTGACATCGCATCGCAGATGTCAGCCGTTTATACCAGGGTGCCAGCAATGTGCTGGCACCCTGGTATACCCACTAGAAACCAACGATTATACAAGGGGAGGCGGGCGGGGGATCGCGATCCCGCCTGCCGCACCGCCCGCCTCCCGCACCGCCCGCACTGCCCGCAACCCTCCCCCTGCACCTCCCACCGGGCTAAAATCACTCGGGGGGTGCAGGGGGAGGGATACAGATCTATTTTAGGAATACTAACGTTTCTGATCCCCGCGGTCAGGGACCGCAGGGATCAGAAACTGCAGAAATCGCAGCAAACCGCAGGTCTGAATTGACCTGCGGTTTGCCGCGATCGCCGACATGGGGGGGTCACGGGACCCCCCCGCGCATTTAGCCTAGGTGCCTGCTCGATGATTTGAGCAGGCACCGGGTTCCGATCACTGCCGGCCGGGCGGCAGTGATCGGAACAACACATGACGTACCGGTACGTCATGTGTCCTTAAGTACCAGGACATCATGACGTACCGGTACGTCATGTGTCCTTAAGAGGTTAAAGGCAACCTGTCACCTGGATTTTATGTATGGAGCTGAGGACATGGGTTGCTAGATGGCCGCTAGCACGTCCGCAATACCCAGTCCCCATAGCTCTGTGTGCTTTTATTTTGTAAAAAAAAACGATTTGATACATATGCAAATTAACCTGAGATGAGTCAGAGCTTGAAAATATGACTCTTCTCTGGTCACACAAGTAAGATATGACTCTTTTATGTTAATTTACATATGTATCAAATCAGTTTTTTTTACACAATAAAAGCACACAGAGCTACAGTATGGGGACTGGATATATCGGATGTGCTAGCGGCCATCTAGCAACCCATGTCCTCAGCAATATACACAAAATCCAGATGACAGGTTCCCTTTAATGCATTTGGTGGTTTAACAATTTGTAAATAAAAATACTTTGATTACATCGAAGCCATAAAAAATAGTCAAAAGACTTTAGTAGTGTTCTAGTGTTGCTTCTTTTGATAAAGGACACAGACTTATTTTTCAGCATCGATTCAATATTAAAATAGCCTTTATTCAATTCTCAAATAATTAAAACAATAATCAAGTGAAAGGCCAAGACTGGCAGTGTTTTCCAGTTTATGCAAAGTGGGAAGTTTAATAGAGGAAAAATATTCCAAAAGAGAAAAAAGTAATTTTATATTAGAATCATTTTTCATGTGGATAGTTAAAATTAATGAAATAATTAAAAAGCTATAAAAGTAAATTAACACAGAGAGAAAAAGTCACCAAAAAGGTAATGCAGAGGTATCTGTGATGAATAAATCCATACTTAGTTAAGAGGATCACTGGAAAGTAAATTTTAAAGGGCATTCATTTGACAGTGCAAAAGTGCAGCAACTAAAATACCTACATTCCTAAACCTGATAACAGTTTATACAAAAATAAGTTCTATCCATGCTGTGTTATCACTGAACTGGAATAACATAAGAAGTAAACTTAACAGAACATAACACAAAATTTAAATCAACCCGAAAGCTCAAAGTTTCCAAAAATGTATCCAATATAATTATTATAGAAAAGTATGCGGAAGATTTATCAAAACTGATTAAAGAAAAACTGGCTTAGTTATCCATAGCAACCAACAGATTCCACATTTCATTTTCCAAAGTAGCACTAAAAAATAAAAGTTGGAATCTGCTTGCTATGGGCAGTGTCATGGTGAGGTGTGGGAGGGAACACCACACCAAACACAAGAGGGGGGGAAGGTATCTGGCCTAGAAGCTATTGAGAGGAAAAGGTCACCACCTAAGGGAAATCCTAACCCTAGCCCTGACTGCTAACCGAATGAACGGACCTCAGTGCTAGGACCACTCATTCACTGAAACCTAAAGCCTGACAACCCTGTAATGCCCTGAGGTAGTGATAGGGCCCAAAGACGACCCGTTCCTTAAGCTGATACAAGAAGGCAGGGGAAACACAAAACAAATACAAAGGAATGAGACACTTAACTCCTGAAGTAGAAGAAAGAACAGGAACACCAGAGGAGACAACACACACCAGCTCTTCCACTTGCAAATGAAGCTGTACACCGCAAGGAGTGAAGGGAGTAGCCAGACTTAAATAGTAATGACCACTATGCTGCACCTGACTAGAGGTGTGGTCATTACCATCAACAACAAAGTGAAATTAAAAGAGGCTGTCAGATGACATCACGTACAGACAGCCTCTCCGACCTTCTAACACCTAGCCTGGGAGTGACCGTGACAGGCAGTTTTCCTTGACATCAGTTTTGATAAATTTCCCCCTGTGCGCAATTGCAGGTTGCTTTAACAGATTATATTTACATCAAATTATACAATTGTATTAGTTTTACATAGATACAAATCAGATAGCGGGTTAGACTGCACAATCTGCTGCCCAAATACGATCCCAATGGAGTAACTATATATTGTGATCTGTTTGCGAACTTGATTGGAATAACTTTTTACTGCCTGAGTAAGAACGCTTAAAATATTACTTTATTCTGATAACGGTTAAAATGTTGTGGCTACCCGCCAACAATTACTGAATATTTGTAATGTGTATCCAGAGTTGATAGGTCAGTCAGAGTTAATGACAGCACTCACAAAGGGAGGGGGTGATTGCTTGATGTGCGTTTGTAGCTTGCAAACAACCCCACACAGCTGTCACACTCTGGGACCTAATATACGGCTCTTATGTGCATAATCCCTGCCTAGTATAGCGTCCACTCGACGCGTTTCTTATGCTGACCACTAGGGGCAGTCTTTCATCAGGAGCAGAGTAACTTGGCTCCCATTGCGTCTCGCCTGTGTACTTTAGCGTGACTGCATCTGGGAGAGAGCAGGGGATAGCGCTGCACGCTGGAGGAGCCACTCGTGCAGCTGAGTAATCGCACAGCCTCCGCCTCTATGACGGCCGTGAACGCGGCCGCCATGAGCGCTCATTACATAGATGGGGCCACTCCCACTGGGCGGAGCTACGGAAAGCAGGGATTGGATGAGGCAGAATAGACCTCCCCTCATGCTGTCCTTCATTGTATGCATAACGCTGACGTGAGTACTGGTTGACTGGCTACAATATAGCTAGTTTGTAAGTAGAAATACAAATCCTATCTGTGGATTATGGGCTACAGCAAGGGAAGGGATGTATAGTCAGTCTCCCTTGACAGGGAAAAAATGGCTAGTAATACTATATACAGTTGCAAGAAAAAGTATGTGAACCCTTTGGAATTATATGGAATTCTGCACAAATTGGTCATAAAATGTGATCTGATATTCATCTAAGTCACAACAATAGACAATCACAGTCTGCTTAAACTAATAACACACAAAGAATTAAATGTTACCATGTTTTTATTGAACACACCATGTAAACATTCATAGTGCAGGTGGAAAAAGTATGTGAACCCCTAGACTAATGACATCTCCAAGAGCTAATTGGAGTGAGGTTTTAGACAATTGGAGTCCAATCAATGAGATGAGATTGGAGGTGTTGGTTACAGCTGCCCTGCCCTATAAAAAACACACATCAGTTCTGGGTTTACTTTTCACAAGAAGCATTGCCTGATGTGAATGATGCCTCGCACAAAAGAGCTCCCAGAAGAGCTACGATTAAGAATTGTTGACTTGCATAAAGCTGGAAAGGGTTATAAAAGTATCTCCAAAAGCCTTGCTGTTCTGATGTCCACGGTAAGACAAATTGTCTACAAATTGAGAAAGTTCAGCACTGCTGCAACTCTCCCTAGGAGTGGCCGTCCTGTAAAGATGACTGCAAGAGCACAGCGCAGACTCAATGAGGTGAAGAAGAATCCTAGAGTGTCAGCTAAAGACTTACAAAAGTCTCTGGCATATGCTAACATCCCTGTTAACGAATCTACGATACGTACAACACTAAACAAGAATGGATTTCATGGGAGGATACCACAGAGGAAGCCACCGCTGTAAAAAAAAAAAAAGCATTGCTGCACGTTTACAGTTTGCATAAGAGCACCTGGATGTTCCACAGCAGTACTGGCAAAATAGTCTGTGGACAGATGAAACCAAAGTTGAGTTGTTTGGAAGAAACACACAACACTATGGGTGGAGAAAAAAAAGCACAGCACACCAACATCAAAACCTGATCCCAACTGTGAAGTATGGTGGTGGGGGCATCATGGTTTGGGGCTGCTTTGCTGTGTCAGGGCCTGGGCGGATTGCTATCATCAAAGGAAAAATGAATTCCCGAGTTTATCAAGACGTTTTGCAGGAGAACTTAAGGCCATCTGTCCACCAGTTGAAGCTCAACAGAAGATGGGTGTTGCAACAGGACTACGACCCAAAGCATAGAAGTAAACCAACAACAGAATGGCTTAAACAGAAGAAAATACGCCTTCTGGAGTGGCCCAATCAGAGTCCTGACCTCAACCCGATTGAGATGCTGTGGCATGACCTCAAGAAAGCGATTCACACCAGACATCCCAAGAATATTGCTGAACTGAAACAGTTCTGTAAAGAAGAATAATCAAGAATTACTCCTGACCGTTGTGCACGTATGATCTGCAACTACAGGAAACATTTGGTTGACGTTATTGCTGCCAAAGGAGGTTCAACCAGTTATTAAATCCAAGGGTTCACATACCTTTTCCACCTGCACTGTGAATGTTTACATGGTGTGTTCCATAAAAACATGATAACATTTAATTCTTTGTGTGTTATTAGTTTAAGCAGACTGTGATTGTCTATTGTTGTGACTTAGATGAATATTAGATCATATTTTATGACCAATTTGTGCAGAAATCCATATAATTCCAAAGGGTTCACATACTTTTTCTTGCAACTGTATGATGATCTATTGTTTACATTTATATATACAGCACTAAGATGTTATTGCTGATATAGGCTGAGGGTATTAGAGCCTGTATGTATCACATTTCAAGGCAAAAAGCGGCATGGCATATACACTCACCTAAAGAATTATTAGGAACACCATACTAATACGGTGTTGGACCCCCTTTTGCCTTCAGAACTGCCTTAATTCTACGTTGCATTGATTCAACAAGGTGCTGATAGCATTCTTTAGAAATGTTGGCCCATATTGATAGGATAGCATCTTGCAGTTGATGGAGATTTGAGGGATGCACATCCAGGGCATGAAGCTCCCGTTCCACCACATCCCAAAGATGCTCTATTGGGTTGAGATCTGGTGACTGTGGGGGCCATTTTAGTACCGTGAACTCATTGTCATGTTCAAGAAACCAATTTGAAATGATTCGAGCTTTGTGACATGGTGCATTATCCTGCTGGAAGTAGCCATCAGAGGATGGATACATGTTCTCATTCTGTTTACGCCAAATTCGGACTCTACCATTTGAATGTCTCAACAGAAATCGAGACTCATCAGACCAGGCAACATTTTTCCAGTCTTCAACAGTCCAATTTTGGTGAGCTTGTGAAAATTGTAGCCTCTTTTTCCTATTTGTAGTGGAGATGAGTGGTACCCGGTGGGGTCTTCTGCTGTTGCAGCCCATCCGCCTCAACTTTGTGCGTGTTGTGGCTTCACAAATGCTTTGCTGCATACCTCGGTTGCAACGAGTGGTTATTTCAGTCAACCACAAGGCACAAGGCATTTTTGCCCACAGGACTGCCGCATACTGGATGTTTTTCCCTTTTCACACCATTCTTTGTAAACCCTAGAAATGGTTGTGCGTGAAAATCCCAGTAACTGAGCAGATTGTGAAATACTCAGACCGGCCCGTCTGGCACCAACAACCATGCCACGCTCAAAATTGCTTAAATCACCTTTCTTTCCCATTCTGACATTCAGTTTGGAGTTCAGGAGATTGTCTTGACCAGGACCACCCCCCTAAATGCATTGATGCAACTGCCATGTGATTGGTTGACTAGATTTTTGCATTAATGAGAAATAGAACAGGTGTTCCTAATAATTCTTTAGGTGAGTGTATATACACTGCTCAAAAAAATAAAGGGAACACAAAAATAACACATCCTAGATCTGAATTAATTAAATATTCTTCTGAAATACTTTGTTCTTTACACAGTTCAATCTGCTGACAACAAAATCACACAAAAATGAAAAAAAGGAAATCAAATTTTTTAACCCATGGAGGTCTGGATTTGGAGTCACACTCAAAATTAAAGTGGAAAAACACACTACAGGCTGATCCAACTTTGATGTAATGTCCTTAAAACAAGTCAAAATGAGGCTCAGTAGTGTGTGTGGCCTCCACGTGCCTGTATGACCTCCCTACAACGCCTGTGCATGCTCCTGATGAGGTGGCGGACGGTCTCCTGAGGGATCTCCTCCCAGACCTGGACTAAAGCATCTGCCAACTCCTGGACAGTCTGTGGTGCAACGTGACGTTGGTGGATAGAGCGAGACATGATGTCCCAGATGTGCTCAATTGGATTCAGGTCTGGGGAACGGGCGGGCCTGTCCATAGCATCAATGCCTTCGTCTTGCAGGAACTGCTGACACACTCCAGCAACATGAGGTCTAGCATTGTCTTGCATTAGGAGGAACCCAGGGCCAACCGCACCAGCATATGGTCTTACATATACAGTGCTGCCCATAATTATTCATACCCTGGCAAATTTTGACTTAAAGTTACTTTTATTCAACCAGCAAGTAATTTTTTGACGGGAAATGACATAGGTGTCTCCCAAAAGATAATAAGACGATGTACAAGAGGCATTATTGTGGAAAAAATATATACATTTCTCAGCTTTTATTTACATTTGAGCAAAAAGTATCCAGTCCAAAATTATACATACCCTTCTCAATAATCAATACAAAAGGCTTTATTGGCTATTACAGCAATCAAACGCTTCCTATAATTGCAGACCAGCTTTTTGCATGTCTCCACAGGTATTTTTGCCCATTCATCTTTAGCAATGAGCTCCAAATCTTTCAGGTTGGAGGGTCTTCTTGCCATCACCCTGATCTTTAGCTCCCTCCACAGATTCTCAATTGGATTCAAGTCTGCACTCTGGCTGGGCCACTCCAAAACGTTGTTGTCTGCTAACCATTTATTCACCACTTTTGCTGTGTGTTTTGGGTCATTGTTATGCTGAAATGTCCACTGGTGCCCAAGGCCTAGTTTCTTTACAGACTGCCTGCTGTTGTCGTTGAGAATCCTCATGTATTGCTTTTTTTTCATGGTGCCGTTTACAGTGATTAGGTTCCCTGGTCCATTGGCTGAAATAAAAAACCAAAGCATTAGGTTCCCACCACCATGTTTGAAAGTGGGGATTGGTGTTCTTTGGGTTGAAGGCTTCTCCTTTTTTACACCAACTGGACACTTTTTGCTCAAATGTAAATAAAAGCTGAGAAATGTTATTTTTTTCCACAATAATGCCTCTTGTACATCGTCTTATTATTATTTTTTGGGAGACACCTACAGTATGTCATTTTCCATCATTACTTGCTGGTTGAACAAGAGTAACTTTAAGTCAAAATTTGCCAGGGGTATGAATAATTATGGGCAGCACTGTATGTATATGTGGTTCCAGCACCACCTAGGGGTGAATTGTTGTAATGCAACTACCAGCCTGCTGTAGGGAATTTGCAGCTTAAAACATAGAAAATACAATGGCATAAAATGACATACATGAGATTTACGGGGCCCACTTCCAACACAAAGTGGGACACTCCATTTGCACCAAAATCTGCTGTGTTGGAGTGGCTTCGTGAGGTGTGCCAACCGTCTCATGCGAGAAGACGGTGATCCTGGAGAGATAAATGACCGCGAGTTGTCACAATATATATGGTGCCAGTACCACCTAGGGGTGATTGGATGTAATGACGTGCAAGATGTAAACAACCTGTCATGACATAACATACTGCAAATATCTATACAGGGAGTGCAGAATTATTAGGCAAGTTGTATTTTTGAGGATTAATTTTATTATTGAACAACAACCATGTTCTCAATGAACCCAAAAAACTCATTAATATCAAAGCTGAATATTTTTGGAAGTAGTTTTTAGTTTGTTTTTTGTTTTAGCTATTTTAGGGGGATATCTGTGTGTGCAGGTGACTATTACTGTGCATAATTATTAGGCAACTTAACAAAAAACAAATATATACCCATTTCAATTATTTATTTTTACCAGTGAAACCAATATAGCATCTCAACATTCACAAATATACATTTCTGACATTCAAAAACAAAACAAAAACAAATCAGTGACCAATATAGCCACCTTTCTTTGCAAGGACACTCAAAAGCCTGCCATCCATGGATTCTGTCAGTGTTTTGATCTGTTCACCATCAACATTGCGTGCAGCAGCAACCACAGTCTCCCAGACACTGTTCAGAGAGGTGTACTGTTTTCCCTCCTTGTAAATCGCACATTTGATGATGGACCACAGGTTCTCAATGGGGTTAAGATCAGGTGAACAAGGAGGCCATGTCATTAGATTTTCTTCTTTTATACCCTTTCTTGCCAGCCACGCTGTGGAGTACTTGGACGCGTGTGATGGAGCATTGTCCTGCATGAAAATCATGTTTTTCTTGAAGGATGCAGACTTCTTCCTGTACCACTGATTGAAGAAGGTGTCTTCCAGAAACTGGCAGTAGGACTGGGAGTTGAGCTTGACTCCATCCTCAACCCGAAAAGGCCCCACAAGCTCATCTTTGATGATACCAGCCCAAACCAGTACTCCACCTCCACCTTGCTGGCGTCTGAGTCGGACTGGAGCTCTCTGCCCTTTACCAATCCAGCCACGGGCCCATCCATCTGGCCCATCAAGACTCACTCTCATTTCATCAGTCCATAAAACCTTAGAAAAATCAGTCTTGAGATATTTCTTGGCCCAGTCTTGACGTTTCAGCTTGTGTGTCTTGTTCAGTGGTGGTCGTCTTTCAGCCTTTCTTACCTTGGCCATGTCTCTGAGTATTGCACACCTTGTGCTTTTGGGCACTCCAGTGATGTTGCAGCTCTGAAATATGGTCAAACTGGTGGCAAGTGGCATCTTGGCAGCTGCACGCTTGACTTTTCTCAGTTCATGGGCAGTTATTTTGCGCCTTGGTTTTTCCACACGCTTCTTGCGACCCTGTTGACTATTTTGAATGAAACGCTTGATTGTTTGATGATCACGCTTCAGAAGCTTTGCAATTTTAAGAGTGCTGCATCCCTCTGCAAGATATCTCACTATTTTTGACTTTTCTGAGCCTGTCAAGTCCTTCTTTTGACCCATTTTGCCAAAGGAAAGGAAGTTGCCTAATAATTATGCACACCTGATATAGGGTGTTGATGTCATTAGACCACACCCCTTCTCATTACAGAGATGCACATCAGCTAATATGCTTAATTGGTAGTAGGCTTTCGAGCCCATACAGCTTGGAGTAAGACAACATGCATAAAGAGGATGATGTGGTCAAAATACTCATTTGCCTAATAATTCTGCACGCAGTGTATATATATATATATATATATATATACACACACACACACACACACACACACAAGGCCCCACTACTGATACGGAGTAGGACACTGCACTGTGTTCCCTCCTCATCATGTTTTAGGTCTCTCTAAGACATGAAGGACGGATCTGAGTTGTGAGACGTGGGTCACAGTAGCGAGCCAGCTCTACCGAACATACAGGAGAGTACAGCACTACTTACCTCTTACATGCAGTGATGTCCTTTGATGCAGAAGTTCCCTTTCCTTATCTCCATTTGGCCCAGGTTGCCAAATTCTTTTAGCCATATCTTCTCTCTGCAGAGTTTTCAACATGGACATATTAGATTCCTCACTCTTCCATCATCCTCCCTCTGCTGGTGCCCCAACATTGTCATCATGCTGCCACCCAATATTCCCCAATACTATATTGCTGAAAAATAGAGCCCCAATATTATTAATAATGACTGTATAGTGCCAACAGTAGTAATAATGCTCCTCTAGTGCATCCAGCATTAATAATGCCCCCTATAGTGCCCTCCAGTAATTATAATGTCCGCTAAAATGTTCCAGTAATAATACCTCCTTTCATTATGTTCCCAGTAACAACGCCTATATTGTTCTCCAGAAATACTGTAATGAAATCTAGGATGCCACTAGCAATAGAAGTGCTCCTACAGTGCCTCCAGCAATAATACCCCCCTATTGTACCCCCAGTAAAAATGCCATTATAGTACCCCAGTTTTAATAATTTACCCTATAGTGTCCCCAGTAATATTGCCCCTGAAAAAAAAATCCCCCTATAGTGGCTCAGTATTAAAATCCTCCCAGTGCCTTCAGTATGCCTACTATAGTGCCCCATGAATACAAAAGTCCACGTAATGCGCCGGTATTAAAATATCCTCAGTTCCTCCAGTAATGCCCCCGATGATACTCACTATATTGCCCTAGTGTTCAGTTCCCAGTACTTCTAGTAATGACTAGTGATGAGCGGCAGGGGTCATATTCGAATTTGCGATATTTCACGAATATTTTGCAGAATATTCGTCGAATATTCGCAAATTCGAATTTTCGTTATATTCTACGATTTTTTTTACTGGAAAAATCGGCAAGGTAATGATTGTGTAATATGCGAATTTTCGTAATTCGAATTTTCAGATTCTAATTTTTTATTGCAAATTTTTCAACTTACAACTATTAGACAAAGAAGATTATAGCACTATATTAGCTAAATTGCTCTATATTCGATTTTTTTTCCCGAATATTCGCTATATTGCTATAACTTAGTTTTTTCGAATATTCATAATATTCTAAAACAAGAATATATAGCAATATAGCGAATATTCGAAAAAAACAAATGTAGAGCAATTTAGCTAATATAGTGCTATAATTTTCTTTGTCTAATAGTTGTCATTTTTTTTCTCATCTGAAGTTCAGATTGGAAAAAAATTACAACTATAAAAAAATAAGATTATAGCACTTGTGGTGTCTCACAGGGTGAAGTAATTGAGGGTATATATGTGTCTCCCAGGTTCTTAGCATATGCTGAAGAAAGTTATTTAGGAAAGGGTTAAAAACCTAAGCCTGGGTCCTGATGAGCTGCACCTGGGGAGTTGCTAGAAAACTGGGCTGACAACACACTTGCTCAGAACTTCCTGGGAGTGAGAGAAGCCACATCTCACTGAGGGACCCTGAAGGTCCAGAGCCTGCAAACTGCAAGTATCACAGGTTGCTGTTCAGACAGCGTGCTTATTTTGGGTGGACTGAGGATAGCTCATCCACGTCCTAGAGAGGGACCTATTGTTTAGTTAGAGCCTGGACAAGGCTAGGTGTTCTGTTTGTTTTTGTATTTTAATGCAACCTGTGAAATAAAGCTGGCAGGACGCCAGTTGAAATGCACTTCTGTCTCCTGAGGTCTCCTCCTGTGAAATACTCTGACTAATCCCCCTACCTTTTCACCTCTGGAAAGGTGAGCTAAATAACGGACTGCCACAATTGGTGTCGGATGCGGGCAACGACACCTCAGAAAAGCTGAATGCTGCAGTGCTGTGTGGGAACTTAAAGGGCCAGAAGCCCGTTTGCTCAGTGGAACAGGTGCTGCTGAATACTTAAAAAAAAAACTGTGTGGAGTTAAAGGGGGCTTGCTGCTGAAAATTTTTCTGGTCCTTGAACAGCTGGTTGCTAAGGGTAACGCCTGAATACAAATTGTTTATGGACTTGGACAGGTATATGTCCTGGGTAAAACCTGCTACATTGCTGCAGAGAAAGACTCCTGACATGGAGGATATGTTAAAGGCTTTGCTGCAAGCCACTGCAGCCCAGCAACATGCAAACAAAGTGCAGCAAGAAGCTAATCGGCAGACAGAGGATCTGGCGCGGTCTATGGCAATGCAACTTACCACTCTAACCGAGATGCAAAACAAAGATCGTGTTGCTTTGACTGAGGTGGTGCAGCGCTTTGCAGACCAGACCCCTTGGTCGACTGAAATTGGTCCCATGGGGAAGAAGGACATATGTGCTGGGAACTACCTACAAAAGATGGCTGCCACGGATGATGTGGAGGCTTATTTGATGACCTTTGAGCGCACCGCTGAGCGTGAAAGATGGCCACTAGATCGGTGGGCGGGGTTGATAGCCCCCTTTCTGAGTGGAGAGGCTCAGAAGTCTTATTATGATTTGGATCCTGCCGACGCTCAGGATTACTGTAAGCTGAAAGCAGAGATTTTGGCCCGTCTGGGAGTTACTTTGTCGGTTCGGGCCCAAAGAGTGCACCATTGGGGTTTTCAGGTAGACAAACCAGCTCGCTCCCAAATGTACGACCTGGTACACTTAACCAAGAAGTGGTTACAACCAGATGTTCTATCGGCTCCAGAGGTTGTCCAACGTGTGGTAGTGGACAGATATCTTAGAGCCCTTCCACCTGAAATATGCAAGTGGGTTACCCACGGTGACCCTAACAGCGCAGATGAGTTGGTCTCTCTGGTGGAAAGATATGCTGCGGCAAAGGACCTGTTACAAAAGCCCTGCCTAACCCAGGAAAGTACCCGGCAGGGGGGTACTCCTGCGAGGGGTGGGGCCCCTAACAGGGACACAAGGTCCAAAGCTGAACTCTGGCCGGAACGCTCCGAAAGGTCCAAGTCTGATTTTCTGAGACCAGAACCTATCAAATGCTTCCGGTGTAGGGGACCAGGACATATTGCTGCTAACTGTCCGTTAAACTCAGAGCCCATGCAGTGTGATATGAGTGCTATGCCGAATACGAAATCTATGTTTGCCCAAGGGGTTTGTTCTATTGGGACCCCTGAAAAGGTCTATAAACATGTGTCCTGTTTCAGTAGAGGGGAGAGAGGTGCAGGCTCTCCTGGATACTGGCAGTATGATCACGTTGGTCAAAGCCAGTTTGGTAAACTCCGATAGCTTCCAGACCCAGTCAGTAGGGGTCACCTGTATTCATGGGGAAACTCGCGAGTATAATATGTTACCATAGGAACTGTGCTCAACCAGGTAACCTGTCAGGTAGCGATAATACCCACTCTCATGTATGACGTAATACTGGGGAGGGATTTTCCTTTTTTCTGGGAATTGTGGGAAAAAAGGGTTAAAGAGCCAACAGTGGTTACGATCTCTGGAGAAAGGGCAACAGGAGTCACAGAACCTGAGCTTCTTCATGAGGTTCTGTCATCTCCTGATAAGGCCGTGTTTCCTTTTGATGTAATGTCAGGGGACACCGAAACCACTGATGTAAGTGGGGAGCCAGAGGAGAGGGTTGAAAATGTCTTAGCGGATATAAAGGTTTCACGCGACAATTTTGCCACAGCGCAGCTGAATGACCCTACTTTGGTTCGGGCCCGGGAAAATGTAAAAATAATAAATGGTGTTCTGATTTACCCAGATGTCACGCTTGCTTATCCCCATATCGCGATGCAAAATAACTTACTGTATCAGGTAGACAAGCAAGGTGAAGATTAAGCCCTACCGGGTCCCCGAAGCGAGGCGCGAGGTCATTACCCAAGAGATTAACAAGATGTTAGACCTAGGGGTAATAGAAGAGTCCGTAAGTGAGTGGTCTAGTCCCATCGTTTTAATTCCCAAACCTGATGGGTCCATTAGGTTCTGTAATGACTATCGCCAGTTAAACTTGGTCTCAAAGTTTGACGCCTACCCAATGGCGAGAGTAGACGAACTAATAGACAAGCTGGGTAGTGCTCGGTACTTAACAACATTGGACTTAACTAAAGGGTACTGGCAAATTCTGCTAACTGAAAGAGCCAAGGAAAAGACTGCTTTTTCTGCACCCAGTGGTCATTTCCAATACACTAGGTTGCCATTTGGCCTCCATGGGGCCCCGGCGACTTTTCAGCGTATGATGGATAGGATCCTAAGGCCACATATTGGTTATACATCAGCATATCTGGATGATGTAATAATTTACAGTAGCGACTGGGAGTCTCACCTACAAAAAGTGCAGGCGGTCGTGGATTCACTAAGACAGGCGGGTCTCACCGCAAACCCTAAAAAGTGTGCCATCGGCTTGGAAGAAGCCAAGTATTTGGGATACACCATTGGGCGGGGTCTGATCAAACCCCAGCTAAACAAAATAGACTCAATACAAAACTGGCCTAGACCCCTAAACAAGAAGCAAGTGGGGTCGTTTTTGGGAATTGCAGGGTATTACAGAAGGTTTATCCCTAATTTTGCATCTATGGCGGTTCCCTTAACCGATCTTACAAAAGGAAAAAATTTGGTGATGATAAAATGGACCCCAGAGGCCGAGAGGGCGTTCCAATCCTTGAAACAAGCCCTGTGCTCCCAGCCGGTACTGGTATGTCCGGATTTTCATAAACCCTTCTCACTGCAAACCGATTCTTCGGAGGCTGGGTTAGGAGCAGTGTTATCACAAATAATTGATGGGGAAGAACACCCTGTCTTATACATAAGTCGGAAGCTGAATGACCATGAAAAGAGGTATGCCACTGTAGAGAAAGAGGCTTTGGCCATTAAATGGGCCCTGGACGCTCTCAAATACTACCTACTGGGCAGAGAATTCACCCTCATCACAGACCATGCACCCCTAAAGTGGATGCAGAATAACAAGGAAAGGAATAGTAGGGTTACCAGGTGGTTTCTGTCCCTCCAGCCTTTTAGGTTCACAGTACAGCACCGAGCAGGCAGCCTCCAGGGAAATGTAGATGGTTTGTCTCGTACTTACTGTTTGTCAAGCCAGGGTGCCCCAACCCATAGGTTAGTGCAAAAGGGGGGGAAATGTGGTGTCTCACAGGGTGAAGTAATTGAGGGTATATATGTGTCTCCCAGGTTCTTAGCATATGCTGAAGAAAGTTATTTAGGAAAGGGTTAAAAACCTAAGCCTGGGTCCTGATGAGCTGCACCTGGGGAGTTGCTAGAAATCTGGGCTGACAACACACTTGCTCAGAACTTCCTGGGAGTGAGAGAAGCCACATCTCACTGAGGGACCCTGAAGGTCCAGAGCCTGCAAACTGCAGGTATCACAGGTTGCTGTTCAGACAGCGTGCTTATTTTGGGTGGACTGAGGATAGCTCATCCACGTCCTAGAGAGGGACCTATTGTTTAGTTAGAGCCTGGACAAGGCTAGGTGTTCTGTTTATGTTTTTGTATTTTAATGCAACCTGTGAAATAAAGCTGGCAGGACGCCAGTTGAAATGCACTTCTGTCTCCTGAGGTCTCCTTCTGTGAAATACTCTGACTAATCCCCCTACCTTTTCACCTCTGGAAAGGTGAGCTAAATAACGGACTGCCACACACTATATTAGCTAAATTGCTCTATATTCGTTTTTTTTCGAATATTCGTTATATTGCTATAACTTTGTTTTTTCGAATATTCGTAATATTCTAAAAACATAGAAACATAGAACATAGAATGTGTCGGCAGATAAGAACCATTTGGCCCATCTAGTCTGCCCAATATACTAAATACTATGGATGGCCCCCGGCCCTATCTTATATGAAGGATGGCCTTATGCCTATCCCATGCATGCTTAAACCCCTTCACTGTATTTGCAGCTACCACTTCTGCAGGAAGGCTATTCCATGCATCCACTACTCTCTCAGTAAAGTAATACTTCCTTATATTACTTTTAAACCTTTGCCCCTCTAATTTAAAACTGTGTCCTCTTGTGGTAGTTTTTCTTCTTTTAAATATGCTCTCTTCCTTTACCGAGTTGATTCCCTTTATGTATTTAAATATTCGCTATATAAAGCAATATAGCGAATATTCGAAAAAAACTAATATAGAGCAAAATTCGCAAACACTACTACTTCTAAAGTCAAGTATATTGCAGCCTTCTTATTGGCCCACAGGCTAGAAGCAGGGAGGGATCATGTGTACTGATTAAAAAATAAAAAATCGAATAAAAAAAAAAGGGAATTTTTTTTTTCGAATATTCGAAATGACGAGTATATATAACTATATTCGAAATATTCGCGAATTTTCGAAGTACCTATATTCGCGATAAAAATTTGAAATTCGAATATTCGTGATCAACACTATTGTTCACACCATAGTTAGCGTAGTGGTAGGACTCCTTGCCATGCTGAGAGACCGTGAGTCGTGGTGCATGATGGGCTCCGATATGTTCCTGACAGGAATATATTGGCAAAAGTCTCAGCTTTTAATATCTGCATTTATGACTAGCCAGTATAGTCAGTGGCATATCCGTTTGGTGCATTTTTTCTGTGATTTATATGATTATATTTTCATCCACACAATGCTCCGTTTTGTGTAGGATGCCTTTGTGGTGCATGTGGACCGCGTCGACATCCTCCATCGTACGCATTTTTTAGATGGGGATAGTCGTTTGCTGCAGTCCACATGCGGTGGGACTGCTCCCCCAATGAGAAACACGCTACAGTGTTAGGGGTTGAGCAGTTCCCCCCCAGATTTGCCACGATATTTCTGTGATTTTGTTTTATATGTATTGAATGTGCCTTTACCTGGCATTTAAACACTCCTTTGCACCTGGTAACCTCCATCACATGGTCTGATATAGGTGTGGCTTACAGTCTGGCTTTATTCACATTGCATTAGTTGTCCTGCTATGCGGTTGTGTGGAAGCTTTGCTGTGAGCTGGATTACATCACCTTCAGACCTTGTTCACACCACAGTTAGCGTAGTGGTAGGACCCCGTGCCATGCTGAGTGACCGTGACGTGGTGCATGATGGGCTCCGATATTTTCCTGACAGTAATATATTGGCAAAAGTCTCATCTTTTAATATCTGCTTGTATGACTAGCCAGTATAGTCAGTGGCATATCCGTTTGGTGCATTTTTTTCAGGTGTGTATGTAGCATAAATACCCGCTTTTAATTCACTAACATCAGCCTGCTGACGAAGCCAGTAGGGTGGCGAAATGCGCGTTGGGGTATAGGCATTTCTGTTGCCCCGGGTACTCCGCTCATCATGGGTAACTAACAATGTTTGTCCACAGTTATATTGTGTTACTTACAGCAATGGTTGTGTGGTCTGTGGGTTTACCATTGGGCTATATTATATGATCTGGCACTGGATATCTGTCTGACAGACCACTGGTCGCCCCTAACCACCTGCATGCAGCTGTATCTTCTCTGTATGTTCATTGACATATTTACTGTGGGCATGTGTTGATGTATCTCGCATCAGTGTTCATTGCAGCTAGCAACTGTGGCTACTTGCAGCCCCCCTCTGTATACACACTTTGATATGCGGACCTTTTGATCTATATTGTATTTAGACTGGACACTGTTCCGGCATGATACTGGTCCCCATTCATCGTATGTATACTATAGTTGTACCATCAACTACTATCATTTTGTATAGTTAGTGTTTTTCATCCACACTGTGTATTGTGGGAGCTATGTATACATGTTTTACCCAGGGTTATTTTACATCATCATTACAATCAGCTGAGTACCTGTGCGATTCCCTCTATCAGGGGTATCAGGAGTGAAGAGATTTTGTGATCTCCTTCCCCTTTTCTTTTGTTTTCACCTTGTCTATTTATTATTGATTATTATTTTTTGTCATAATAAAAGATTCATGATTCATTACATGAGTACATTTCAGTATTTGTGTGGGCTATTGGGTTGGTTCGTGTAGGCGCTGTTCTCTGAATACTCTCCTTCTTTTTCAGATATCTAGTCGGTTTCATTTCTATATGGCTATCCCTCTAACGCAGTCAACCCTCTTGTCTGACTGCCTTCTTCCAACTGGCTACTCTACTCTTCAAGAGAAAAAGCTCACCACGTTGTGCATATAGAACCACACCTTTTACCAGTTAAAGATTGGATCCACATGCCCGGCCTCTGTGCTCACCAAATAGACCAAATGGAAAAGGATAATCTTCATAAAATATAGAACCTTATTGCAGAAACATCAAAAAAATCCATAAAACAAGGTCCAGCCTACCTACGCGTTTCGCATCAATGCTTAACCATGGTATGAATACATGTTACAAAGGCTGGACTTTTAAGAACGAAATGAAATGCAGCGTCATGATTGGATGCAAGCTTGCAGTTGTATACAATTACAAAATATTATCATGATTATAAAAAATTTTATAGAATAAATAAATTATTCAGCTAGGATGCCATTAATAAAGATACTGTAGATCATGTCTCCAGTTCATACCTGAAGGAATTCTTGTATCTAATGAATGCATTCAAAAAGCCTCCCTGGCTAGCTAAAGTTGCTGTTGGTTTCCTCCTAGCTGGCTTGTTAACCCTTTCAATGCCAAAAAGTTGAAATAAGTGAGTTGATTATTGTGAACTTCTATGAAGTGCTTTGCTGCACCTGATGCACTGCCTTGGCCCTTGTTCACATAATCAATATGCTCAGCTATGCGCTTTTTCAGTTTCCTTGCGGTGCCACCTGTGTTACAGTATAAAAGATTACACTTTGTACAGCAAATTCCATTGACCACATAAGTAGTATTGCAATTGATAAATGTTTTAATAAAAAAAGGAATTATTATTGGTGTTAAGACTGAATAATTTTTTGGGCTGTAAACTTCCATACATTACAGCGGCTGCCACCAAAGGGAAGAAAAGAGCCAGTCTGTGATATCCATGTTTTTTCATTTCAAATATTTTTGTTGTGAGAGAGGAGGCATATAATGAGCAGGTCATTGAAGTAGCGCCCTAACTATTGCATCACCAAAAACATTATTTGGAGGTAAAAAATTTACAATTCCTCCCAAAATGACATATATAAATTAGCTAGCGAAGGTGACACCTTTCATCCCATAGGGGCACCCTCTGTTTGTAAAAAGAAAATGTGAGAGAGAAGATACTCAATTGCCACCACCAAAAATTGGCAAAAATCAGGTGAATACTGACTGACTGCTCCAACAGCCAAATCATGGGAATACAAGATTATAAGCTAGCAACATCTACTGTAGGCTAAGCCAGACATGATTATCTTGCTAACCTAGATAGTGCATTGATGCCAGCACCTGTTTGCTATCTTGTAAAAAAAAGAAGAGTTTTTCGCACCAGAAACTGTAAGTAAAAGTCCACCCTGGCCCATTCACTTAATCTCTCACACAGTGATCCTGTACCCGCAATGATTGTACGCAATGGTGAAGGAAAAACATCTGTATATAACTTAGGCAGTCCATTGAAAATAAGAGTAACTGAGTGAGAGACGCACATGTGTGAACACTGTCTATCATCCAAAACCCCAAGTGCCACTCCATCCCCCAGCAAACCTTCCAGGGCTGTTTTAAAAGCCTGGGTTGGATCAGAGGTTAATTTGCTCTCTATGTTCTATCTCGATTTAACATAGAAAAATCCATAGAAGAATATCACTCAGTATCAAACACTACGACCCCTCCACCCTTAGGCCTCTTGCACACGACTGTATGGCTTTTTCAGTATTTTGCTGTCCGCAAAAAAACAGATCCGCCAAAAATACGGATGACGTCAGTGTGCATTCCGTTTTTTGCATAACTGAACAGCTGGCCCCTGATAGAACAGCACTATCCTTGTCCATTATGCGGACAATAGAAGGACATGTTCTATCTTTGAACGGAACGGAAAAACGGAAATATGGAAAGGAAGGCATACGGAGTACCTTTAGTTTTTTTTGTGTGGATCCATTGAAATGAATGGTTGGTTTTGTATACGGTACGCCAAAAAAGGGACGTAAACGGGGAAAAAAAAAACTTTCGTGTGCAAGAGGCCTTATCTGCCTCCAGAATCACATGGAAGTATATCTTAATTCCTTGATAGCATGAGTTTTTTTAGTTAAATTGTGATGTTGCGATATGTGGAGGCAGACAAGGTGTCCTGCAAAAACTTTAAATCGTCAAGTGCTTGTACTTTAGATTTTATGGGATAAAACAGGTTTCAGATTGCAAATCCGACAATTTAGCAATAACTGTTTGTACTTGAAAAAGAAAGTTGCCTGAAAAAATCATGTTATCTGCAACATTATCATCAGAAACATCTGACTCATTTTGGATGTCACCATAAAGCCTCTTGCACACGACCGTATGTATTTTGCGGTCTGCAAAAAATACGGATAACATCCGTGTGCCTTCCGTATTTTGCGGTACGGAACAACTGGCCCCTAATAGAACAGTCCTATACTTGTCCGTAATGCGGACAATAATAGGACTATTTTTTGGGGGACGGAATTACGGAAATGAAATGCACACGGAGTACCTTTGGTTTTTTTTTGCGGACCCATTGAAATGAATGGTTCCGTATACGGTCCGCTAAAAAAAACGGATTGGACACAGAATAAAAATACGTTTGTGTGCAGGAGGCCTAACACATATTCTAAGCATCAGACTGGGGTTCCTTGGGTCCACCAGAGGAAATGATTCTATGATTACAGATAGTTAATAAATTCTAATAGGTTTTGAATCAAAGTAGTAGACACTAATGGCAAGTGATTGGATCCAAAGGCAGCCAAATGGGTTTTTGTATCCTTGACCTTTTGGGCCCACTATGATATTAGAGCCTGGGCCCACCAGAGGATACTCTGGTACTCTGGTGGTCCAGTCCGACCCTGAATATACTCTACCCTCTTACAAACATGCAGGGCATATAACCATATACTGTAGGATGAAGTGCACACCCGATCAAAAGGTAGAAAACACAATATAACATGGAAATGCAGTCGTTATTTAGCACCCTGGAGCATTCTAAGGGATCCAGGTAAATAGAATGTAGCACAATGAGAAAAGGCAGCATGTGTGTCTCTTCAGTAATGGGGCAGCACTGGTGCCTTGCAGCGCTGGGGTCCTCAGTTCAAATCCAACCAAGGACTAGATCTAAATAGAGTTTGTATGTTCTCCCAGTGTTTGCTCCAAAGACATTCTGATAGGGAACTTAGTTTGTGAGCCCCATTGGGAACAGTGTGATGCTAATGTCTGTAAAGCACTTCAGAATATAGCAGCACTATATAAGTGCTAAAGTAAATAAATAACAATGTCTATCAATGATTTAACCCTTTCAGGCTGGGAGGTTTTTTTCTGCGCTCTCTGCTTTCCCAGAGCCATAACTTTTTTTTTTGTCTGTTCACATAGCCATATGAGGGCTTGTTTTTTGCGGGACAAGTTGTAATTTCCAACGCCACCATTTAATATTGCATATGATGTAGTGGGAAGCGGGAAAGAAAAAAAAAAAGCAATTCCACCACAGTTTTAATGGTTTTTATTTTACGACATTCGATGTACGATAAAACAGACCAGCTACTTTTATTCTACAGGTCAGTACGAATCTGGCGATACCTTATATGTATAGTTTTTCTTGTGTTTTGATAGTGATAAAAAAATTAAACGTGGGTTTGATTTTTTTTTCGCCATATTTTGACTCCTATACATTTTTTGTAATTATGTGTTCGGAGCTGTGTGGGTGCCCATTTTGCGGGGTGATCTGAACTTTTCATTGATACTATTCTGGGGTGTGTGACTTTTTGATCACTTTTTATTTAAAAAAATTGTAGAAAATTAAGTGACCAAAAACGGCGAATGGGCCATTTGGAAGCTTTTTTACATTTTGCTGTTTGCCATATGGGGAATATATTTTTATATTTTTATACTATGGGCATTTTCGCAAATCACAACACCCATGATGTGTATTTTTTTATTTTTTTTTGTTCTTTTATTTTTATTTTGGGAAAAGGGGGATGATTTGAATTTTTGTTTTTTTAAATTTATTTTAATTATTTTTTTTTACACTTTTTTCATAGTTCCCATAGGGAACTATAACATGAAATCATTAGATTGCTATTCTCATAAACCCCAATGCTAGGGCATGAAAAAATTGCTTGTTTCCTATGGAGCCCTGTTACAGGCAAGGGCTCCATAGGAAATACTATGCAGCAACCTTGTGTCATTAACAAAAAAGGAGCTGCTGCATACATGCTCCGGCTCCGCAGATCGCCGGAGCGCGCACTTCCGGTGTTTCACGCACTCAGATGCCGTGGTCAGGATTGACCACAGCATCTGAGGGGTTAAATGTCTGCGATCGGCATTACTGCCGATTGTGGACATGAGCCGCTGGTGTCTGCTAGAAGAAGCAGGTGGCCACCCATGGCTCAGGAGTGGGAGCCATCTTTAAAGACCCTGCCAGTGCCGTACATGTACGGCTCTGGGCGTTAAGGGGTTAAATAAAGATTAGATAATTATATTTATAAGTCTTCTTAGACATAGAAGTCTCAAAGATATATGGGCATTTTAGGAATGTATATTACTCTCTTCTTTAAATACAGAGACAGATATGATTTTCTTGGTGCTTTATATCTGCTTTAAACATAATGTGTACAATTTTATTTGTCTGTGTGTATCTTAACGTGATTCCAATAAGGCCTAAAATACTTTTGCATCCTATAATTCATAATTCACTACTTTTTGTCATTATTCATCAACAGACATCACTAAAGAGGTCTCCACTTTATCATGAGGGTAATATTTGAAGTCAGTTTTGAGTCTACATAGGCATAATTTGTGCAAAATATATCAATATGGAGTAGCATGTCTTTAAATGCTACTCCAGTTTTCTTTCCACCACACCACTACTGGAACGAGTCTACAACTTTTTTGTGACTTTTAAAAAAAAGTTGCAGTGATAAATCTGGATTGAAACTACAGTACTTACCATAGTTAACCATGCCCACTTTCACACCCACTTTTCAAAACTGGAATGGAGTGAATGGAGTAAAATACAAAAAGTTGTAAAGTCGTATAGCCTTATTTTTTAAACTTTTTGAGTACAAGGTGTAATTACTGTAACTCCTCCATTTGTTCCTTCTTTTTTTCTGCATCTACTATAATTACAGTTTTAGGCCTCATGCACACGACCGTTGTGTGCACCCGTGGCCGTTGTGCCATTTTCCGTTTTTTTTCGCGGACCCATTGACTTTCAATGGGTTCGTGGAAAAATCGGTAAATGCACAGTTTTGCAGCCGCATCCGTGATCCGTGTTTCCTGGCCGTGAAAAAAATATGACCTGTCCTATTTTTTTCACGGCCAACGGTTCATGGACCCATTCAAGTCAATGGGTCCGTGAAAGAACACGGATGCACACAAGATTGACATCCGTGGCCGTAGGTTAGTTTTTATACAGACGGATCCGAAGATCCGTCTGCATAAAAGCTTTTTCAAAGCTGAGTTTTCACAGCCCCCCCCCCTGTAGTTAACACATTGGTGGCCGGCCCCCCCTCCCTCCCCTGTAGTTAACTCATTGGTGGCCAGTGGGCCCCCCCCTCCCCTGTAGTTAACTCATTGGTGGCCAGTGTGGCCGGCCCCCCCTCCCTCCCCTGTAGTTAACTCATTGGTGGCCAGTGGGCCCCCCCTCCCCTGTAGTTAACTCATTGGTGGCCAGTGGGACCCCCCTCCCCTGTAGTTAACTCATTGGTGGCCAGTGCGGCCGGCCCCCCTCCCTCCCCTGTAGTTAACTCGTTGGTGGCCAGTGGGCCTTCTCCCCTCCCTCCCCCTCCTAATTAAAATCTCCCCCCTATCATTGGTGGCAGCGGAGTGTACCGATCGGAGTCCCAGTTTAATCGCTGGGGCTCCGATCGGTAACCACGGCAACCAGGACGCTACTGCAGTCCCGGTTGCCATGGTTACTTAGCAAGTTGTAGAACCATTATACTTAGCTGCGAGCTGCGATGGTCTGCGTCCGGTCGGGAGCTCCTCCTACGGGTAAGTGACAGGTCCGGCCTGGAGCTCCTCCTACTGGTAAGTGACATGACCTGTCACTTACCAGTAGGAGGAGCTCCCGGCCGGATGCAGAGATCGCAGCTCGCAGGTAAGTATAATGGTTCTACAAATTGCTAAGTAACCATGGCAACCGGGACTGCAGTAGCGTCCTGGTTGCCATGGTTACCGATCGGAGCCCCAGCGATTAAACTGGGACTCCGATCGGTACACTCCGCTGCCACCAATGATAGGGGGGAGATTTTAATTAGGAGGGGGAGGGAGGGGGGGCCCACTGGCCACCAATGAGTTAACTACAGGGGAGGGGGGGGGCCGGCCGCACTGGCCACCAATGAGTTAACTACAGGGGAGGGGGGGGCAGCCGCACTGGCCACCAATGTGTTAACTACAGGGGGGGGGCTGCCCCCTGCTGCCTGGCAGCACCTGCCAGGCAGCAGGGGGCAGTCATGTACAGAGTTCTTTTAGTATATTCTAACCTGAAGCGTCCCCATCACTATGGGAACGCCTCTGTGTTAGAATATACTGTCGGATTTGAGTTTTACGATGTAACTCAAATCCGACGGTATATTCTAACATAGAGGCGTTCCCATGGTGATGGGGACGCTTCAAGTTAAAATGTACCATCGGATTGGAGAAAACTCCGATCCGATGGTATATTAACTCCTGACTTTACATTGAAAGTCAATGGGGGACGGATCCGTTTGAAATTGCACCATATTGTGTCAACGTCAAACGGATCCGTCCCCATTGACTTGCATTGTAATTCAGGACGGATCCGTTTGGCTCCGCACGGCCAGGCGGACACCAAAACGACTTTTTTTTCATGTCCGTGGATCCTCCAAAACTCAAGGAAGACCCACGGACGAAAAAACGGTCACGGATCACGGAAAAACGGAACCCCGTTTTGCGGACCGCAAAAAAATACGGTCGTGTGCATGAGGCCTTAGAGTGTGAGAAACGAACAAGAGTGAAGCTGGCAATTTTTATATTCCACTTATAAGACCAGTATGATCTGTACTCTCAAATATTGAATGATATTCCATTTAGTAAATGTATTGCCTGATTCTGTGAATGCAGTCCAGATCACCTTTTAGTCAGTTTATCACCTTGATATTGACCAATCATGAATTTATCATAAATAAAAAAACATAAAAATTCAAATCACCCCCCTTTTCCCAAAATAAAAATAAAAGAACAAAAAAAAATAAAAAAATACACATCATGGGTGTTGTGATGTGCGAAAATGCCCATAGTATAAAAATATATTCCCCATATGGCAAACAGCAAAATGTAAAAAAGCGTCCAAATGGCCGATTCGCCGTTTTTGGTCGCTTCATTTTCTACAATTTTTTTTAATAAAGTGATCAAAAAGTCATACACACCCCAGAATGGTATCAATGAAAAGTTCAGATCGCGCTGCAAAATGGGCACCCACACAGCTCCGTACACATAATTACAAAAAATTTATAAGAGTCAAAATATGGCGGAAAAAAATAGAACCCACGTTGAATTTTTTTATCACTATCAAAACACAAGAAAAACTATACATATAAGGTATAGCCAGATTTGTACTGACCTGTAGAATAAAAGTAACTGGTCTGTTTTATCGTACATCGAATGTCGTAAAATAAAAACCATTAAAACTGTGGTGGAATTGTTTTTTTTTCTTTCCCGCTTCCCACTACATCATATGCAATATTAAATGGTGGCGTTGGAAATTACAACTTGTCCCGCAAAAAACAAGCCCTCATATGGCTATGTGAACAGACAAATAAAAAAGTCCTATTTCTCGTCACATATTGTTAGCATAGAATGAGCTTTATGTTAGTGATTGTAGTATAAACATTTTTTATACGTTTTGATCTCAAGCCCTTTAAAGCTCCTACAACTGTGAGTGGGGAATGGGGATGTATTATAGTACAGAGGCACAATAATGCATTGCATCTCTACAATGGTCTTATGCTGAAAAAAAGGAAAGAATGTAGCTCAATCCCTGATAAACCAGGGCTCTTCCTAGCAATAAATCATTGAGGTACATCAGCGTAAGGCCACTTTCACTTTAGCATTTTTTGCGGATCCGTCATGGATCTGCAAAAATGCTTCCGTTACCATAATACAACCGCATGCATCCGTCATGAACGGATCCAGTTGTATTATGTCTTCTACAGCCATAATGGATCTGTCATGAACAACATTGAAAGTCAATGGGGAACGGATCAGTTTTCTATTGTGTCAGATAAAACGGATCCATCCTCATTGACTTACATTCTGTGTGAGGACAGATCCGTCTTGCTCCGCACCACATTGCGGACAGAAAAACGCTGCACGCAGGTTTATTCTGTCCTCGATGGGAGCTCAATCAAACAGAACGGAATGCATTTTAGTGCATTCCGTTTCGTTCAGTTCAGTTTTGTCCCCAACTAAGACTGGGCCCCCTCTTGCCCTGGGCCCCATTGCAGTCACATGGTTTGCCGCTATGATAGTTACACCACTGTCTTCAACTATGTATTTGTGCCTTAATTCCAAATTGGTGAAATTAATAAAAATACACATACATTTTTTCAATAATGTTATGGGCAGAGGGTGTGTAACCACTGCGTCAACCAACCTGTTTGACTTTTGGATAATCCTAAAGACTTTATACTGGCAGTCCCCTGGTAACCCTTTAACTCCTATACAGGGAACTGGACTTTTTTGGCAGGGGAGCCACCAGTCCACTACATTCTGGAGTGATTCTAGTGGGGATGACAACTAATCCACAGGGGTTAGAGACACTAGTGTGAAGCACGGAGGAATCAGGAAAAACTCAGTCAGTAACAGTCTGAGGTTGGGGCAGGCAGACTTCATGCAAATCTGTGGAACAGTCCAAAGGTCAAGGCAGGTGCACAGCTTCAGTACTGTGACCAGGTATGCATCAGGTCATGTGGCAGAGGGTCATATTCCAGGAATCAGGCAGAAGTCAGCAGTGGCGTAGCGTGGGTTGCCCCCCCCCCCCCTCCCAACCTGTGGACATGCCCCTTTTACAGATAATGTAGCAGTCCTATATAACACCACAGATAACATGGTGGTAACTCTCTAAGTTCCGATGATGTAGTAGATAAGTATAAGGCCCTAGAATTCAGAACACGCACAGTGTGACCTGAAGTCTGGGGCCAGGATGTGGCAGGGTGGGCCAAATTCTCAATCCACCCCCCAACCCTACCGTATAACAAACATGTGTTTGGACATTACATACATCACTACAAAATATACAGGAGAATACAGCACCACATACCTCATCCATCCAGTGACATCTCCTGTGATGTAGACTTTCCTCAGCGTCTTCATTCGGAGATAAGACCGCCATGACACCTTCTTTCAGCCGTGTCATCTATGCAGAGTTTTATTATTATTTGTTATTATTATATATAATGGCCCCCTCTGTATAATATATAATAGCCCCTCTGTAATATTAGGATATTTAATGGGCCATTATATATCCTAATAATACAGAGGGGGCCATTATACAGTCAGGTCCATAAATATTGGGACATTGACACAATTCTAACATTTTTGGCTCTATACACCACCACAATAGATTTGAAATGAAACGAACAAGATGTGCTTTAACTGCAGACTGTCAGCTTTAATTTGAGAGTATTTACATCCAAATCAGGTGAACGCTGTAGGAATTACAACAGTTTGCATGTGTGCCTCCCACTTGTTAAGGGACCAAAAGTAATGGGACAGAATAATACTCCTAAAACAAACTTTCACTTTTAATACTTGGTTGCAAATCCTTTGCAGTCAATTACAGCCTGAAGTCTGGAACGCATAGACATCACCAGACACTGGGTTTCATCCCTGGTGATGCTCTGCCAGGCCTCTACTGCAACTGTCCTCAGTTCCTGCTTGTTCTTGGGGCATTTTCCCTTCAGTTTTGTCTTCAGCAAGTGAAATGCATGCTCAATCGGATTCAGGTCAGGTGATTGACTTGGCCATTGCATAACATTCCACTTCTTTCCCTTAAAAAACTCTTTGGTTGCTTTTGCAGTATGCTTTGGGTCATTGTCCATCTACACTAGGAAGCGCCGTCCAATGAGTTCTGAAGCATTTGGCTGAATATGAGCGCCGTCCAATGAGTTCTAAAGCATTTGGCTGAATATGAGCAGATAATATTGCCCGAAACACTTCAGAATTCATCCTGCTGATTTTTGTCAGCAGTCCCATCATCAATAAATACAAGAGAACCAGTTCCATTGTCAGCCATACATGCCCACGCCATGACACTACCACCACCATGCTTCACTGATGAGGTGGTATGCTTAGGATCATGAGCAGTTCCTTTCCTTCTCCATACTCTTCTCTTCCCATCACTCTGGTACAAGTTGATCTTGGTCTCATCTGTCCATAGGATATTGTTCCAGAACTGTGAAGGCTTTTTTAGATGTCATTTGGCAAACTCTAATCTGGCCTTCCTGTTTTTGAGGCTCACCAATGGTTTACATCTTGTGGTGAACCCTCTGTATTCACTCTGGTGACGTCTTCTCTTGATTGTTGACTTTGACACACATACACCTACCTCCTGGAGAGTGTTCTTGATTTGGCCAACTGTTGTGAAGGGTGTTTTCTTCACCAGGGAAATAATTCTTTGGTCATCCACCACAGTTGTTTTCTGTGGTCTTCCGGGTCTTTTGGTGTTGCTGAGCTCACCGGTGTGTTCCTTCTTTTTAAGAATGTTTCAAACAGCAAAAACATTAGGAGTGGCCAAAACAACTATCTCTCTGATGGGTTTGTTTTGTTTTTTCAGCCTAATGATGGCTTGCTTCACTGATGGTGACAGCTCTTTGGATCTCATCTTGAGAGTTGACAGCAACAGATTCCAAATGCAAATAGCACACTTGAAATGAACTCTTGACCTTTTATCTGCTCATTGTAATTGAGATAATGAGAGAATAACACTCACCTGGCCATGGAACAGCTGAGAAGCCAATTGTCCCATTACTTTTGGTCCCTTAACAAGTGGGAGGCACATATGCAATCTGTTGTAATTCCTACACTGTTCACCTGATTTGGATGTAAATACCCTCAAATTAAAGCTGACAGTCTGCATTTAAAGCACATCTTGTTTGTTTCATTTCAAATCTATTGTGGTGGTGTATAGAACCAAAAATGTTAGAATTGTGTCAATGTCCCAATATTTATGGACCTGACTGTATATTATAATAATACAGGGGGATCATTATATATAGTAATTATACAAAGGGTCCATTATATATCCTAATATTCCAGAGGGGTCATTATATATAATAATTATACAGAGGCGGCCATTATATATCCTAATATTACAGAGGGGTCTCTATATATAATATGCAGGGGGGGCATTATATATAATAATTATACAAGGGGGCCATTATATATTATACAGAGGGGCCATTATATATTATTGTTATACAGAGGGGCCATAATATACACTGCTTAAAAAAATAAAGGGAACACTTAAACAACACAATGTAACTCCAAGTCAATCACACTTCTGTGAAATTAAACTGTCCACTTAGGAAGCAACACTGAGTGACAATCAATTTCACATGCTGTTGTGCAAATGGGATAGACAACAGGTGGAAATTAAGGGCAATCAGCAAGACACTCCCAATAAAGGAGTGGTTCTGCAGGTGGTGACCACAGACCACTTCTCAGTTCCTATGCTTCCTGGCTGATGTTTTGGTCACTTTTGAATGCTGGCGGTGCTTTCACTCTAGTGTTAGCATGAGACGGAGTCTACAAACCACACAAGTGGCTCAGGTAGTGCAGCTTATCCAGGATGGCACATCAATGCGAGCTGTGGCAAGAAGGTTTGCTGTGTCTGTCAGCGTAGTGTCCAGAGCATGGAGGCGCTACCAGGAGAAAGGCCAGTACATGAGGAGACGTGGAGGAGTCCATAGGAGGGCAACAACCCAGCAGCAGGACCGCTACCTCCGCCTTTGTGCAAGGAGGAACAGGAGGAGCACTGCCAGAGCCCTGCAAAATGACCTCAAGCAGGCCACAAATGTGCATGTGTCTGCTCAAACGGTCAGAAACAGACTCCATGAGGGTGATATAAGGGCCCGACGTACACAGGTGGGGGTTGTGCTTACAGCCCAACACCGTGCAGGACGTTTGGCATTTGCCAGAGAACACCAAAATTGGCAAATTCGCCACTGGCGCCCTGTGCTCTTCACAGATGAAAGCAGGTTCACACTGAGCACATGTGACAGACGTGACAGAGTCTGGAGACGCCGTGGAGAACGGTCTGCTGCCTGCAACATCCTCCAGCATGACCGGTTTGGCATTGGGTCAGTAATGGTGTGGGGTGGCATTTCTTTGGAGGGCCGCACAGCCCTCCATGTGCTCGCCAGAGGTAGCCTGACTGCCATTAGGTACCGAGATGAGATCCTCAGACCCCTTGTGAGACCATATGCTGGTGCGGTTGGCCCTGGGTTCCTCCTAATGCAAGACAATGCTAGACGTCATGTGGCTGGAGTGTGTCAGCAGTTCCTGCAAGATGAAGGCATTGATGCTATAGACTGGCCCGCCCGTTCCCCAGACCTGAATCCAATTGAGCACATCTGGGACATCATGTCTCGCTCTATCCACCAACGTCACGTTGCACCACAGACTGTCCAGGAGTTGGCAGATGCTTTAGTCCAGGTCTGGGAGGAGATCCCTCAGGAGACTGTCCGCCACCTCATCAGGAGCATGCACAGGCATTGTAAGAAGGTCATACAGGCACGTGGAGGCCACACACACACACACTACTGAGCCTCATTTTGACTTGTTTTAAGGACATTACATCAAAGTTGGATCAGCCTGTAGTGTGTTTTTCCACTTTAATTTTGAGTGTGACTCCAAATCCAGACCTCCATGGGTTAAAAAATTTGATTTCCATTTTTTTATTTTTGTGTGATTTTCTTGTCAGCACAGTCAACTATGTAAAGAACAAAGTATTTCAGAAGAATATTTAATTAACTCAGATCTAGGATGTGTTATTTTTGTGTTCCCTTTATTTTTTTGAGCAGTGTATAATCATTATACAAGGGGGCCATTATATATTATACAGAGGGGCCATTATATATTATAGTTATACAGAGGGGCCATAATAAATAATAATTATACAAAGGGGCCATTATATATTATACAGAAGGCCATTATATATTAGTTATACAGAGGGGACATTATATATAATAATTATACAGAGAGGCTATTCATAATGATTCTAATATATAATTGCCCCCCTTTATAATTATTATATATAATGGCCCCCCTGTATAATTATTATATATTATGGCTCCCCCCTGTATAATTATTATATATTATGGCCCCACTGTATAACTATAAATTATAGTTATACAGTGGGGCCATAATATATACTGTAATCATTATACAGGGGGGCCATTACATATTAGAATTATACAGAGACAGAGGGCCCATTATTAGTAGCCTCTCTGTATAAATATAATATATAATGGCCCCTATGTATAATATATGATGGCCCCCTTGTATAATTATTATATATAATGGCCCACTGTATAATATATCATGGCCACCCTGTATTATATAAAATGGTGCCCATTCTTTCTAAATATACCGGCCTCCTTTGTATCTCTTCTGCCCACCCACCTCCATAGTGCCCCCAGTACTTACATACTCTGACCTCTCTTCATCACTTCTTGTAGTCTTTGCTTGGGCGTCCCGGCGCAGGTGGTCAGGAACACATCACACTGCCCTCCTGAGCCATGTCATCACGTCATCTCGGTAGACCGGGCGCAGGAGGTCTCGGTGATATAATCGCAATCTCCTGGACTCCTGCGTCGCTCTGCTGCTTCTAAAAGCTTCAGGCCAGGCGGATCGGAGGGGATGGGAGCCATAGGCTTCCATCACCCTCATTTTACTGCCTTCTGTCTGGCGCCCCCTACAATTTGGCGCCTGCCCCCCCCCCCCCCCCCCGCTACGCCCCTGGAAGTCAGTACACAGGCAGACAAGCAGATTATAGCACATTTGCAGAATCTTTCAAGCTAGAAAACCTATGGATCAGGCAGAGAATGAGACAAGCAGAACATCATGTGTAGAAGAAGCTGAGTAATAAATTAGAGGCAGCTGCACACAGAACCAAAGGAGGGATTCACCCTTGCAATACTGCAAAATTAGGGAAGGTTCAAATCAGAATACATTTTCCCCAATAGACACACAGGATACTGTCGCCCCCGGGCTTGCTGTTGGAGTTATGGACCTGTGACAGACACAGGGTGAGTGCACCAGCACTCATGCCCACCCAAATTAGCGAGGCAATGGCTGGCACAAGTGTAACAAATAGTTTATCTTCACTTAAACATTATATAAATGTAAAGGTGATGTAACAGAAAAAAAGTTGACCAACAGATGGGAAAAAGTAAAACAATTTACAAGAGATGCCATTTTTTTTCACATTACATATACATTAATCTGTAAGCGTAAAAGTGTAAGAAAACAAATGAAGAGTAAAACTAAGCAAATAAACTTGACACATTGTTTATACAGAAAAAAATATAACTATTCAATTTTAATACTGGTCAGTATTTAATTGCTGTTCATTTGCTGGTCTGTCAATTATTCAAACTGAGAATTTATTTAAACTAATGAATCATAAATTATAATTGTTTCCAAGAATAACATTAGGAATCTTATCTCTATGATGCCTTCTATCATTAAAATAAGACAATTCCAGATAAGTTGTATGAAATGACATACTGAAATGTCCAGCAATGAATAATTAGTGTTGATCAGACCTCATTATTTTTTCTAATACCTCCTAACTGCTCAATTAAGCATCTGGTGCAATTTCTGAACTTTGTTGACTGTTACTTTTCCACATGATCTCTTGATCATTATCAAAGCTGAATCTTTTAAGACTTCTATATAATCAGTTTATAAACGAGAACTGAGAATTAAATAATGCACCTTATTACTGTTGTATAACAGATTTTTACCCTTGAAACATTATAGGTTATTTTAAGCAATGTTTTTCATCTAATAATTGATAATGAAGAAAAAATATAAGGTAATCTATATTATTAAAGTGGACCAGTTTTAGTAAATTACTTTTCTATTGTCCATTAAAAACATTTCTAAATAACTTTTCTTGGAACTCTACATTGGTCCAGTTGCTCTGTTATTACTTTTGGAAATTTGCGGATAGCTTGAAAACCTGATGTGTCCCTACACAATCCAATATTGTTAGTACTGATTTGATACTGTCAGACTGTGTATGGACACACTCTATTGACAAAGGTTGACACATCAAGTTTTCAATTAATCCATACACCTTCAGAAGTAATAACTGAGTAATTGCACAATGTTAACCCTTCAGGACTGCCACCATATATGTACAATGGAAGTCTGTTTTTTAAATAGCAGGCACCTGGTGCTATTGTTTGCGATCAGGGATAATGTCGATCATAGACATATAACCCCTCAGATGCCTTGTTCAACTTTGACCACAGTATCTGAGGCAGTTTTCCTCAGGACAGCTTCTCTCCTGGGGCCCAAACAGCTTGTCTGTGTGGAGATTGGGGAAGCTGTTCATTCTCAGTAATAGCCTAAAGGAACCTAGGCTATTCTATTACAACTTTAGTTCCCATGTAGACCTGCAGGGGGCAGAATTCCATAGGAAAACTGCCAATTATTATTTTTATTATAATAATAATTATTATTATTTATTATTATTAAATCACCATTTATTCTATGGCACTATACGTACGAAAAGTGGTATACATACACAATACAAAACAATTGCAATTAGCATGAACACGGCAAGTTATAAGCTGGTACAGATGGCGAAAAGTCCCTGCTGCGAGGGCTTAAAATCTACAAGAGATGGGTGAAGGACATAGTAGGTGAGGGTAAAGTTGGTCATGGCAGTATAGTGACACAGGGTCACTGTAAGTTGAAGGCTTGTCTGAAGAGGTGGGTTTTTAGGTTTCTTTTATAGGTTACCACCGTAGGTGAGAATCTGATATATTGGAGTAGAGAGTACCAGAGTATGGACGGGGGGAAGGGGGGGGGGGTTGCAAAGTAGAAAACTTGGAGGTAATTGTAGAAATTTGTGGTAGAGGGGGATCGGAGATTATTTGTGGGGATGTAACGGGGAAGTAGCTCAGAGATGTATAGAGGGACAGGTTATTGATGGCCTTATACGTATTTGTTAGTATTTTAAACTGAATTCACTGGGCAATGGGGAGCCAATGAAGGAATTAGCAGAGGGAAGAGGCAGAGGAGTACCTGGTGGAGAGTTGGATTAGTCGGGCACCAAAGTTGAGGGTAGATTGGAGGGGTGCAAGGGTGTTAGATAAATGATCATAGAGGCAGATGTTACAGTAGTCTAGGTGGGAGATGATGAATGGCATTTTTGCAGACTCCAGATTGAGGAATGTGCAGATTCGACAGATATTTTGGAGTTGAAAGCGGAAGATGATGGAAAGGGCTCCCCCATACATTGCAATAGTAAGTGTGAAGTAATCTGAAGATTGCATATTTAAGTCACCTAAGGGTACTTAAAAATGGCTAAAAATAGAAGTAAGGAAAGTTTTTAAAAATATTTTAAAAATATATAAAAATTCAAATCACCCCTATATCCAATAGTAAAAATAAATAAATATAAAAAAAAAAAGATCATAGACATTGGCATGTCCTAAGATACTCATACTATTAAAATATAAACATACAATGTATCCAGTATGGTGAATAATGTTACTGGAAAAAAAAAATCTAAATTACTGATTTAATATTCTTTGTCACTTCACCTCTCCCCCCCCCAAAAAAAACTGAAGTCATAAAGTCATATGCATTAAAAAATGGTACTTAAAAATTACAGATTCCATCCCAAAAGATTTGCCATAGCTCCGCTCCATAGACATAAAATATGGCAACGCATAGAGAAAATATTTTTTCCCCTAAAGTTTTCATTTTTTTCAGTATTGACACAAGAAAAACTATACAAATGTGGTATCCCTATAACCATACTGACCTAGAGAATGAGGGGAACAGGTCATTTTTACTGCATAACAGCATAAAAACAAAACTCATAAAACTGTGGCAGAATAGCATTTTGTTCCAACTCTAACTCATAGGGATTTTTTTCCCATTATCCCACTACGTCGTATGCAATAATAAATGGTGGCATTTAAAAGTACAGTACAACTTGTCCTACAAAAAACAAGCTGCTATATGATGGAAAAATGCAAGAAAATGGCCTGGTCCAGAAAGGGTTAATTTAGTTTTTTTGCAATTAGCATTTCTAAAGAAAATACCAGCACAAGTCTAAAAATACAAATTAGTATGCAGTTAAAAGGGAACATTTACAGACCTTAACCCCTACTAGCCACATTAAAATGAGAAAACTCCTCCTAAAAGAGTTTTTTTGTTTTTTTATAGATTTTAAATTTACTATGTGTCTCAAGCAATATCGGATTATAATATGGGTGGTTTGGGCACGAGTCTCCTGCTGGGCTCATGGCCATCCAACAGACCACCATTTTAATAGAATACATATACCGTATTTTTCGCTTTATAAGACGCACCTAGGTTTTTGAGGAGGAAAATTTGAAAATAAATATTTTTAACCAAAAGGTGTGCTTTTGGTGGGTTTTAAACTAATGGTGGTCTGTGGATGACACTATTATGGGTGATCTGTGGATGACACTTCTATGGAGGGGATCTGTGGATGACGCACTGTTATGAGGGATCTATGGATGACACTTATGTGATTATACCCCCATCTTCCTTGAGAATACACTGATGTACTGTAGGTACTGTACATTGGTGTATTCTCAAGGATGAGGGGAGTTATAGTCAGATTAAATAGAAACACTATCCAGGGATCTGTAATTGGCATGTGTTTATATTAAATATGACTATAACCCCCCTCATCCATAGAAATCCACTCATATACTGCAGCACATGCATGGATTCCTATGTATGAGGGGGGTTATAGTCATATTTAATATAAACTCATGACAATTACAGTCCCTGGACAGTGTTTATATTAAATATGACTTTAACCCCCCTCATCCATAGGAATCCACTCATATACTGCAGTATCTGGGTGGATACCTATGGATAAGGGGGGGGGGGGTTGTAGTCATAGACACATTTGCAGTCATTTTTATATTGCCCTTAGCTCCACTCACCCGGGGACTGGGTACACAAAACCGCTGTACACAGCAGGAGCAGAGCTGGGTACAGCGGGAAATTGGAAGGAAGCTGATGGAGGTGAGGGCAGCACCACTGCGCTCACCACTAATCAGCAGGACTAAAGAAGTGCGGGCTGGCGGCAGCAGAGCGCATTCATTGAAGCTGCCAGCCCGCCCAACGGTTCATTCCCCTTCTCCTGGTATGGAGATTTCAGAGACTTCCACTTCTGTTTTACCTCTTCCACCTCTTGAATCAGTAACTCTGGGCTTGTCTCCTCCGTTTTGACAATGTCCGCTTGAATTCAGGAAGGAAGCTCAGGACTTGCAGCTGGCTGCACAGCATCTAATGCTTTCTGCGTCGCTCCATGGAATCATCCACCAGGACTTTGGCTGGGATCTCGCCATCACCTTCTTCTTTACACCGCACGTCCAGACAAGTAGTTCGGGAGCAGGAAGCAGTGACAGGATGGCGGAGGGTTTTTGGATTCCCTATCTAACCGCCCTTGTCTGGAGTCTGGATGTGCGGCGTAAAGAAGGTGATGCGAGATCCCAGCCAGTCCTGGTGGATGATTCCATGGAGCGACACAGAAAGCATTAGATGCTGTGCAGCCAGCTGCAAGTCCTGAGCTTCTTTCCTGAATTCATACAAGAAGCGGACATTGTCAAAAGGGAGGAGACAAGCCCAGAGTTACTGATTCAAGAGGTAAAACAGAAGTGGAAGTCTCTGAAATCTCCAGACCAGGAGAAAATTCAGTTCAGTTTACTATAATAGCGGGCGGGCTGGCAGCAGCGGAGCACAATAAGTGAAGCCGCCGGCCCGACAATCCCTGGTGCAGTCTTGTAAAGGAAGCGGCAGAAGCCTTTAGTGAAGCCGCCAGCCCGCCCAACAGTTTAATGGCAGGCTCAGGAGTTGTTAGTGAGAGCTCCTGAGCCACCTAATTTTAGTTCTATTCGTTTTATAAGACGCAGTGACTTTTCCCCTCCACTTTGGAGGGAAAAAAAGTGCGTCTTATAAAACGAAAAATACGGTAATTTTTTTCCCACAATAAAAATTTTAAATGGCAATCTGTGTTATTCACTTAATGGTGAGTGCCACAACTTCTTGCTTTATTTTCTCTGCACTCTATGTTAGGCTCCATTCACACGTCCGCAAATGGGTCCGCATCCGTTCCGCAATTTTGCGGAACGGGTGCGGACCCATTCATTTTCTATGGGGACGGAATGGATGCGGACAGCACACAGTGTGCTGTCAGCATCCGCATTTGCGAAGCGCGGCCCTGATCTTCAGGTCCGCAGCTCCGCAAAAGATAGAACATGTCCTATTCTTGTCCGCAGCTTGCGGACAAGAATAGGCATTTCAATAGGGGTGCCGGGCGGGTGTGTTGCGGATCCGCAATTTGCGGGTCCGCAACACATCGCGGACGTGTGAATGGAGCCTTATACTGGTAGGTACTTGGAATTCACAAGCAAAGAAATTCCAACACTCCAAAGGAAAAATTTATGTATGTGTTTACTTCTATCTCTAAAGAGGTTTTTGATTTTGATTCATATGTAGACATGGCCTTGCGGTTCACCTGGCGGTCAATTCGTGGCAAACTTTGCTCGTTCGCGATTTGTCGAAAATGCAAACATATGGCGATATTCGCACGGGCCATATTTTTTTGCATAGCGCCGAACTTTGACCCATTACACATCCATCAGGTGGGACAGGACAGCCAATTGAAACGTTTCAGCACATGGACACATCCCCAACCCTATAACAGAACCCGATCTGGCAGCCATTTTACATTATGTGTTTTGCCAGTGTAGGGAGAGGTTGCATTTTGGAGCAGGGACACCAAACGCTAGCTAATAGGGCCAAAAAAGTCCTTTTAAGGACTCTTATAGGTGTGCTATCGATAGGTGTGACATAGAGGGGTTTGATATACTTATAATATATTGTACTTTCTAACACAGAGATTATATTATAGTGTATTTGTATTGTGCAGCAGTTGTGTGCGGTTCTGCTGCGATACTGCAGCTAGAAAGAGGGACAAATGCTATTGGAGTAACTAATTGCAATGGGAATCATATACCAGTTGCCCCCCAAAAAAACTGCTTAAGGGCTGCAATATGCCTTCTTCCACAAAATCCTGATTAAGTGGTGCTTCCACAAAATACTGATTGAGGGGTGACATATACCTGTGTCCTCCAAATACTGATTGAGGGGTGCTATATACCTGTTTCCGCCAAATACTGATTGAGGGGTGCCATATACCTTCTTCCACTAAATACTAATTGAGGGGTACTATTGCTATATACCTTCTTCACCAAATACTGATTGAGGGCTACGATACACCTGCTTCCACAAAATACTGATTGAGGGGTGCCATTTACCTGTTTCCGCCAAATACTGATTGAGGGGTGCTATATACCGGTTTCCACCAAATACTGATTGAGGGGTGCCATATACCTGTTTCCACCAAATACTGATTGAGGGGTGATATTGCTATACACCTTCTTCCACTAAAATACTGATTGAGGGCTTCAATACAACTGCTTCCACAAAATACTGATTGAGGGGTGCCATATACCTGTTTCTGCCAAATACTGATTGAGCGGTGCTATATATCTGTTTCCGACAAATACTGATTGAGGGGTAGAGATGGCCTTGCGGTTCGCTCGGCGGTCATTTTGTGGCAAACTTTGCTCGTTCGCGGTTCGCCGAAACTGCTAACATATGGCGATGTTTGCCGGCTCCATATTCTTTTACATTGTCAAGAACTTTGACCCAAGACACATCCATCAGGTGGTACAGGACAGCCAATTGAGACGTTTCAGCACCTGGACACAACCCCTACCTTATAAATAAACCCGATCTGGCAGCCATTTTACATTCAGTATTAGTGTGCAGAGAGGTTTCTGTGTGGAGCAGAGACAGACTGTTAGAGACACCAAACGCTAGCTAATAGGGCCACAAAAGTCCTTTTTAGGACTAGTATAGGTGTGCTATCGACCGGTCCTGCACTCCTTTCAGCTCTGCGGTCACAGGCCGATCAGTTTCGATGAAATTTTGTACATTGTAATTAAATGAGAAGTACTGTGGATGAAACATTACACATTATGATTAATGAATATCTGTATTGATATATTTTTCGTGTTTACATTTATAGCTTGATAAAGGGTACCGAATTGGGCCCAAAACGTTGCCCGAAATTAAGCAATAAATGTTACTATGAGATTGTACCACTGGTAAAATAAATATTGAATTCAAAGCTATATGCTGTCCTTGGTGTGCTGTCTCCAAACTACTGACACAAGCTACTTATTGACTTCTCAGGTGGAAGGAATCAGAAAGGGGACCTGCACCCACAAAAGCCGATTGATAAGACGTGTGCTGAGGTTTTGCTGTGAATAGAAGCTATTGGATCTACCCAGAAACCATGTGACACCGTTTTAGGCTGCCGCACATTTATCCTAATGTCGCTAATTAATATTTAACGTGACACCAGTTGTACCTTCTCCTACAGAAGATTCAATAAGAATCACTGCAAGTGTGACCGCATCCAATGAATTCCTGACCAATCCAGGATCAAACATATCCATTTCAACCCTTGAAAAAACCTACAAAAAAGTGACTGCACTAGAACTTCATGTCGTAACATTGGCAGAATACTACAGGACCAGACGTATACCGAGGGGACTGAGATGTAACTTACGTCCTACTCTGTTCTTTGAAGATCCCGATTTTTGCCCGAATTTTGAAAAAATCCTGAATAAGGCATCATTTGATATTATGTTACTGATCCTAGAATGGGCTGATCGGGAGATTAGAAAAACTAAAGAATAAATCACCACATTGAAGAACACCCTGTTTGGTAATATTGCTGAAGAAGAAAGTACTAACATTAAAACAAACCTGACTCAGAAGATCAACCTCTTCAAGAGGAACTTAGGAAGATAGGAAACGCACAGAATTTCTAAGAGATTCCCAAGACTATGAATCAGGACACGTCTATAGGATCCCACAACGAACCCAACCAACGCGTCAATGAGTATGTTCAAGGGCTTCTGGGTCCTCTAACACTAGCGACACAGATTTTTTATAGGACCCCCGACCCCATCGAGGAAGACGCCGTGGAGGTCTGGGTGGAAGCATCAGAAGAAACAACACCACTACCAACACCAACAGGCGGGATCCGATACAAACCAGATCCAGCAACAGGGGCAGATAAATACCACCTTGGGACAACCACTGGAAGATCCGACAGATCTGGTGGTGAATCTATCTAACACTACATTAGACTCTACTACAATCAAGGTCATTAATAAAGGACTTGGCTTTGCTGGCACTAACCGCACAGATCCATTCACGCTGGACTCTGAAATGGCAAAATTCTATTGCATGCTCCGGTTAAAGGCACACATCGAACTGGATAATCCCATATGGGCCAATACACAACCTACCTCCACTCCAACCGTCTTCCACTCAAGAACCCAGAAATGTAAACCCAAAAGTACCTTTGAGCCGCCACATGACAATGACCCTGTCGAGACATGCATCGCCTTCGTCAAAGCTGATCTGCTGGAACTCGAGAAAAGGGCATCATCCGAAAAGGTGAGATATAACTTAAAGAAATTAGAACAAAGGGCCCTTAATAACCTTAGGAACAATAAGGTCATAATTAAGCCAGCAGATACAGGCTCGGGGATTGTGGTTCTAAATAGGGAGGATTACAGGAAGGAAGTCCTTAGACAATTACATGACACCAACACATACCAACGCATTAACTATGACCCCACAGTCAAGGTAAAATCTACCTTACTTAACTTGGTGTCACAAGCCCTAGACTAGAAAATAATTGAGTAGAAAGTAGCAGATTTTCTGTTAATAGAGTACCCTAGAATACCAGTATTTTATATTTTGCCAAAGATCCATAAGAGTCGAAAAAATCCCCCAGGTCGCCCCATAGTCTCAGGATGTGATTCAGTCTTCCAACCAGCTGCAATCTTCTTGATAAACTTTTACGCCCCTATGCCCAATCAGGAAAATCCTTCATTTTGGATACCACTGACTTTATTAACAAAACTAAGAGTTTTGACATCCACGGAGCTGATACACTCTTGGTTACCATGGATGTCTCCAGTCTATATACGAATATTCCCATAGAGGATGGCATCAACAGTGTCATGGAGGTCCTGGTACAACACCAGGAATACTCCAACAAAGAAAATCTCTTCATTATAGAGCTGCTGAGATTTGTGTTAAAAAACAATTCCTTTCTGTTCGAGGATGATTTTTATTTACAGCTTTCAGGTATTGGATGCAATGTGGCACCGACATTTGCAGTCATATATATGAATGCTTTTGAGGAACGTTATGTCTATACTCATCATCTCTTTCATAAATGTGACAAGACTTGGCTATGATATATGGATGATGTCTTTTGTCTGTGGCAGGGGTCATTGGAGGACTTGCAGAATTTTCATCTTGACCTGAACTCATCGGTTGGATCCATTGCTTTCTCCTTGGAAACTAGCGAGACTAGGATTCTATTCCTCAATGTGCTGCTCCAGGTAGAAAATAACCTCCTACACTATGATCTATATTCTAAACCTACAGACAGGAACAGCTTACTGTTATTCAATAGTTACCACCCACCAGGTCTGATTAAATCCCTCCCATTATCACAACTGATGAGGGTTAAGGGAATTGTATCCAACCCTGAAATAGCAGATACAAGGATACTACAATTGAATAATAAATTCTCTAATCGCGGGTTCCCATCAAAAGTATTGATAGAACACATGCACCGCGTGAATAAAACTAACAGGGACGACCTTCTTAAAACTCAGCCTGTACCTGGGAATAAACAGAACATCAGGATCCCCTGCGTGACCACTTACTCCACCTGGAGTCCCTCCATAAAAAAAATCATAAACAGACACTGGCGGATTTTACAGAGAAGTGCCCCCAGTGTCTTTCACCATAGACCTCTGATGTCATACAAACGCCCACCCATTATTTGCGACAGCTTGGTGAGATCCGATTTCGGATCTAGAAAAAACGACCCACAACGCACCATCACTGGATCACCCAACTTGGGAACATACACAAGCTTGGGATGTGCCCAATGTGGTAATGTTACAAAAGGTAACATTTTCACCCACCCATCATCAGGCAAAAAATACTACATTAGAGGCCACTTCTCATGCACCACTAGCTTCGTCATCTACCTCATTAAATGTCCCTGCGGACTGGGGTATGTGGGTGAGACCACACAAAAAATCAAGGACAGACTTAGTCAACACAAATCAAATATTCATATAAATAAAAAGGAAACTCCATTAGTACAGCATTTTCAGGAACATAAACATACACCCAGCCAACTCCGCTTCCAAGTCATCGACTGGGTCCCGAACCCCCACAGAGGGGGTAATCAAGAGGAAATGTTACACTCAAGGGAAATGCATTGGATCCATCGTCTGGGTACTTTGGGCCCTGGAGGCCTCAAAAAGGATTACAAATTTTCTAAAATTGAACTAGTTTTATAATGTTCTGTATTCTGACTCATATGTCTTTTTATGTTCTTTCCAATAGGTCCGTCCCTTGCATCATAGTCTTACGATTCCAAGTAGAGAATTAGAGAATTAACTATAGACAGCCCTCAATCTTCATCTATTGCCGTCTGTGATATATTGAGGTTGGTGGGTATAGTATCTGCTCCCAGGGAGGTATTGGCACCCCACTACATTCAGAGTATATAACTCATAAAGTTAATTATCCTATACATGTTACACCAAACAGAAAACCAGATATACTTTATATAGTTAGTCCTCACAATTCACTAAATTGTTGAGGAACATGCCAAAAATTGCTGCGTAACCAGTGGACATAACCTCCTGAATAGTCCTTAATGAATAATCTGCAAACTGTAGATACTTCCAGTTCCCAAGATGGCCGCTATGAACTTGCGACACTACTGGGCATGCGCCGGCTTCCCTCTCGCATCACCAGCTTCCAATATGGCGCCACTAACTCTAGATGCATAGGGCGCATGCGCCGGATTACGGCGCACCGCCCTCTGCTTACGCCCAAAGAATGCAACACTCTGCACACCAGCCGAGCTGGATATCCTGCCCCACATGTGACCAGCCTACCCCTTGATAAAATCCCACGGCTAGAGTTGAGCGAACCCAAACTGTAAAGTTCGGGTTCGTACCGAACTTTAGGGTTTTCGGCACCCGGACCCGAACATTTACGTAAAAGTTCGGGTTCGGTGTTCGTCAATTTTTATGATTCTTTTTGAAAGGCTGCAAAGAAGCCAATCAACAAGCGTCATACTACTTGCCCCAAAAGGCTATCACAGCCATGCCTACTATTGGCATGGCTGTGATTGGCCAACTGCAGCATGTGACCCAGCCTCTATTTAAGCTGGAGTCACGTAGCGCTACCAGTCACTCTGCTTGGATTAGTGTAGGGAGAGTCTGCAGCTGCTGTGAGGGAGAGATCAGGGAGAAATCTCATCAAGAACTGCTTTTTTACTCAGCGATCTAGAGAAAAAGTGTTTTGTGGGTGGAGTGCACAATTTTTTTAAGCCTGCCCTGAGCCAACTACTGCTGAAAACGAACTTTTTTTTTCTTCAGTTAGTCAATATCAATACATGATCGGCAGCCATTTTATGCAACGATAGTGCACCAGCATAGGCTATCTGCAAGTCCAGAAATACAGCTTTGGCATACTGGGGTAAAAAAAAACTCTAATAGACTGCACATCTCGTATTAGACAAGCATAAGTGACTGTCACATTTAGGACAGAAATACAGCTTTTTGGTTAGGGTGAAAAAACCCTCAAATATACTGCACATCTGTGATTACACGTGCATAAGTCACTGTCACATTTAGGACAGAAATACAGCTTTTTAGTTACTGGGGTGAAAAAACCCTCTAACATACTGCACATCTGTGATTACACGTGCATAAGTCACTGTCACATTTAGGACAGAAATACAGCTTTTTGGTTAGGGTGAAAAAACCCTCTAATATACTGCACATCTAGGATTACACGTGCATAAGTGACTAACATTTAGGCCATAAATACGGCTTTGGCATACTGGGGTGAAAAAAGCCTCTCATATACTGCACATCTGTGATTACACGTGCATAAGTCACTGTCACATTTAGGACAGAAATACAGTTTTTTGGTTACTGGGGTGAAAAAAAGCCTCTAATATACTGCACATCTGGGATTACACGTGCATAAGTCACTGTCACATTTAGGCCATAAATACGGCTTTGGCATACTGGGGTGAAAAAAGCCTCTAATATACTGCACATCTGGGATTACACGTGCATAAGTCACTGTCACATTTAGGACAGAAATACAGCTTTTTGGTTAAGTGAAAAAACCCTCTAATAAACTGCACATCTGTGATTTCACGTGCATAAGTCACTGTCACATTTAGGACAGAATTACGGCTTTGGCATACTGGGGTGAGAAAAACCTGATATACTGCACATCTGGGATAAGACGTGCATAAGTGAGTGTCACATTTAGGCCACAAATACCACTGTCATATAGAGTTTAAAAAAAGAAAATTGAGTGCAATACCCTACATCAGGGTTTTTATTGGCGGCTAATTATTTTTAACAGACTTAACCACTTTTTACTTTGCTTTGTAAACGCTAACTATGAGGAAAAATCTAATAAGGGACGTGGTCATGGTCGTGGTGGTGTTCGTGGAGCCTCTGTTGCAGGGAGAGGACGTGGCCGTTCTGCCACAGCTACACGTCCTACTGAACCTACTACCTCAGGTCCCAGTAGCAGCTAGAATCTACAGCGATATTTGGTTGGGCCTAATGCCATTCTAAGGATGGTAAGGCCTGAGCAAGTACAGGCGCTAGTCAATTGGGTGGCCGACAGTGGATCCAGCAGGTTAAAATTATCTCCCACCCAGTCTTCTGCACAGTTGGCGCCTGAAACCCATGCCCATCAGTCTGTCACATCACCCCCGTGCATATCGGGTAACCTGTCTGAGCCTCAAGTCATGCAGCAGTCTCTTATGCTGTTTGAAGACTCTGCTGGCAAGGTTTCCCAAGGGCATCCACCTAGCCCTTCCCCAGGGGTAGAAGACATAGAATGCACTGACGCACAACCACTTATGTTTCCTGATGAGGACATGGGAATACCACCTCAGCACGTCTCTGATGATGACGAAACACAGGTGCCAACTGCTGCGTCTTTCTGCAGTGTGCAGACCGAAAAGGAGGTCAGGGAGGAAGACTGGGTGGAAGACGATGCAGGGGACGATGAGGTCCTAGACCCCACATGGAATGAAGGTCGTGCCACTGACTTTCAGAGTTCGGAGGAAGAGGCAGTGGTGAGACCGAGCCAACAGCGTAGCAAAAGCGGGAGCAGGGTGCAAAAGCAGAGCAGCCATCGCCAAAACAGTTGGCCTGCTACTGGCCACCGTCACCAGGGACCGAGCACACCAAAGGCAGCTTCAAGGAGTTCCCTGGCATGGCACTTCTTCACACAATGTGCTGACGACAAGACCCGAGTAATTTGCACGCTGTGCCATCAGAGCCTGAAGCGAGGCATTAACGTTCTGAACCTTAGCACAACCTGCATGACCAGGCATCTACATGCGCGACATGGGCTGCAGTGGAGTAAGCACCTTCAAAACCAAGAAAGGGCTCAGGCCCCTCCTGCTCCCTCTTCTGCTTCTGCCTTGGCCTTTTCCTCCGCCTCTGGGGGAACGTTGGCACCTGCCGCCCAGCAAACAGAGGATGTGCCACCAACAACACCACCTACATCACCAAGCATCTCCACCATGTCACACGGAAGCGTTCAGCTCTCCATCTCACAAACCTTTGAGAGAAAGCGTAAATTCCCACCTAGCCACTCTCGATCCCTTGCCCTGAATGCCAGCATTTCTAAACTGCTGGCCTTTGAAATGCTGTCCTTCAGGCTGGTGGAGACGGACAGCTTCAAACAGCTCATGTCGCTTGCTGTCCCACAGTACGTTGTTCCCAGCCGCCGCTACTTCTCCAGGAGAGCCGTGCCCTCCCTGCACAACCAAGTATCGGATAAAATCAAGTGTGCACTTCTACCACCTCCTCATCCGGTCAGCGACAGACCTTCACCACCAACTTCAGCACAGCCAGGGGTAAATGTCAGAATGCCATTCTGAAACTGATGTGTTTGGGGGACAGGCCCCACACCACGCAGGAGTTGTGGTGGGGTATAGAACAACAGACCGACGAGTGGTTGCGATAATGTGCAAAATCTCGTTTCTAGCTCTGGGACTAGCCGGTTTGACGCACATCACTTGCCTGGCGCATGTGCTGAATTTGGTGGTGCAGAAATTCATTCACAACTACCCCGACATGTCTGAGCTGCTGCATAAAGTGTAGGCCGTCTGTGCGCGCTTCCGGCGTTCTCATCCTGCCGCCACTCGGCTGTCTGCTCTACAGCGTAACTTCGGCCTTCCCGCTCACCGCCTCCACCTTGCACATGCTGTAGAGACTGTGCAAGCAGCAGCAGGCCATAGTGGAGTTTCAGCTACAGCACGCACGGGTGAGTCGCACTGCGGAACAGCACCACTTCACCACCAATGACTGGGCCTCCATGCGAGACCTGTGTGCCCTGTTTCGAGTACTCCACCAACATGGCCAGTGGCTATGACGCCGTTATCAGCGTTACAATACCACTTCTATGTCTCATTGAGAAAACACTTAGGGCGATGATGGAAGAGGATGTGGCCCAGGACGAGGAGGAGGAAGAGGGGTCATGTCTAACACTTTCAGGCCAGTCTATTAGAAGTGGCTCAGAAAGAGGATTTTTGCAACAGCAGAGGCCAGGTACAAACTTGGCCAGCCAGGGCCCACTACTGGAGGACGAGGAGGAGGAGGATGGGGATGAAGCATGTTCACAGCGGGGTGGTATCTAACGCAGCTCGGGCCCATCACTGGTGCATGGCTGGGGGGATACGGAGGACACAGACGATACGCCTTCCACAGAGGACAGCTTGTCCTTACCTCTGGGCAGCCTGGCACACGTGAGCGACTACATGCTGCAGTGCCTGCGCAACGACTGCAGAATTGCCCACATTTTAACGTGTGCTGACTACTGGGTGGCCAGCCTGCTGGATCCCCGTTACAAAGACAATGTGCCGTCCTTAATTCCCTCACTGGAGCGTGATCGGAAGATGCGTGACTACAGGCCCACGCTGGTAGACGCGCTCCTGGTAGCACAAGGTGAAGGCAGGGGAGGAGGAAGAGGTCGCCAACGCAGCTGTGTCAGCGCCAGCACCTCAGAAGGCAGGGTTAGCATGGCCGACATGTGGAAAAGCTTTGTCACCTCGCTGCAACAACCGGCCCCAACTGCTGATATGGAGCGTGTTAGCAGGAGGCAGTTTTGAACTACATGGTGGAACAGTACCTGTGCACACGACTACACGTACTGACTAATGGTTCTGCCCAATTCAACTTCTTGGTCTCCAAATTGTCCACATGGCTAGAGCTTGCCCTGTATGCCTTGGAGGTGCTGGCCTGCCCTGCAGCCAGTGTACTCTCTGAACGTGTATTTAGCACGGCAGGAGGCGTCATTACAGACAGACGCAGCCGCCTGTCCACAGCCAACAAGGACAAGTTCACGTTCATTAAAATGAACCAGGCTTGGATCCCACAAGACTTGTCTGTACCTTGTGCAGAATAGACATTTATACCACCATCAAACATACATTCTTGTACTCAAGTCAAGTGCAATGATTCTCTGTTTTCTTTTTTTTTTATTTGTCCCAAAAAAAACAAAAAAAAAACATTGTTGGCTACCTGTTCCTACTCCATTGCTGCCTCCACCTACAACACCACATTCACTGCCTTCTCAACCTCCGACTCCATATCCACCTCCTTCTCTGAGTTGCAGGTTAATAATTTGTAATTTTTTGTTATTTTATTCATTTTAAGTTATTTCCCTATCCACATTTGTTTGCAGAGCAGTTGCCATGCTCTTAAGCACATTTTACTGCCTTTTACATCCCTCTAGCCTTTTTAAGGACTATTTTAGAGCCATATTAATTTTTAACCACCTCCGGACCGCCTAACGCAGGATCGCGTTCCGGAGGTGGCAGCCCTGCGCAGAGTCACGCATATATGCGTCATCTCGCGATGGCCGAGATTTCCTGTGAACGCGCGCACACAGGCGCGCGCGCTCACAGGAACGGAAGGTAAGAGAGTTGATCTCCAGCCTGCCAGCGGCGATCGTTCGCTGGCAGGCTGGAGATGTGTTTTTTTTAACCCCTAACAGGTATATTAGACGCTGTTTTGATAACAGCGTCTAATATACCTGCTACCTGGTCCTCTGGTGGTCCCCTTTGTTTGGATCGACCACCAGAGGACACAGGTAGCTCAGTAAAGTCCCACCAAGCACCACTACACTACACTACACCCCCCCCCCGGTCACTTATTAACCCCTTATTAGCCCCTGATCACCCCTGATCACCCCCTATAGACTCCCTGATCACCCCCCTGTCATTGATCACCCCCCTGTCATTGATTACCCCCCTGTAAAGCTCCATTCAGATGTCCGCATGATTTTTACGGATCCACTGATAGATGGATCGGATCCGCAAAACGCATCCGGACGTCTGAATGAAGCCTTACAGGGGCGTGATCAATGACTGTGGTTATCACCCCATATAGACTCCCTGATCACCCCCCCTGTCATTGATTACACCCCTGTCATTGATCAACCCCCTGTAAAGCTCCATTCAGACGTACGCATGATTTTTACGGATCCACTGATAGATAGATCGGATCCGCAAAACGCATCCGGACGTCTGAATGAAGCCTTACAGGGGCGTGATCAATGACTGTGGTGATCACCCCATATAGACTCCCTGATCACCCCCCTGTAAAGCTCCATTCAGATGTCCGCATTATTTTTACGGATGCACTGATAGATGGATCCGATCCGCAAAACGCATCCGGACGTCTGAATGAAGCCTTACAGGGGCATGATCAATGACTGTGGTGATCACCACATATAGACTCCCTGATCACCCCCCTGACATTGATCACCCCCCTGTAAAGCTCCATTCAGATGTCCGCATGATTTTTACGGATGCACTGATAGATGGATCGGATCCGCAAAACGCATCCGGACGTCTGAATGAAGCCTTACAGGGGAGTGATCAATGACTGTGGTGATCACCCCATATAGACTCCCTGATCACCCCCCTGTCATTGATTACCCCCCTGTAAAGCTCCATTCAGATGTCCGCATGATTTTTACGGATGCACTGATAGATGGATCGGATCCGCAAAACGCATCCGGACGTCTGAATGAAGCCTTACAGGGGCGTGATCAATGACTGTGGTGATCACCCCATATAGACTCCCTGATCACCCCCCTGTCATTGATTACCCCCCTGTCATTGATTACCCCCCTGTCAAGCTCCATTCAGACGTCCGCATGATTTTTACGGATCCACTGATAGATGGATCGGATCCGCAAAACGCATCCGGACGTCTGAATGAAGCCTTACAGGGGCGTGATCAATGACTGTGGTGATCACCCCATATAGACTCCCTGATCAACCCCCCTGTCATTGATCAACCCCCCTGTCATTGATCAACCCCCCTGTCATTGATCAACCCCCCTGTCATTGATCACCCCCCTGTCATTGATCACCCCTCTGTAAGGCTCCATTCAGATATTTTTTTGGCCCAAGTTAGCAGAATTATTTTTTTTTTTCTTACAAAGTCTCATATTCCACTAACTTGTGTCAAAAAATAAAATCTCACATGAACTCACCATACCCCTCACGGAATCCAAATGCGTAAAATTTTTTAGACATTTATATTCCAGACTTCTTCTCACGCTTTAGGGCCCCTAGAATGCCAGGGCAGTATAAATACCCCACATGTGACCCCATTTCGGAAAGAAGACACCCCCAGGTGTTCCGTGAGGGGCATATTGAGTCCATGAAAGATTGAAATTTTTGTCCCAAGTTAGCGGAACGGGAGACTTTGTGAGAAAAAAATTAAAATATCAATTTCCGCTAACTTGTGCCAAAAAAAAAAAATTTCTATGAACTCGCCATGCCCCTCATTGAATACCTTGGGGTGTCTTCTTTCCAAAATGGGGTCACATATGGGGTATTTATACTGCCCTGGCATTCTAGGGGCCCCAAAGCGTGAGAAGAAGTCTGGTATCCAAATGTCTAAAAATGCCCTCCTAAAAGGAATTTGGGCACCTTTGCGCATCTAGGCTGCAAAAAAGTGTCACACATCTGGTATCGCCGTACTCAGGAGAAGTTGGGGAATGTGTTTTGGGGTGTCATTTTACATATACCCATGCTGGGTGAGAGAAATATCTTGGTCAAATGCCAACTTTGTATAAAAAAATGGGAAAAGTTGTCTTTTGCCAAGATATTTCTCTCACCCAGCATGGGTATATGTAAAATGACACCCCAAAACACATTCCCCAACTTCTCCTGAATACGGCGATACCACATGTGTGACACTTTTTTGCAGCCTAGGTGGGCAAAGGGGCCCATATTCCAAAGAGCACCTTTAGGATTTCACAGGTCATTTACCTACTTACCACACATTAGGGCCCCTGGAAAATGCCAGGGCAGTATAACTACCCCACAAGTGACCCCATTTTGGAAAGAAGACACCCCAAGGTATTCCGTGAGGGGCATGGCGAGTTCCTAGAATTTTTTATTTTTTGTCACAAGTTAGTGGAAAATGCTTATTTTTTTTTTTTATTTTTTTTTTCATACAAAGTCTCATATTCCACTAACTTGTGACAAAAAATAAAAAGTTCCATGAACTCACTATGCCCATCAGCGAATACCTTGGGGTCTCTTCTTTCCAAAATGGGGTCACTTGTGGGGTAGTTATACTGCCCTGGCATTCTAGGGGCCCAAATGTGTGGTAAGGAGTTTGAAATCAAATTCTGTAAAAAATGACCTGTGAAATCCGAAAGGTGCTCTTTTGAATATGGGCCCCTTTGCCCACCTAGGCTGCAAAAAAGTGTCACACATCTGGTATCTCCGTAATCGGGAGAAGTTGGGGAATGTGTTTTGGGGTGTCATTTTACATATACCCATGCTGGGTGAGATAAATATCTTGGCAAAAGACAACTTTTCCCATTTTTTTTATACAAAGTTGGCATTTGACCAAGATATTTATCTCACCCAGCATGGGTATATGTAAAAAGACACCCCAAAACACATTCCTCAACTTCTCCTGAATACAGAGATACCAGATGTGTGACACTTTTTTGCAGCCTAGGTGGGCAAAGGGGCCCACATTCCAAAGAGCACCTTTCGGATTTCACAGGTCATTTACCTACTTACCACACATTTGGGCCCCTAGAATGCCAGGGCAGTATAACTACCCCACAAGTGACCCCATTTTGGAAAGAAGAGACCCCAAGGTATTCGCTGATGGGCATAGTGAGTTCATGGAAGTTTTTATTTTTTGTCACAAGTTTGTGGAATATGAGACTTTGTATGAAAAAAAAAAAAAAAAAAAAAATCATCATTTTCCACTAACTTGTGACAAAAAATAAAAAATTCTAGGAACTCGCCATGCCCCTCACGGAATACCTTGGGGTGTCTTCTTTCCAAAATGGGGTCACTTGTGGGGTAGTTATACTGCCCTGGTATTCTAGGGGCCCAAATGTGTGGTAAGGAGTTTGAAATCAAATTCAGGAAAAAATGAGGAGTGAAATCCGAAAGGTGCTCTTTGGAATATGGGCCCCTTTGCCCACCTAGGCTGCAAAAAAGTGTCACACATCTGGTATCCCCGTACTCAGGAGAAGTTGAGGAATGTGTTTTGGGGTGTCTTTTTACATATACCCATGCTGGGTGAGATAAATATCTTGGTCAAATGACAACTTTGTATAAAAAAATGGGAAAAGTTGTCTTTTGCCAAGATATTTCTCTCACCCAGCATGGGTATATATAAAATGACACCCCAAAACACATTCCCCACCTTCTCCTGAGTACGGAGATACCAGATGTGTGACACTTTTTTGCAGCCTAGGTGGGCAAAGGGGCCCATATTCCAAAGAGCACCTTTCGGATTTCACAGGTCATTTTTTACAGAATTTGATTTCAAACTCCTTACCACACATTTGGGCCCCTAGAATGCCAGGGCAGTATAACTACCCCACAAGTGACCCCATTTTGGAAAGAAGAGACCCCAAGGTATTCGCTGATGGGCATAGTGAGTTCATAGAACTTTTTATTTTTTGTCACAAGTTAGTGGAATATGAGACTTTGTAAGAAAAAAAAAAAAAAAAATTATAATTTTCCGCTAACTTGTGACAAAGAATAAAAAGTTCTATGAACTCACTATGCCCATCAGCGAATACCTTAGGGTGTGTACTTTCAGAAATGGGGTCATTTGTGGGGTGTTTGTACTGTCTGGGCATTGTAGAACCTCAGGAAACATGACAGGTGCTCAGAAAGTCAGAGCTGCTTCAAAAAGCGGAAATTCACATTTTTGTACCATAGTTTGTAAACGCTATAACTTTTACCCAAACCATTTTTTTTTTACCCAAACATTTTTTTTTAATCAAAGACATGTAGAACTATAAATTTAGAGCAAAATTTCTATATGGATGTCGTTTTTTTTGCAAAATTTTACAACTGAAAGTGAAAAATGTCATTTTTTTGCAAAAAAATCGTTAAATTTCGATTAATAACAAAAAAAGTAAAAATGTCAGCAGCAATGAAATACCACCAAATGAAAGCTCTATTAGTGAGAAGAAAAGGAGGTAAAATTCATTTGGGTGGTAAGTTGCATGACCGAGCAATAAACGGTGAAAGTAGTGTAGGTCAGAAGTGTAAAAAGTGGCCTGGTCTTTCAGGGTGTTTAAGCACTGGGGGCTGAGGTGGTTAAAAAATGCCAATTTTTTTGCCCTAAATTGAAAAAATTCTTATTTTCAATTGTCGGGTGACATTCTACCATTTTTGGCGCATACAAACCCCTGCTGTGCCTGTTGTATTGCTGGGTGACATGAACCCCCTTTTGCTGTGAATGAACCCCTGCTCTGCATTGCTGACAGGGGCCTAAATATCTCAAAATCCTCTGTTGTATTGCTGGGTGACATGAACCCCCTTTTGCCGTGAATGAACCCATGCTCTGCATTGCTGACAGGGGCCTAAATCTCTCAAAATACTCTGTTCTATTGCTGGGTGACATGAACCCCCTTTTGCTGTGAATGAACCCCTGCTCTGCATTGCTGACAGGGGCCTACATCTCTTAAAATCCTCTGTTCTATTGCTGGGTGACATGAACCCCCTTTTGCCGTGAATGAACCCCTGCTGTGCCTGGGTGACTGGGGCCTAAATCTCAAAAAATCCTCTGTTCTATTGCAGGGTGACATGAACCCCCTTTTGCCGTGAATAAACCCCTGCTGTGCCTGGGTGACTGGGGCCTAAATCTCTCAAAATCCTCTGTTGTATTGCTGGGTGACATGATCCCCCTTTTGCCGTGAATGAACCCCTGCTCTGCATTGCTGACAGGGGCCTAAATCTCTCAAAATCCTCTGTTCTATTGCTGTGTGACATGAACGCCCTTTTGCCGTGAATGAACCCCTGCTGTGCCTGGGTGACTGGGGCCTAAATCTCTAAAAATCCTCAGTTCTATTGCTGGGTGACATGAACCCCCTTTTGCCGTAAATAAACCCCTGCTGTTCCTGGGTGACTGGGGCCTAAATCTCTAAAAATCCTCTGTTGTATTGCTAGGTGACAAGAACCCCCTTTTGCCTTAAATGAACCCCTGCTCTGCATTGCTGACACGGAACTAAATTTAGTGAAAACATCTGTTACTGATCGGAAGATGCGCGACTACAAGCACACGCTGATAATATCATTCTCACCTGACAGCGGGGGCACAGTGGAAGCACAAGGCGAAGGCAGAGGAGGAGGAAGAGGTCCCCAATCCAGCTGGGGCACCACCAGCACCTGAGAAGGCAGGGTTAGCATGGCCAAAATGTGGAAAAGCTTTGTCAGCCTTGGAGGTGCTGACCTGCCCAGCAGCCAGTGTATAGTGTGAACGTGTGTTTAGCACGGCAGAGAGCATTATCACAGGCCGCAGCTAATGTGGACAAGTTTACGTTTATTAAAATGAACCAGGCATGAATCCCACAGGACTTGTCCGTACCTTGTGCAGAATAGACATTTATACCAGCCTCAACCATTCATTCTTGTACTCAAGTGCACTTATTCTTTGTTTTATTTTGTTATATGTCCCAATTTAAAAATAAAAAATAACACAAATCAGTGTTGGCTACCTATTCCTTCTTCACCGCTGCTTCCATCTACACCGCCACGTCAACCTACTGTAACGGTCACGTCCACACACACGCAGGGGGAAGGATAGTGACCACTGCGCTCCACCCTCACCCCTGGCCCTGCCTACTTGCCTCATGAGTCCTGATGACAGGGGACAACTGGACGACAGTCCCTAACTTAGGATACGTGCAGGGAAGACAGACAAGACAAAATACGGAACATGAACGGACCGGGTCAGAACCAAGAGAGCTACGTAGTACAAAGGGTAAAGCAAAGAATGGTCAGGAGAAGCCGGGGTCAAATACCAGGAGAGTAGAGAAGTACCAGAGGAGTCCAAAGAGAGTAGTCAGGTGGGAGCCGAGGTCACAATACCAGGACGGATGCGCAATACAGGAGGAACAGGCAAAAGGATCGTCAGGGAACGGAATCAGGTGAGTATTCAGTAGTCCAACAAATAGCCAGGAACCTAGAAATTAACAGGCAACCTGTGGCTAGCAGGCTGCCTGTATTTATAGTGGGGAGTGAGGGTCATGTGACGTGGCCAGCGTCACATGACCAACAGACCAACCAGTTGAGCACCGAGTGATCAGCTCGGCGCTCAAGGCAGACTTAGGAGCAGAGAGCCACCCAGCAGTAAAGCCGCCCTGGGAATGAGGTCAAACACAGATCCTTATTCCCAAAGCTAAGCAACAGTTCTGCGGGCAATGGGGGACCCCGTTACAGTACCCCCCTTTTACGAGGGGCCACCAGACCCAAGACTTCAGGCGATGGCCTTTCAGGGTGTTCTAAATGAAATTTACGAACCAGTCTAGGAGCATGAACCTCCCTGGCAGGTACCCAAGATCTCTCTTCAGGTCCATACCCCTTCCAGTGAATCAGGTACTGTAAGGAGTTACGCACCTTCCTGACATCCACTATTTTAGACACAACATACTCGACAGCATCATTAACAAGAACCGGCGGAGGCGAGGCTTTCGAAGGTACTACCGGTTCAAAAAAAAATTTAAGTAGAGATTTATGGAACACATTATGAATGTGGAATGACTCGGGTAGCTCCAACCTAAATGATACCGGGTTAATCACCTCCATGATATTATATGGTCCAATAAAACGAGGAGCAAATTTTCTAGAAGCTACCTTGAGAGATAGATTCTTGGAGGACAACCATACTTTATCCCCAACCTGAAAGTTCACCCCCCTTGAACGTCTCCTATCGGCCTTGAGTTTGAGAACTTTGAGCCTTTTCTAGGTTCGATTGAACCCGGGCCCAAACTGTGCACAGTTCGGAGGAGAGTTTATCAGCTTCAGGGTTAGAGGAGGAGACGGACGACCCAGAATGAAAACGGGGATGAAAACCATTGTTACAAAAGAAAGGGGAGACCCCAGCAGAATAATTGACACGGTTATTCAACGCAAATTCAGCCAGCGGAAGGAATTTGACCCATAATTGCTGGTCATCAGCAACATACAACCTCAGGAATTGTTCCACAGACTGATTAAGGCGTTCAGTCTGCCCATTACTCTCAGGATGGTAGGCGGAAGAAAAAGACAACGAAATTTTACATCTTTGACAGAAGGCCCGCCAGAATTTGGACACAAACTGCACACCCCTGTCCGAAACAATATTTTCTGGGATGCCATGTAAACAAACAATCTCTCTCACAAAAATAGATGCCAGGGTTTTAGCATTCGGAAGTTTAGACAGGGGAATGAAATGAACCATCTTGCTAAACCTATCGACCACTACCCAAACCACAGTCTTACCCTCCGCCAGAGGTAGGTCAGTTATAAAGTCCATCGAGATATGGGACCAGGGTCTACTGGGAATGGGTAGGGGTCGTAGGTTACCAGCAGGGCGAGTCCTAGGTGTCTTAGACCTGGCACAAACCTCACAGACTGACACGTAGGACTTGACATCCCTGGTCAGAGTGGGCCACCAATAAGATCTAGAAACCAGATCCTTAGTGCCCTCAACACCTGGATGTCCACAAAAGGCAGAATCGTGACACTCACCCAACAGCTGGAGACGAAATTGTACGATAACAAACAACTTATCTGTTGGGGTGGATGCCGGTACCAGATGTTGTTCAGCCTTAATGCGAGCCAAGATATCCTGGGTTAGAGCCGCTAAGAAGATGTTTGCTGGTAGGATGGATTCAGGCGGCGTCTCAGTGGGTTGAAAAGCATGGAAGCTCCGAGATAATGCGTCTGCCTTCACATTTTTACTTCCCGGCCAGAACATAATGGAGAAATCAAAACGGATAAAAAACAGAGCCCATCGGGCTTGTCGGGGATTCAACCTCTTAGCAGACTCGAGAAACATAAGGTTTTTATGATCCGTGACAACAGTTACTCGATGCCTTGCCCCCTCCAAAAAAATTCTCCACTCCTCAAATGCCCATTTAATAGCCAGCAGCTCCCTATTCCCTATGTATTAGTTTCTCTCCGTGGGAGAGAATTTCCTAGAGAAGAAGGCACACGGTCTCAGGTTAGTCAGGCTAGCAGGACCTTGTGAAAGGACTGCTCCTGCGCCGTCCTCGGACGCATCCACCTCCACAATAAAGGGTCTCTCCTGATCAGGCTGGATCAGAATGGGAGCGCTACTAAATGCCCTTTTTAATGTTTCAAATGAAGAAATGGCCTTGGTAGACCAATTCTCCAAATCCGCCCCTTTCTTAGTAAGGTCGGTCAATGGCTTAGCAATTACAGAAAAATTTATGATAAATTTACGGTAGTAATTAGCGAAACCCAAAAACCATTGTAAAGCCTTTAAGAATGAAGGCCTTACCCATTCCTTAATTGCTAAAACCTTACCAGGATCCATCTTAAAGGCGTGAGGAGTCAACACATGACCTAGAAACAGTATCTCCTGTAGACCAAAGACACATTTCTCTTGCTTAGCGGATAGCTGATTCTCCCTCAACACCTCTAATACTTGTTTGACATGAGACACATGAGACTCGAAATCAGGAGAGAATATCAAAATGTCATCAAGATAGACAATAATAAATTTACCTAAGAACTCCCTAAGAATATCGTTCATTAAGTTTTGGAACACAGCTGGGGCATTGCTGAGTCCAAAAGGCATCACCTGATATTCAAAGTGTCCTATCGGAGTATTGAACGCTGTCTTCCATTCGTCTCCCTCCTTGATTCGGATTAGATTGTATGCCCCTTTCAGGTCAATCTTGGAAAACCAGGTTGCCCCCAAAACCTGGTTAAATAAATCCGGAATCAATGGGAGAGAGTATCTATTTTAGACAGTGATTTTATTTAATCTCCGGTAATCAATACAAGGCCTAAGACCACCATCTTTCTTTTTAACAAAGAAAAACCCTGCTCCCATAGGAGAGACTGAAGGTCTAATATGCCCTTTAGCAAGGCTCTCCTTAATATAATCTTCCATAGCCTTGCGTTCGGGCCCTGAAAGATTATAAATTCGACCTTTAGGAAATTCGGCACCCTTTAATTAGCTCTATGGCGCAATCATAAGGTCTATGGGGGGGTAGAACCTCTGGAGTAAGGGACGAGAGCACATCAGAATATTCCTTAATAACAGAGGGTAATGTATTAGACCTTACTAAAACCCCAGCCTGGACCACGGACAAGCATGAGTCACACTTAGGTCCCCATTTCACCAACTCTCCTTTGGACCAATCAATTGTGGGTTTATGTAAATGGAGCCAAGGCAACCCTAGTACCACCTCAACAGGTAGGTTCTCCAGGACTAGAAGAGAACATTTCTCAGAGTGGCACACACCCACGGACAGAGAAATTTCAGAGGTACATGACCTCACCATACCACCAATCAGGGGAGTAGCATCAATAGCCATGACATGGATAGGTGTAGGTAAAGCAAACAAGTCAATAAAGCTGGCCGCTGAATCTGAATCAATAAAGGCCTTTCCCGGCCACTTATTAACCCCCAGAGAAATTGTTATGGGTACCAAAAGCTTACCTTTAGAAAATTCAGGGTGTACCTGGTCTTTAGGTTGTCTTGCCTTAGGAGACTTGTCAGAGAGGACCCACAGTAGAAGCACTCTCCACGTCTGCGACGAAGAATACCCCGGGTCATGCCAACCTGCTGTCACGGATGGTGTAACAGAAAACTAGAAGACACAAATGAAGATCCGACTGACTTGATCCAAAACGAAGGAACCAACGGGTAAGCCCTGTAACAACGCTAGCTCTCTCTTACTTCTCAGCCTATGCAAAAATCTCAATGGTAGAAATTTGCATACCCTTTTTCCTCGACTGTATGACACCTGAACACCCTATAATAGTGAGGGGACACGACCACCGGCTCCCTACACTTAATACGGAGGGAGTCAGGGTCACCTCGGATCAAGCAAACAGGAAAACAAAGATAAATGAACAGACTTATCTGTAGAAGCATCAGTTGTAGCACCCAGCATGCACACACTGCAGGAAGTTGTATAAACCGCAAAGTGATGCAGTATGGGAGGGGATTTAAAGGGATGCAATCAGTGCAACTAGATAACAGCTGAGAGAGGGAAACGAGATGACAAAACGAAAGCAAAACAAAAGAACCTCAAGAAGGAGGTTCTAAAGAACGTCTGTCAGAGCTTCACAGATGTCTGGTGGTGACACCTGCATGGGTTCCTCGGTGGAGACCTCAGTGTTGTCCCTGGAAAAGGCCTCTGGCTGGACCACCATCTGAGAACAGAACTGTCGTTCTTGTCGTCTCTCTCTAACTCGTCTGTCAAGTCGGACAACTAGGGTCATCATCTCCTCTAAGGTCTCAGGAATTTGGTAATTGACTAATAGATCTTTTAAATTATCAGATAGACCAGACCTAAACTGACTCTTCAGGGCTGGCTCATTCCATCCTGAGGGGAAACACCACCATCTGAATTGGGTGCAATACTCCTCCGCAGGGAGATGGCCCTGAACCAGTGCCCTAAGAGCTGTCTCGGCTACCAGGGCCCTGTCTGGTTCGTCATAGAGGGTACCCAGGGTCTGAAAAAAAACCTCCACAGAAGTTAGACAACTGGCCCCAGGAGGTAACGCAAATGCCCAGTCCTGGGGATCACCTTGTAGTAGAGAAATGATAATCCCCACGCGTTGGCTCTCGGGACCGGAGGACACAGGCGCAAACGGAAGTAGAGTTTGCAATTCTCCTTAAAGGAGAGAAACCTCTTCCGGTCTCCAGAAAAGGGTTCTGGGAGCTTGATCTGGGGTTCAAAATGTGGACTGGAGGACAGAGGAGTGGAAGAACTTTGCCCTAACTCACAAGAATGGAGTTTCTCTCCTAGCTCCTGCACCCTCTGTGTCAAGTTAGAGACATGGTCAGTCAGGGTAGTAAGAGGATTCATGATACAGTGGTTATTTGGCCTGTTAATCTGTAACGGTCACGTCCACACACACGCATGGGGAAGGATAGTGACCACTGCGCTCCACCCTCTCTCCTGGCCCTGCCTACTTGCCTCACGAGTCCTGATGACAGGGGACAACTGGACGACAGTCCCTAACTTAGGATACGTGCAGGGAAGACAGACAAGACAAAATACGGAACATGAACGGACCGGGTCAGAACCAAGAGAGCTACGCAGTACAAAGGGTAAAGCAAAGAATGGTCAGGAGAAGCCGTGGTCAAATACCAGGAGAGTAGAGAAGTACAAGAGGAGTCCAAAGAGAGTAGTCAGGTGGGAGCCGAGGTCACAATACCAGGACGGATGCGCAGTACAGGAGGAGCAGGCAAAAGGATCGTCAGGGAACGGAATCAGGTGAGTATTCAGTAGTCCAACAAATAGCCAGGAACCTAGAAATTAACAGGCAACCTGTGGCTAGCAGGCTGCCTGTATTTATAGTGGGGATTGAGGGTCATGTGACGTGGCCAGTGTCACATGACCGACAGACCAACCAGTTGAGCACCGAGCTCAAGGCAGACTTAGGAGCAGGGAGCCACCCAGCAGTAAAGCCGCCCT